>NW_026705102.1:642993-964489 GCF_029867415.1 Vicia villosa | reverse complement strand
CGGTCCCCGATAACATAATCATCTTAGACGATTAAGTGATTCAGGGAAGTCACGTTTCAAATAGCTAAAATTTTCTTAGGTCGAAAAAGGTGGTCTATTCACCCCCTCTAGACCAGTCCTATCGTTTAACAAGTGGTATCACGAGCTCCGGTTCATTCTAGTGCTTGATATAACTTTTTAGAAAATGGAGAACGGTCAAAAAGGGGCGTATACTAAAGCGCCTGTTTTCACTGGAGAAAACTATAGTTATTGGAAAGACTGTATGTGCATTCATATCAACTCCGTTGATAGAAAAATTTGGGATGTCATCGTCAATGGTCCTATGGCTATCACCATAACCAACGATGCTGGCATCACAAGACCTAAACCTCAAGCACAATGGGATGAAAAAGATGAAAAGAATTACGGGTATGATTGGAAAGCTAGAAACATGATTATAGCTTCCTTAGGGGTTGATGAGTACTTTCATGTGTCGCATTGCCAATCGGCTAAGACAATGTGGGATGCATTACAAGTCGCCCATGAAGGAACTAATGATGTTAAGCTAGCTAAAATCAATACCTTAACGCAAGAGTTTGATCTCTTTCATATGAAGCATGGTGAAACCATTGCGGATATGCAAAAGAGATTTTCTCACATTATAAATCGATTACACACATTGGGACATATTACTCCTAATGCCATAGCTACTAACAAAGTTTTGAGATGTCTTAGTAGGGAATGGCAACCGAAGGTCACGGCAATCAAAGAATCCAATGATCTCACTTCATTGGATCTCACAGCCTTATTCGGAAAGCTTGAAGAACATGAGCAAGACCTCATGAACCTAAACAAGCACAAAAAGAAAGGAAAGAAAGAAAAGTCTAAGGACACAGAAAAGAAGTCCATCGCTTTAAAGGCTTCAAGTTCTAAGTCATCCACCAAAGATACATGTGATAGTGAGTCTAGTGATGAAGATGAAAGTCCGGATGAAGATATGGGATTATTCGTAAGAAGGTACAACAAGTATCTTCGAAAGAATGAAATTAAGCACTCAGACAACAATCTAGTTGATTATAGACGTCAATCAAGGTCTAACAAGCAAGATGAGTACAAGAAGACCAAACCTAGAGGATGTTGTTACAACTGTGGAAAACCCGGTCATTACAAACCGGATTGTCCTTCACTAAAGAAAGATAAGACCAAAAGTAAACCTCAAAAGAAGCAATCAAAAGGAAGAAGAGCCTACATCGCTTGGGAAAGTGATAGTGACTCATCTAGCAAATAAAGCTCAAGCGATGAAGAGGAAACAGTCAACCTATGTCTCATGGCACATCAAAAGAAGAAAAAGATTGTAAGTCATGATAAATACAATAATGTTGATGCTATGTCTTATTTTGAATTAAAGCATGCCTTTGATACTTTGCATCATGAAGCTAAGGAAGCATTTCAACGCTTAGCTTCAAATAAAAGAATTTTTAAATACCTTGAGAAGAAAGTTTCCGATTCCGAAAAGGAATTAGAAACTCTCAAGGAATCTATGATCAAAAGTATCAAAGACACAAGCGTTGTTGACAAAGGTCCTTGGTTTAAGTGGGGAGGATGTGAAACTTGTCACATTTGGCAAAAAGAAGTTAAAACTATCAAAGTCAAATTAGACAAGGCCTCACAACCTAAAATCACATATGTTATTGATCGATCACATTTCAAAAACAGTATGATAAATCCGTATCAACGATACACTTATGTGATAAAAGATCAATCTAGTAAATGTGATGACTACTCAAACTCAAGATGTCTATATTGTTGCAAAAGGGGACATACCATTAAAAAATGTCGCTTCAAGAGGTTCTTGGTTCCCAAAGGCATTTTCAAATGGACTCCCAAGAGCAACCTTTCTTTCACTCACACACAAGGACCCAATGAAAATTGGGTACCTACTTCCCTTGTTTAAATTTGTAGGTGGAATGTCTTGAACCATCCGAAAGAAGATGGTTTCTAGATAGCGGATGCTCAAGACATATGACGGGTGACTTATCTTTATTCTATGACTTTGTGGCTAAGAAGAAAGGATTTGTGACCTATGGTGATAACAACAAGGGAGCAATACTCGGTAAAGGTAGTGTAGGTAATCCCTCTTCTACTACTATCTCTGACATCCTTTTAGTTGAGGGCCTTAAACACAATCTTATTAGCATCAGTCAATTATGCGACAAAGGATACTCAGTATCATTTTCTAGAGAAAGTTGCATAATTCGAAATGATGACAAGAAAGATGATGTGTTCAAAGGCCTGAGGGTAAATAATGTATACATGCTTGATCTAAATGATGTATCCTCGATTGAAGCAAAATGTCTAGCAACTATGAGTGAAGACTCATGGCTTTGGCATAGACGTTTGGCTCACGTCAACTTTGATTTGCTTAATAAAATCGTCTCAAAAGACTTAGTGTCTGGCCTACCTAAAATAAAGTTTTCCAAAGATCACTTATGTGATGCGTGCCAAATGGGGAAGCAAACGAGGATTTCTTTTAAATCTAAAAACATTGTTTCAACTACAAGACCTCTTGAACTTCTCCATATGGACCTCTTTGGACCATCTAGAATAAAGAGTCTAGGCGGAAACCTTTATGGGTATGTCATAATTGATGACTTCTCTAGATATTGTTGGACGATTTTCTTAGCAAATAAAAGTGACACCTTCTCCGCATTTGAGAAATTTGCCAAGTTAATTCAAAATGAATTAAACACTAACATAGTATCCATCCGAAGTGATCATGGAGGTGAGTTTGAAAACCATCTTTTTGAAGAGTTTTGTGGCAATCATGGCATTAATCATAATTTCTCCACACCACGAACTCCCCAACAAAACGGAGTTGTGGAACGTAAAAATCGTGTGTTGGAAGAACTTGGGAGAACTATGATTAATGAACATGAGCTTCCAAAATATTTTTGGGCCGATGCCATCAATACGGCTTGTTATGTTCTGAATAGGATCCTAATACGTCCTATTCTAAACAAAACACCGTATGAACTCTTAAAAGGGAGAAAACCGAACATTTCTCACCTTCATGTATTTGGATGTAAATGCTTTGTTCTAAACAATGGAAAAGAAAATCTTGGCAAGTTTGATGCAAAAGCGGATGAGGGTATCTTTCTAGGATATGCTCAATCTAGTAAAGCCTATAGAGTATACAACAAAAGGTTACATATTGTTGAAGAGTCCGTACATGTCTCTTTTGATGAGTCTTGTCCGAAAGTTGTCGGAAAAGGTAGTGTTCTTAATGGTGCAGGTGTCTCAACTGAGAGTATACTTAAGGATCCGGATGCCAACTTGAGAAAGATAAAGAATCCCTCTTACCCGAGAATAATGAAGAGGAAGTGGATCAAACACCTAAAGAAAAAGAAGAAGATCAACCAAGCGAGAAGAGTGATCTTCCTCTTGCATGGAAATCTTCTAAGGACCATCCTATGGAGAACATTCTAGGAGACATATCAAAAGGGGTGACAACACGGTCAAGGATAAGTAACTTTTGTTTTTATTATTCTTTCGTCTCTCAAATTGAACCTAAAAACTCAAAAGATGCATTAGTCGATGAGCATTGGTATTTAGCTATGCAAGAAGAGCTAAACCAATTTAAGAGAAATGAGGTTTGGGACCTTGTCCCCCCTCCGCGAGACCATCGAGTAATTGGCACTAAATAGGTGTTTAGGAACAAACTAGACGAAAACGGTATCATCACTCGCAACAAGGCTCGTCTTGTTGCTCAAGGGTATAGCCAAGAGGAAGGGATAGACTATGAGGAGACCTATGCTCCAGTCGCCCGACTTGAGGTAATTTGCTTGCTAATTGCATTTGCATGTTCACAAAACTTTAAGCTTTATCAAATGGATGTTAAGAGTGCTTTCCTAAATGGGTTTATTAATGAAGAGGTTTATGTATCTCAACCTCCCGGATTTGAAAACGTTGATTATCCTGATTATGTTTATAAACTTAAGCGTGCTCTGTATGGTTTAAAGCAAGCTCCTAGAGCTTGGTACGAGCGGCTTAGTAACTTTCTAACTAATCCAGGTTTCTCAAGAGGGAAAGTTGATACTACCCTATTCATTAAGAGACATGAAAATCACTCAATATTAGTTCAAGTGTACGTAGATGATATTATCTTTGGTTCTACAAACATGACTCTTGTAAAGGAGTTTTCTAAGCTTATGCAGGGAGAATTTGAAATGAGTATGATGGGTGAACTAAACTACTTTCTTGGTCTTCAAATAAAACAACTAAAAGAAGGAACGTTTGTGAGTCAAACCACGTATTGTCAAGAACTTATCAAACGGTTTGATATGGTAAAGTCCAAGGCCATTGACACTCCTATGCCTACCGCAGTAAATCTTGATCGGGATGAACATGGTAAGCCGGTTGATGTAAAAAGGTATAGAGGTATGATCGGTTCCCTACTTTACCTTACCGCTTCCCGTCCCGATATTATGTTTAGTGTATGCATGTGTGCAAGATATCAATCATGTCCCAAGGAGTCTCACTTAAAAGCCGTTAAGCGCATACTTAGATATCTTGTAGGTACCACTAAGCATGGCTTATGGTTCTCCAAAGGTAGTGATTGCTCTTTGGTTGGATATTCCGATTCCGACTTTGCCGGGTGCAAATTGGATAGGAAAAGCACTAGTGGAACATGTCATTTCTTTTCAAATTCCTTGGTTAGTTGGCATAGCAAGAAACAAGTGTCCGTTGCCTTGTCAACCGCCGAGGCGGAATATGTGGCGGCTGGTAATTGTTGTGCTCAAATACTTTGGCTCAAGCAACAATTACTTGACTTCAATGTCAAGCTTGATCATATTCCTATCTTCTGTGATAACACAAGTGCTATCAATCTAACAAAAAATCCGGTCTTGCACTCTCGCACTAAACACATAGAAATATGCCATCATTTCCTTAGGGATCATGTTGAGAAGGGTGATGTAGTGTTTGAGCATGTTGATAGCAAAAATCAACTTGCCGACATCTTTACAAAACCACTAGCTACCGAGCCCTTCTTTCACATCCGTAGGGAACTCGGTGTCCTTGATATATCGAATAGGTTGCAACTATAAGTAGTTGCATATGCTTTATTTATCATCATTATCTATGCTCTCACAATGTTTCAAGTGTTCATCAAAAGATATGTGAGGGTTTGTTTCTCATCTCCCGTGTGTAAAGGTAATATCGTTTCAACCCTAAAACTTACTTCATGGTATGGTATGTGAGGGCTCGTATCACTATGGTAGAGTTAAAATATGTGTATTTTGTGACTTAATTTTATCTTCCGCTAGACATAATTCTAACATACTTTGTGTTTGTGTAAGAATTTGAATTGAGCTGTGTGCTTATTCTCGTTTAGCTATTTATGTTATTTTGCCGGTTATTTTTATCATTTAGCATTGTTTTATGTGAATAAATGCTTTATGATTATGATTGCAAAAGGGCTTAGATATGATCAAAACTGAACTATGTTATTCCACCATATATGTATAATGCTTTCTATTTCTTTTTGATGTAGTCAAAGGGGGAGAAAACTGAGTGAATCAGCAAGCAATGGAAAACACATGCATCAAGATAGGGGGAGCATACAGAAAGGGGGAGCAAGAACCTCGATTAAGCAATGCCTCGATACAAAGATTCAATTTTTTTTGCAAAGATTCACAAGTTTTGCCATCATCAAAAAGGGGGAGTATGTGAGGGCAAGGTGTAGTTTTCATGACGTCAAAACATTGTGAATCAACTACAACCCAAATGGAATCTAAGAAACCGAGCAAATGCAACCAAGACAAGTATCTTTGACCACAGATATTAATAGGTCGACTCATGGATGATATAGGTCGACCTATTGCAAGATGATTTTGAAAGATTCTAAGTAAGGAGTGAATGCATCGACGCATTACATGCATAGGTCGACGCATGGAACTTTGAACTTATCTCGGGTATGCGCACGCTGACCCTTCAGGTCGACTCATTCAGCTTTTGAAACCTCAGGTGAAAGATGATTATGCGTCGACACATGGATGGAGTAGGTCGACACATGGAACCTTGGGGGAATCTCGGGTATGCGCACGCCGACCCTTTAGGTCGACGCAAGTGTCTCACATTCCTCATTTTCAGGTGCAACAAACTAAATAGGTCGACCTATGCAGAGAGCAGGTCGACCTGTCGCTCATTAAATTGATTTTTCTGCTGTGTTCAAATTGGTTATGCATTAAGTGTGGTATAAATACTCAAGTGATAATTCCATGGTAAAAACAACAAGAAACGTGAAATATAGACTCAGCTTCTTCTCATCTTCAACCTTTCGCTTATTGATCGAGAATCACACATAATCATCTTTCTCGATCGAAGTAAGGAACGTGTGTTGATAAGGTTCGACGGTAGAGTTTGTCTTGTTCGAGATTCGACGGTAGACATTCATCTTGTTCGAGTGAAGAGTGTTGAGGGTGTTTCTTGTATAAAACCTTAGGGTTTTTCCTTCCTCATCAAAGATTTTGGGTTTGAAGGTTTTTGACGATCGATTTGCTTTGGTAATCAATTCAGCCGTGCATAAGGGTTTGAGAGATTGAAGATCTACTCAACAAACTTGCTACAACCGGAGGATTGAGAAAAAAACGATCGGGGTCTTAATCGTGAAGATTAGACATCGACTTGATTCGACTCGAATCAAGGGAAGGATCGAAGCGTATTTCAATTTTACTGCATTGTTGTAGTTGGTGATTGGTACTTTCTTTCCTTGTTAAACATTTTGCAATTAAATAAAAACTTTCCTAATTTCAATTGAAATTAGGGGCAGACGTACTCCTGCGAGGACGATAGAGGAACTGCCTAAACAAATATCGTGTTCCTTATCGCTTTTACTTTATCGCATTTTCACTTGTTTTCGTTTATTTCAATTATTGTTCATATTTAGGTAAAATATCGATCACCAAGTGTTCGATAAAATTACTCAATCGCATTTTTGTTCATATTTTAGTGAAAACGTTCATTGTGAGTAATATACCATATTGTGTGTAATTGAGACAATCGAGATTTTTGTTAAAACGTAATTCATCACTTATCATTCTCATCCATTTGGTTTATGGCACATATCCGGTCCCCGATAACATAATCATCTTAGACGATTAAGTGATTCAGGGAAGTCACGTTTCAAATAGCTAAAATTTTCTTAGGTCGAAAAAGGTGGTCTATTCACCCCCCTCTAGACCAGTCCTATCGTCTAACATTTTTGCCTTATCCAAGGTCTTGTTAGAACAAGATTTGTTGTGATCAATATTCTTAGTTTTGATGATAACAAGGATATGAATTTTGTGTGAGATAATGTGGTACTCTAATACATTGCAATTTCCCTTTCAGGAAATATATAAAGAGTATGCACAAATCAGCGCTCAGAAGGTTCAGCATGCAACATCAGAACATGGTCTGGCAAGACATCAGAAGATGGTCAAAGTAGAATCAGAACATGGTTCTATGGAAGCATCAGAAGAACTTGAGTTCAGAAGAAGAAGCACTGAAGTTCTCATGGTATCACGCTCAGAAGCACTTCAAGGTCAGAAGACAAGAAGATGCTATGCACCAAGCTGTTTGACTCTGATGATATTCAAACGTTGTATACACAAACGTCAGATCAGAAGAAAGTACAGGTGGCAGGCTACGCTGACTGACAAAAGGAACGTTGGAAGCTATTAAAGGCAACGTCTGTAGACATAGCGTGAACAAGGCTCGAGGTAGTTGACAAAAGCGTGAAACATTAAATGCAATGCTGTACGGAATACGCAAAGCATTAAATGCTCCCAACGGTCATCTTCTCAAGTGCCTATAAGTATGAAGTTCTGATGAGAAGCAAGGTTACCGATTCTGACGATTTCTGTGAATATTAACTTGCTAAAACGCTGTTCAAATCAAAGCTCTCAAACTTCATCTTCATCAAAGCTCACTACATTGCTGTTGTAATATATTAGTGAGATTAAGCTTAAACTTTAAGAGAAATATCACTGTTGTGATTATAGCTTTTCAGAAGCATTGTAAAACTCTTATTTGATTACATTAATTTGTAAGTAACTAGAGTGATCAAGTGTTGATCAGGTGACGCACGCTCGCGAAAATGAACAGAGTCGCCACCAATATATTTATCCCAAAGCGGGAAAGGAATATAAGAAAACCTAAGATGAATAAGAACGAGGTCTTACGACCAGAGATAGGGTACGAGAGTCGGTTGCGCAAGGGGAAGGTGCTAGCACCCCTCACGCCCATCGTACTCGATGGTATCCACCTATGTTTGTTGCTATCTAAAGGGTGTATAAATCTAAAGCTTAATTACTAAGAGAATGCATGCAAATGAATGAAAAAAGAAACACGGGGAAAATAAGGTTTATAAATAGTTGTGCTCGCTTAGGCCCCGCGACCCAATGCCTACGTATCCTTTTCAGGAATCAGAGCGCCGTAGTTCGGCTCTTTAGTTTTTGTTTGTTTTTGTGTTTTTTAGTGGACGAAGTTACATTCGCACTCCGCTGCTCGACCTCTGGAGTCTTAAGCTGGGAATGGAGCGGAAATAACATGTCCGATTAAAGAATGCCTCGGAGGCGAGATAGAGAAGAGAGTTTGAGCGTTTCGAGGAAATCCCTTAAGCAAGGGAAACTCGAGTTACTCTTTGGTTTGTGTTTTTTAGAAGTTGGGAACTTACGCCTGAATGGGACCCTTAAGCAAGGGAGATCCAAGCACTCGAACATTCCCTTAAGCAAGGGATGTTTCAAGGTTCCATTCCCTTTTTAAGAATTTTCACTTTGATTATTAATGTTTTAAGTGTTTTCTTTGTATTTTTTATGGGGATTTTTATTCAAGTATTTGTTAAGTGTTTTAAAGTTGAAAAGGAAAAGAAACTAGCCTAAGTATGAAGGGAATTTCTACCTAATGTTATCATGGTTTCTACCTAAGGTTAGGAATAAAAGAATATGAAAATTAAAGCCACAATTAGAAGTAAAATGGTGAGTAACACAATGGTACAAAAATTGGCATGCAAGCATATAGTAACAAGTCAAAAATATAGCACAAAAGTGAAGTAAAATACTACTATTTTCTTTATGTTGATTTTTATGAAAGAAATTGAATCAAGTAAAAGACTAAAAACAAATAGCCTAAAACTAATTTTTTAGTGATTATTTTTTATGTCAAAAATATGTATTAAGGTCTAAAAACAATAAGAAAATTCAGCATTTTAGTTACTAAAAGAAGTGACAAAAAAAAATCTAATTAAAGTCTAAATTGTTTAATTAATTAAAAAGGAACCAGGGGGGTGCAATCCTGAATTGCAGGGATTGTGAATAGCAGCAGGGCGCATGGCCCATAGAGCTTAAGGCCCATGGGCGTTTTTTTTTTGTTATCAGAAAATGGGGTGAAAGGGCCCAGAGGGAGGTATAGCAATAGATTGGCCCAAAGATTTTATGTTTGATCCAGTTTCACGTTTTATTCAGATTTTATTTAACTAATGTCAATTAAGTCAATTAATAGGAAATTAAACCTTATGTTATATTCCGATTATACTAATTAATCAAATTAATAACATTAATAATAATAAAATGAAATGAAATGGGATTAGGGTTACTTGTATTGTGACTCTTCAACTTTCCTTCTCCTTTCTCGTGAACGTACGCAAACGGCCGAACGAGCTTAAGCATCCATGGCCGAACGAACTCCACCATGAACCACCAAACCACTTCACCTTCGATTCTTTCTCGCGCTCGCTTTGTCAATTTGAAAGATAATCGTTCAAAAACCTTCTACTCGAGCCCCAAATTGAAAACCCTAGGGACTAAGGTGATGATGAAACCGAGCTGAAGTGCAGAAAGAGATGAAGGTTGAGAAATCCGGAGACGGTGTCCTCGAAGCTTCGTTGCGAAATAAACGCAGAGTATGAAGACGAGCTACGATTTCAGGTGATAATGCGATCCTTCACTTCTTGTAATACTCTTCTCTTTATTGCGCTATCTTCTTCCTCTCTCAGATTCTGAATCTTTCTTTTTGCGTTTCTTGTGCGATGTGTCTTACTCGGATGGTGTGAGTTTTTGCGTTGAGCAGTGTTGTTGATTGATTGCAGTCGAAGGTGATGGAGATGAAGATTCAACGAGTTGCAGATTGAAGTTTGATTGATGATGAAAGTTGAAACGAGATTGAAGAAGCTTCTTGATTCTGGATATGTGGTTAAGATTGAAGAAGATGAATGAAGGTTTTAGTGTGAAGATTGAAGAGATTGGGGAATGTGAAGTGAAGGATTGGTGAAGTTGATGAAAATGGTGGAGAGATTGAGAAGTGAAAGATGAAGATGGGAGAGTGAAAGCGTGGAGGTGAATCAGAAATGATGATGAAGTTTGATGAAGAATGGAGAGGCCTGAAACTGAAGAGAGGTTCTGATTTTATAGAAGGTTCAAGGTTAGCTTCTCCACTGATTTTTTTCTGTTGAAATTCTGTTAGAAGGTAGTTAGTTGGTTAGAGATTAAGTTAGGGGTAGTTACAAGTGTTTGAAAGTTTGTTAGAGGATTTGTTAATTCTGTTAGGATGGTTATAAATTAGAAGAATCTGTTAGTTAATCGTTATGGAAATTGAATGCTACTAATAAAACTGTCAGGGGTTTTTTGAATGAAATTGGTTTGGTCTTTTTGCTTGAATGTATGTGAGTATGAGAATTTGTGCAGGGCTGGTATATTGTTGAAGACATCTTGAATCTTTGCTCTGATAGCATCTTCTTTTTTTTTGTGAACTTGCTTTAGCACTGAAGAAAGTAATAAATTATGAGCCCGACTGTGAATATCTTTTAGATTTAAATGTGAAGTCGGTAATAACATGAAAATAGTTAACTGCCTCTATTTGGATTTTGAATTGGTATGGATGTTGATGTTGAGTATATATTTTTTCTTGTGTATGCTGCCGATTCTAACTTAGTTTCTGGTATTGTGTGTCCGTTGAATGTGATGATGTTTGGATCTGTTGGTAGTTAGGGATGAACCTGACTTTTGCATTTGTAGTTGATTTGATCTGAACTTGTTGTCGTATATGCAGGCAGTACATGACATAGGTTATTCACTTGGATTAATATAAATCTGCCATTGTTTTATTCTAATAGGTTTGGACAGGTGCGGAGTGTTGGACAGTGGGTTAATAGCATGATAGTATGAAGCAGACAGCAAGTCGCCCTTTTTTTCATTAAGAGTCAATGACCCAATCAAGTCATCTTTGACAACACTCACAGCAGCATTAAATTTGGTAAACTCCCCAAGTTTGATATCAAAAGAAAGATCATCACCAACATAAAGAGCATTAGTTCCAATAACAGTAGAAGAATTGACAATTAGGTTTGAATTGGATGGCTTGTACAGGTTTATAGTTTGTATAGAATGGATGTTGAATGAATGGTGTGATGTGCACTACATCTTTTGCTCTGGTTAATGTGTGTATATTGGTTTCTTTCTTTTCTTTTTTTTTTGCAATGGAGTTGTATTTTTGTAAGGACTTTGGATTGTAATTTGAGCAATTGACCTTTTCGATGTCGACTCTTGGACACTTGATATTTATACTTAATTTAAACCTTGAACATTTCCTCCATCATTCTTTATTTGAAGTTCCATCCTTTAAGTTCTTCCATTGGCCATATTTGGACCGAGTTATAAACTTGTAGTGCCAAATTCTTCATCTTGTAGGCTTAAATGAAAGAGGTGATGACAATAATGTCTCACAACTTGTATGCCAAGAAACCACACAAATATTTCCCTTGATTTCAACTTGTAACTTGACTTCAATAGCACGAGACAAAATGCTAATTAATAAGAAAGTCTGATCCAACACACATTTATTCAGTAAGAATCCACAATGACTAAATGTACATCAATCAAATGGATCAATTATGTTAACAAAGTACCAAGCAATATTTTCCCTTCAGGTAATGAAATAAATAAGCCTCTTTTGGCTAAGGCTTCCGTGAGACCTCAATTCGATCCCTGGTCCTTGATCCCACATTTCAGCTTAGTTGTTACTTTTATTTAATGAATGAATGCATGAAGTTAGTTGACTTAGGATGTAAATGAATGAGATATGTAAGCCGATTAAGAATAATTAGATGGGCAAATTTTGGGGTGCAACAGCTGCCCCTATTTAATCGTCTTAAACCTGAAAGTGAGATTGGCGCTAGCCTTTCGAGCAATCAAGGTAGAAGAAGATTAAATACCAAGTGAACCTGAAAATTTGCCTGATGAGAGATAGGATCCACTGGGGAAAAGATGGTGTCAACTCCATTGAGGAAGAATGTATCAACTCTGGATTGAACAAATTAACTCTGGGTTGGAAATGAAATAGAACTCAACTCTGGGTTGAAGGAGAAAAGTGGGTTAACTTTGGGTCGAAGAATAGAGGGAAGTCAACTCGGGGTTGAATAAGAGGTAAACATCAACTCTGGGTTGAGAACGGAAAGAGAAATCGGTATTAATGGGACAAGATATGAGTGTCAACTCTGGGTTGGAAAGAAAGAAAGAAAATCAACTCTGGGTTGAAAACAAGAGATAGATATCAACTCTGGGTTGAGTGGGAAAGAAGAAAAGATAACTGTCAACTCTGGGTTGAGTGAGAATAGACGAAAGATAACCATCAACTCTGGGTTGAAGGGGAAAGAAAAATAAGATAACCGTCAACTCTGGGTTGAGTGGGAAAAGAGAGATCAACAAGAAATATCCGTCAACTCTGGATTGAAAGACAAAGAAACTAGAAACATCCGCCGACTCTGGGTTGAGAGGGAAAAGACAAGAGACAACCGTCAACTCTGGGTTGAGCGGGAAAAGAGGAGTCAATCCTGGATTGAACAAGGGATAACCATCAACTCTGGGTTGAGAGGGAAAGGAATCAATTCTGGATTGAATAAAGGGTAACCGTCAACTCTGGGTTGAGTGGGAAAAAGGATAAAGGATAACCATCAACTCTGGGTTGAGTGGGAAAGAGCAAGGGATAACCGTCAACTCTGGGTTGAGTGGGAAAGACAAAAGATGACCGTCAACTCTGGGTTGAGTGGAAAAGAAAGACAAGGATCAACTCTGGGTTGAACAAAGATAACCGTCAACTATGGGTTGAGGATAAAGGATGACCGTCAACTCTGGGTTGAGTGGGAAAAGGATCAACTCTGGGTTGAATAAAAGATAACCATCAACTCTGGGTTGAATGGGAAGGACAAGAGATAACCGTCAACTCTGGGTTGAGTGGGAAAGAAAAACAAGGGTCAACTCTTGGTTGAATAAAAGATAACCGTCAACTCTGGGTTGAGTGGGAATAAGGAGAAGTCAATTATGGATTGAATAAAAGATAACCGTCAACTCTGGGTTGAGTGGGAAAAGGAAAGAATCAACTCTGGGTTGAATAAAAGATGACCGTCAATTCTGGGTTGAGTGGGAAAATATAATTAACTCGGGGTTAAAAGATGAAAGGAAAATCAACTCTGGGTTGAACACAAAACATCAACTCTGGGTCGAAGAAAGATGAACATGATTGACTTTGGGAGATGACACCACAATGGTAACTCTGAGTGATCCAGTAGAATATCAATTGAATGCTTTGTAGGGACCTCATTTGATGAATAACTTGGCTTATGCTTCACATGCAAATGTTTGATTTATTTAATGCACTTCTGGAGATGCAATGCAATGAGTTCTATATGCAGTGTATTGATTGATTTGATCAGGGTTTCTGCTTTGTGGAGTAGATTGGATGGAGTTCAGAAACTCTGCTTGAGAATCAAGATGGGGTGGATGCCCCTGATTTATTGATGATCTGATCATGCGAGTGAGATGATAATGAAAATGCAATGATATGCATGATGATTGTATGATTATGAATGGAATGATTGTTTCCATGATACTAGGAGTGAATGGAGTGTTCCTTGCAGGAAGGTTGTTGCTTGAAGGATAGCCCTTGTGAAGGTGAGGTGTTTAGCTTGACTCCTCGACACTTGTCTTGATATCTGACACTTGATTGAAGATGAAGAAATGACTTATTTCTAGCTTGCCCCAGCTTGTATGATCTCTTGAGATTGAACTTTGATAATGCTTGAATCATGGAGATTGCAATGGTCTGCCCCAGTATTGATCATGGAATGAATGCCCCAGATTGAAAGGAACTCTTCCACCTAATGGATGTTTCAGATATTTGCTTAGTGGATGACCAACCTTTTCCTTTGTAAGATTATTCGATGGAGTTTCAATGTTGAACTTTCCTTGGTATCAAGTACTTGTTTTCAGATTAGAGACAATTCTGTTTAAAAAGATAATGAGAAATGCGATGCACATGTTAATCTCAAAGAAAAAGTTTTATTTGTCAAAATGTTGTATTGATACTAACACAAGTGACACAGCAACATTAGGAGTCAGTTTTGACATGATTTATAGTTTGTATGCTCTCGGAACGAACCATGCCTCAATTAGGACTTTTGAGGGTTGTAACGTGGCCGGGTTCACGGTTTGAGAAACAAAGGATAAAGGCTCAAGTTCTACTTAACCCACCCCTCTTCGTGATGTTCTCCAGTCCTACGTTCAGATAGTTTGACACGAGCGTTCACCTTTCAGGAAGGATTGTGATGGATGAGGATCTTTTATGGCTTCGATGGAGGTGGCAGTCACCCTTCGGTTCTTTTGTTGATGATTATAACAACTTGTCCCTTGGAGGATTTTTGTTCTTGTTCTTTTCTTTTGCTTCCCCTAACTTTTGCCTGGACGGAAAGTTTCTTTTGATTTTGGTTTTCGTTGTCCAGCGGGATATGCCCTAATTTTTGCCTAAGTCGTTTGCTTTAAAGCTTTTCTTTTTTCTTTTGACTTAGCGGGCTATCGTTTCTTTCTTTTTTTGATAAGGATTCATAACTTTCTTTTATTCTTTTTTGCCTCGTTCGGGAACAAGTTGTATGACTTTTGTGATTGACTTGATGAAAAGGTTGTGACTGCCTTATTCTTAGTGAATGAGAGACATCCATTGTGGATTGTGTTCTTCCTTTTTTGTTGTGAGATCTGAGATATGATTGATCCTCTGATGGAATACCTGAAAGTTGAGCGCTCGGTCGCACTAACTGAAGACTACCTTGCCCCTGGTTAAGATTGAGGGTTTTGTATTTTTTGAAAAGAAACTACTACTCCTTAGGCTCAAAGGGGTTGACGAGGGTTTCACTCCCTTATAACTCCAGTGTTTGGGAATTGAAATAATGCCTGTACATCGTCAGCAGGATCTTTGTTCCAAAAGCATACAATTAGTAGTTCATGTGTTTTTGATTTTCATCATTCTCTTTTTTTAGTTGCTTAAGACAAATGAGTTGAATATCAATGAACATAATGACAAAAATGAAATGATTTGAGAAAAACATGTATATTGCATTATTTTTATTTATTCGGACAGAATGAGTTTCTTACAATGAGAAGTACTTGATAACAACGAAAGTAATACAAGTGAAAGTGCTTGAGAAATCTAAACAATGGCAAGCTTGGCCTTATTTTGATGCAAATGAAATGTTCTTTGACAAACATAAAGTCTTTTAGGCTCCTTTGGTGGAAGGTGCCCCATGGTTTTGTTTGATAACAGCTTGATCTTGTCTGTAATTCCCCATGATTCTTTGTCTGTGAGCTCTTGTCAGATATCGGTGTGGAGGAATCGTCTTGACTGATCTGATGGAGAGGAAGAGTGGTAAGAGTCTTGAGTACCATGGATGCACATGCATGTAAGCAAAATGTTAATGATGATGCAAATGTAGCAGGAATCAGGATCAAGGCTTCTTGGATAACAACTTCTCATGGAAATAAGATATGGTCGAATCCTCCAGATTCAGAGGTTCGACGTTGCTTTCTGGATAAATAGCTTGTGCATAAGTCAAAGGTGGTCGAACCCTCCAGATTCAGAGGTTCGACGTTGATTCTGATAGATAACTGATGTAGAACTTCTGTATAAGTCAAACGTCCCAAGATCAAAGGTTCGACGTCTTTTATTGAATAGCAGAAATCCGGGTATGATGGAGGTCAAGTTTCCTGTTCCACCCCAATCTCACGGGTATGTAGTCTAGACACGGACAAGTGGTCCCTTATGGTCACCAGGGTCTACAGTTCCCATGGGGTACAAAGTGTTTGAGGCAACAAGCGTGCCAGACACAGTGTTCCATGAAAGAACCTCGCCCAGTTGTGGTACCCCATGTCAAGCTCGATCATAGCAAGCGCTACGGGAGTCAACATGAGCATCCACGCTAATCCTATGTGTCACTGGCCTGGGTAGTGGGCCTTTTACCTCATACAAACCCCCCACCTGCAAAACAGAACAGAAGACCCCAGGGAACACAAAATATAATCCATATGCATGATGTGCAAACAGAAATAAACATGATATGCAGGCAAAGAATAAGCATGCAAACATATATACAAGGTATAGACATAAAACAAGTAAACACCCAGTAAATAAACAAACAAACGCAGGCTAGGATCGACTCGCTAAGAATGGACCCGCAATAGGTCTAGCAACATCCCCAGCAGAGTCGCCAGCTGACGCACGCTCGCGAAAATGAACAGAGTCGCCACCAATATATTTATCCCAAAGCGGGAAAGGAATATCAGAAAACCTAAGATGAATAAGAACGAGGTCTTACGACCAGAGATAGGGTACGGGAGTCGGTTGCGCAAGGGGAAGGTGCTAGCACCCCTCACGCCCATCGTACTCGATGGTATCCACCTACGTTTGTTGCTATCTAAAGGGTGTATAAATCTAAAGCTTAATTACTAAGAGAATGCATGCAAATGAATGAAAAAAGAAACACGGGGAAATAAGGTTTATAAATAGTTGTGCTCGCTTAGGCCCCGCGACCCAATGCCTACGTATCCTTTTCAGGAATCAGAGCGCCGTAGTTCGGCTCTTTAGTTTTTGTTTGTTTTTGTGTTTTTTAGTGGACGAAGTTACATTCGCACTCCGCTGCTCGACCTCTGAAGTCTTAAGCTGGGAATGGAGCGGAAATATGTCCGATTAAAGAATGCCTCGGAGGCGAGATAGAGAAGAGAGTTTGAGCGTTTCGAGGAAATCCCTTAAGCAAGGGAAACTCGAGTTACTCTTTGGTTTGTGTTTTTTAGAAGTTGGGAACTTACGCCTGAATGGGACCCTTAAGCAAGGGAGATCCAAGCACTCGAACATTCCCTTAAGCAAGGGATGTTTCAAGGTTCCATTCCCTTTTTAAGAATTTTCACTTTGATTATTAATGTTTTAAGTGTTTTCTTTGTATTTTTATGGGGATTTTTATTCAAGTATTTGTTAAGTGTTTTAAAGTTGAAAAGGAAAAGAAACTAGCCTAAGTATGAAGGGAATTTCTACCTAATGTTATCATGGTTTCTACCTAAGGTTAGGAATAAAAGAATATGAAAATTAAAGCCACAATTAGAAGTAAAATGGTGAGTAACACAATGGTACAAAAATTGGCATGCAAGCATATAGTAACAAGTCAAAAATATAACACAAAAGTGAAGTAAAATACTACTATTTTCTTTATGTTGATTTTTATGAAAGAAATTGAATCAAGTAAAAGACTAAAAACAAATATCCTAAAACTAATTTTTTAGTGATTATTTTTTATGTCAAAAATATGTATTAAGGTCTAAAAACAATAAAAAAATTCAGCATTTTAGTTACTAAAAGAAGTGACAAAAAAAAATCTAATTAAAGTCTAAATTGTTTAATTAATTAAAAAGGAACCAGGGGGGTGCAATCCTGAATTGCAGGGATTGTGAATAGCAGCAGGGCGCATGGCCCATAGAGCTTAAGGCCCAGGGGCGTTTTTTTTTTGTTATCAGAAAATGGGGTGAAAGGGCCCAGAGGGAGGTATAGCAATAGATTGGCCCAAAGATTTTATGTTTGATCCAGTTTCACGTTTTATTCAGATTTTATTTAACTAATGTCAATTAAGTCAATTAATAGGAAATTAAACCTTATGTTATATTCCGATTATACTAATTAATCAAATTAATAACATTAATAATAATAAAATGAAATGAAATGGGATTAGGGTTACTTGTATTGTGACTCTTCAACTTTCCTTCTCCTTTCTCGTGAACGTACGCAAACGGCCGAACGAGCTTAAGCATCCATGGCCGAACGAACTCCACCATGAACCACCAAACCACTTCACCTTCGATTCTTTCTCGCGCTCGCTTTGTCAATTTGAAAGATAATCGTTCAAAAACCTTCCACTCGAGCCCCAAATTGAAAACCCTAGGGACTAAGGTGATGATGAAACCGAGCTGAAGTGCAGAAAGAGATGAAGGTTGAGAAATCCGGAGACGGTGTCCTCGAAGCTTCGTTGCGAAATAAACGCAGAGTATGAAGACGAGCTACGATTTCAGGTGATAATGCGATCCTTCACTTCTTGTAATACTCTTCTCTTTATTGCGCTATCTTCTTCCTCTCTCAGATTCTGAATCTTTCTTTTTGCGTTTCTTGTGCGATGTGTCTTACTCGGATGGTGTGAGTTTTTGCGTTGAGTAGTGTTGTTGATTGATTGCAGTCGAAGGTGATGGAGATGAAGATTCAACGATTTGCAGATTGAAGTTTGATTGATGATGAAAGTTGAAACGAGATTGAAGAAGCTTCTTGATTCTGGATATGTGGTTAAGATTGAAGAAGATGAATGAAGGTTTTAGTGTGAAGATTGAAGAGATTGGGGAATGTGAAGTGAAGGATTGGTGAAGTTGATGAAAATGGTGGAGAGATTGAGAAGTGAAAGATGAAGATGGGAGAGTGAAAGCGTGGAGGTGAATCAGAAATGATGATGAAGTTTGATGAAGAATGGAGAGGCCTGAAACTGAAGAGAGGTTCTGATTTTATAGAAGGTTCAAGGTTAGCTTCTCCACTGATTTTTTTCTGTTGAAATTCTGTTAGAAGGTAGTTAGTTGGTTAGAGATTAAGTTAGGGGTAGTTACAAGTGTTTGAAAGTTTGTTAGAGGATTTGTTAATTCTGTTAGGATGGTTATAAATTAGAAGAATCTGTTAGTTAATCGTTATGGAAATTGAATGCTACTAATAAAACTGTCAGGGGTTTTTTGAATGAAATTGGTTTGGTCTTTTTGCTTGAATGTATGTGAGTATGAGAATTTGTGCAGGGCTGGTATATTGTTGAAGACATCTTGAATCTTTGCTCTGATAGCATCTTCTTTTTTTTTTTGAACTTGCTTTAGCACTGAAGAAAGTAATAAATTAGGAGCCCGACTGTGAATATCTTTTAGATTTAAATGTGAAGTCGGTAATAACATGAAAATAGTTAACTGCCTCTGTTTGGATTTTGAATTGGTATGGATGTTGATGTTGAGTATATATTTTTTCTTGTGTATGCTGCCGATTCTAGCTTAGTTTCTGGTATTGTGTGTCCGTTGAATGTGATGATGTTTGGATCTGTTGGTAGTTAGGGATGAACCTGACTTTTGCATTTGTAGTTGATTTGATCTGAACTTGTTGTCGTATATGCAGGCAGTACATGACATAGGTTATTCACTTGGATTAATATAAATCTGCCATTGTTTTATTCTGATAGGTTTGGACAGGTGCGGAGTGTTGGACAGTGGGTTAATAGCATGATAGTATGAAGCAGACAGCAAGTCGCCCTTTTTTTCATTAAGAGTCAATGACCCAATCAAGTCATCTTTGACAACACTCACAGCAGCATTAAATTTGGTAAACTCCCCACGTTTGATATCAAAAGAAAGATCATCACCAACATAAAGAGCATTAGTTCCAATAACAGTAGAAGAATTGACAATTAGGTTTGAATTGGATGGCTTGTACAGGTTTATAGTTTGTATAGAATGGATGTTGAATGAATGGTGTGATGTGCACTACATCTTTTGCTCTGGTTAATGTGTGTATATTGGTTTCTTTCTTTTCTTTTTTTTTTGCAATGGAGTTGTATTTTTGTAAGGACTTTGGATTGTAATTTGAGCAATTGACCTTTTCGATGTCGACTCTTGGACACTTGATATTTATACTTAATTTAAACCTTGAACATTTCCTCCATCATTCTTTATTTGAAGTTCCATCCTTTAAGTTCTTCCATTGGCCATATTTGGACCGAGTTATAAACTTGTAGTGCCAAATTCTTCATCTTGTAGGCTTAAATGAAAGAGGTGATGACAATAATGTCTCACAACTTGTATGCCAAGAAACCACACAAATATTTCCCTTGATTTCAACTTGTAACTTGACTTCAATAGCACGAGACAAAATGCTAATTAATAAGAAAGTCTGATCCAACACACATTTATTCAGTAAGAATCCACAATGACTAAATGTACATCAATCAAATGGATCAATTATGTTAACAAAGTACCAAGCAATATTTTCCCTTCAGGTAATGAAATAAATAAGCCTCTTTTGGCTAAGGCTTCCGTGAGACCTCAATTCGATCCCTGGTCCTTGATCCCACATTTCAGCTTAGTTGTTACTTTTATTTAATGAATGAATGCATGAAGTTAGATGACTTAGGATGTAAATGAATGAGATATGTAAGCCGATTAAGAATAATTAGATGGGCAAATTTTGGGGTGCAACATCAGGATACTCTAGGAAGTCTTAGCTTGTGTCTAAGCAGTTGTAATTAGAGTGATCACGTGGTGGTCAGGATACTCTAATAAAGTCTTAGCTTGTGTCTAAGCATTTGTTCCTAGAGTGATCAGGTTGTGATCAGGATACTCTAGAAAACTTAGTCGTGGGTGTAGCGGGGAAAATCTGATATCGAAGCCATGAGATTGACTCGAATCAATATTCCGTTTGAAATCGCCACCGCGCTTTATTTTTTCAAAGGAAAAGGGAAAAGAACGTAAAACCCAAAGTTTTGTTTTTAAACAAGAAAGAGATCTCAGGTACGGGTGTTGATTATATGAGGGGAAGGTTTAAAGCACCCCTCATATCTGTGGTACTCCACAGGAACCTTTTTGAAAATCTGTGTCGTGTGTGCTAAAAAGGGTTTGTTTTATTTTTAAAATAAGCTCGGCAAAGCGTTAAGCTTTGGGCCTACATACCTCCTCGGTGCAATGGAGAAGTCAGAGCTAATGTAGTTCCACTTAAAGGGGAAAACATTTTTAAAACGAATAAACACTTTATAGTCGTTAGAGAGAAATACTCAGCCATTGATCTTGAGCATGAGAACAAACGAGTTCTTTGCATCGCAAATGAAAGAAGGGCTCCAACTCGGATAAAATCGACGAGTATGCCACTAGCTCTCTCACGCAGAAAAGATCTCATTATATCAATCAATTTCAAAATCGTGGGGTATAACCACTCGTTTCGACAATTAACGGTGTCTAAACTTTTTGAAGAAAAAGGCCATTGAAGGCAAAAGATATTTTTTAAGAAAAAGGTTTTGAAAAGATTGCAAACATAAGAAGGTTTTTGAAAAAGGGAGAAGATTTTGAAAATTTAAGAAGTGGGAGGAGATGAAGAGGCTATCCTATTGCGTAAAATAAAAGCTAAGGAAAGAAAGGGTCTAACCGAAATAAGAAGCCAACACTTGACATTATGAGTCAAGGTAGATTTCCCATCCTTTGGAATATCAATACTAAACCATCACATTTAACACTTGGGGATCCAGATGAACATATTATCTTAGCACCACTTCGCATTAAGCACATTAAAATTCTGACGAAAATCGGGCAGAGTAACGGCTGTTTTCGGGTAAAATCCTTATACCAATGCCTTGGAATTAACCATCAAGGACTTTCAAGGAAATACCTGCATACACAAACAGACAACAATCCAATGCCAGACAGACAGAATAACAACAGAGTAACAATAGAATAAGGGTCCAGAGGTACTAAGTCCATAAGTCCGAATCTCCAAAATGCTCAGGATAGTAACCAATAGTCCAAAAGAGAGCCTTAAGAGTTTTTTAGATTTTTGTTGATTATTAGTGTTTTAGCATAAAAGTAAAGTATGGTCCAAGTGGACAAAGAGAAAATGGCGGAAACATAAACATATGTCCAAATGGACAAAAAGAAAATAGCGGAATGTAAATATGATGAAAATGATAGAATAAAGCGATAAAGCGAGAAATATAAAGAGCAATATAATAGAAGTACGAAAATTAAAGTCAATTGTTAGATGTTAAAGATAACCATCTTGAAACTTGTCAAGTATGTTATCAAAGTTAGTAATAAAGATCGATGGTGAGTGAAGGATGTACTCGGATTTAAATTCAATGAACATTTATCAGAAGCTTGATAAAATCATAGCGACTACACGATAAACCTTCATAAGTCTTAAATCAACCGCATACAATTCTCTTCCATGTTTGATCTTTTTGATTCGGGACACGAAATATTGCGCTATGTTAAGCAGATCGCCAAGTGATTTATGTAGAAATCACCCTACAACGAGGCCGGTCAAAACTTTATGTGCTAATGCATGCGAGAGGAATGATATGTAGATCATTCTCCGAAAGCAATACCGCACGAAAAGAAAAATGGTGAGTGATCTAGTCTTTACTAAGAATCCATAAGAATTCTCAAAGTATTAAGACTTTCATCGATCAAAATAAAGAGAAACAAAAGATGGAACCACATTAAAAGCTCCTTTCATCCATAATTTCAATCACATAATTTTGCGGATTTGGATTCTCATCCTATCGACGCCCTAAGTCCATTGAAATTAGAGAGAAATTAGGCCTCTAGTTTGTGATTCAAAGAAAATATCAAAAGAATGGAGTAGAAGAAGAGTTAGAACCAAAAACAAGTCAAAAATAGCAAAAACAAGCATTCTGCCTCACTGGAAATCGATTTACCTCTGTAGGAAATCGATTTCCTACCTGCAGAATTCAGATCTGGCGCAAAAAACAGAGTGGAAATCGATTTCCCTCTGTAGGAAATCGATTTCCTGCGCACATTTTTCAAAAAAACAACATTATGAACTTTGAAACTTGATTTAGGCAAACATACAAACACCTTATGATCACATATCCATTAGAGCACGAATTTTCCATCAAATCACCATCAAATAGGACCAATATAGCATCAAAGATGCATTGAACACAAGCAACAAAGAATCACATGATGGTAGATGGAAAAGGAGAATGAAAATTACCAATTCTTGAACAAAACTTAGATCCACTTCATTAATTTGTAGTTAATTGGTAATTAAAGTGGCATTTAAATGGTAAAATGATGTTTAAGTGGGTTTAATGAAGGAGTTAATTTTGATGAGGTGGAAAATTGGTAAAATGATCAAATAAAAGGTGCCAAAATGATGTCAAGCTTCCCTCCTTATATTTTTTTGAATTTTGCGCACAGGAAATCGATTTCCCACAGGGGTAAATCGATTTCCACCTTCAAATTTCAAAAAATTTTCTTCTTGCACTGTTTTGATTTTTGCCCGATCTTTCACATGTAAAATATAAACAAAAGAGACAAAACACATATTTTTTGATTTTTGGTTAGCACTAAACAAATAAAAATCTAAAAGTGCTTGATGATTCCCCTCAGAGATAATCACAGTATCAAAGACAAAGCCTCACAATGGTGCTTTTGATTGATGATTGAATGCAATTGATGTATGATCTTAGGGTCAAAAATTGGGGTATGACAGATGCCCCTATTTAAGTTTCTTTGATCCGAAAATACGATGATCGAAAATCTTCGTTTTGACGAGATTGAAGAGACTTAAATATATAAAGCACGCAATTTTTGAACCTAAGATGCAATGCAATTTTTAATGAATGCATATGATGATGAAACAACATTGGGGAGAAAAAGAACTCCACTGGGGAAAGCACACGTCTTGTGGGAAGAACTCCAATGGGAAAACAAGACTTTGTTGGAGAAACGAAACTTTGCTGGGAAAAGAAACTTCACTGGGGAAAACATTTCGCACCAGAGAGATTAAAGCATCACCTTTTACTAGGGTGAGAAAAGGGGGCATCCTCTTTCACTGGGGATGAGAAAATATGCATCCTCTTTCACTGGGGAATCATAAGATATGCATTCTCTTTCACTGGGGATGAGAAAGTATATCACCTTTCACTAGAGAATCAGAATATCCATCTTTCATTAACAAAGAACACACCATCGTTCCACTGATGATAAAAATGCATCGACGTACCACTGACGATGAAGATAAAATAACATACACCAACGTTCCACTGAAGGTGAACTACCAACGTTCCACTGGAGGTAGGAAAGAGATATATCGCCGTGCCATTGACGATGAAGATAAAATAACATACACCAACGTTCCACTGAAGGTGAACTACCAACGTTCCACTGGAGGTAGGAAAGAGATATATCGCCGTGCCATTGACGGTGAAGATAAAATAACATACACCAACTTTCCACTGAAGGTGAACTACCAACGTTCCACTGGAGGTAGGAAAGAGATATACCGCCGTGCCATTGACGATAACATATATCATCGTTCCACTGATGATATGAAGAAGATATACATCGACGTACCACTGACGATGGAGATAAAATAACATACACCAACGTTCCACTGAAGGTGAACTACCAACGTTCCACTGGTGGTAGAAAAGAGAAATATCGCTGTACCACTGACGATAAAACATACCATCGTTCCACTGATGATATGAAGAAATGCCCCTTTGTACCAATGACGGTGAAGAGCAATCAATAGTATTTTTTCAATGATTTGAGGATGCAAACATAAATGCATAATCTCAATATTCATCGTCCAGCAGCCAAAATTCAATCCATGACTAAATGGAAAGAAACTGCCCAAAAGACTGGACTAAGTGAGAGAGGAACTCACTAGTCTTCTGTTCGCAGACATCTGAACAGAACAACTGAAACATATTATCCACAGAGAAACAAATTCAGTGGGGATTTTCAAGGAAAGTGAGCTTTTTCTGCTTAAGATACTCTAAATGAAAGAGCGATCTGTTTGACAGTAAACTTCATGATAGCAAATGTGAATGTATGACTGTTTTGATGCATGTTAATGATGCATATGCTGCCAAAACTTAGCACAAGGAATGGACTCAAGAGATAGAGTACGAGGATAACATAATCAAGCATGTCTCAAGCTGAACACCAGAGCAGAAACTGCTATAACAATCTTTTGATGGCATCAGAATAAATGCTACCCAACACTGAGGGAACATTGGAGCTGAGAGAACAAAAATAACTGAATTCTACATCATATTCGAACCAGGCCAAAGGTGCATTGAATGGAACACATTCTTCTTCTTTTGCATATGAATACATCAACATATCCGTTCCTTGTAATGCACTCATGAATCAAAACAAAACTTCTTTTATATTCTTCAAAAAAGATTTTGTTGAGATCAATTTTCTTTTTGTTTCAAAAATTACTATCAACAATAAATGACATTTTGAGAGATATGAAAGAAATAAGATTGCCAATAAAAGGTAAAGGCTCAAACTTTTTTAATAGAATGGTAGCTTGCAAAAGGCAAGACCCCATGGATTATTACAAAGTTTGGAAAGTGGTAATTTTGTGGAAAAGGTACATTGAAATGTAATGACCCTATCCTCTCTCTCAACTTGGAATTCCTGAGCAAAGGCTTCCGTTGAAATGTGTTGAACTTCTCATGATAAATAGATGACTGCTGATGATCAAGTCTTGTCTGATGTAGTTACTTGCCATGAATCCCTAACTTTTGCCTGGACCGCCCTTTCGGGTTTTCAGTCCACCGGGTATTTTATTTTGTTTATGTCTCTAATTTTTGCCTGGACCGCCCTTTCGGGTTTTCAATCCACCGAGACGCTCTTTTTTGCCTAAGCCGCACTTTCGGGTTTTCAACTTAGCGAGCTGTTCTTTTATTATTTTAGGCGAAGTATTTCTTGACTACATCAGCATTCACGGGACGTGGGAGCTCTTCTCCATCCATAGTTGCGAGAATTAATGCACCGCCAGAGAAGGCTTTCTTAACAACATATGGTCCTTCAAAATTAGGAGTCCACATGCCCCTTGAGAAACAACATTGGCATCTGATTCTTTCTTCTTCTGGAATGAAGAACTATACTTCTTCGCACCACCAGACGAATTGTCATTCCGAACCAGACGACCTTCTCGCACAACTTCTTCCAATCGGACACCCATACCCACCATTTCGGTGAAGTCTACAGGAGCACTTGCAATCATTTTCTCATAGTAAAACGGACCAAGAGTCTTCAGAAAAATCTTAGTCATCTCTTTTTCTTCCATCGGAGGAATCACTTGGGCGGCAACCTCACGCCATCTCTGAGCATATTCCTTAAAGGATTCCTTCTCTTTCTGCATCATAGCTCGCAATTGATCTCTATCGGGAGCCATGTCCACATTATACTTGTATTGCTTCACAAACGCCTCAGATAAGTCATTAAAAGTGCGAATATGGGTGCTATCAAGGCCCATATACCACTTAGAAGCAGCTCCAGTCAAACTGTCTTGGAAATAATGGATCAACAGACGTTGGTCATCAGTGTGAGTGGACATCTTCCTTACATACATCACCAGATGTGCCTGAGGACAGGAATTTCCTTTATACTTTTCGAATTCAGGCAGCTTGAACTTAGCAGGTACTTTCACATTGGGAACAAGGCAAAGATCATGCACATTCTTTCCAAACAGTTCTTTCCCACGCAGGGCTTTCATTTCTTTCTGCAATTCTTCAAACTGATCTTGGAAACCATCCATTCTGTCATGAATTTCACTTGGAGCAGCATCTTAAATGGGCTCTGGGACAAAAGGACCAGTATGAACAATAGGAGATGTGTTGACCATAATAGGAGTCAACGGACGAGTCATCTCAGGAGCAGACAAATAACCTTCAGGCACGCCCCAGGGATATCCATTAGGCATACGTTGCTGAGTAGCACCAACAGGAACATCATGAATAGTTGTAGCAGCAATTTCAGAAATCACAGTGGTCTGACCCTGAGCTTGGGCATTGGGAGGAGGAACCTGATTCTGAGCAGCCATCAATGTCTCAACCAGAGCAGTGAGACGATCCACACCAGATCTCAAAGTAACAACCTCTTCACGTAGCTCACGATTCTCTTGTTCAAGACCTTCCATCTTCTTCTTGCAGTTAGCTCGAGTATTATACCGGTGAGACAGCTTGATTCTGTATGAAGAACACTGAATAAGACCTCTGGAAATACTCTCGGAAGCAAGACCAAAAATGCAGAATGATGCATGAAATGCAATGCAAATGATTTTTATTTTTATTGGTTTTCAAGGAACTTTAAGACATTGATTGTAAACATTAGCAAAAACAACATAACAACATTCTTCATTAATAATAGAAAAGCTTACAAAAGGATTCAAAGATCCAAAATAACAAAACAATGGAAAATCTAAAAACTAGAAGGGAACACTTCTGATGAAGATCCAACTCCTCTCTGCAGCTTCCTACGGAGCTTCTCCAACTCATCTTCATAAAAGGCCTTCAAATGAGCATTCTCAACCATCAGCTTATCAGCAACTTCCTTCCATGCAACTGAATCTTCATGTTGTCTCTTTCGCTTTTCTCCATGTTGTTGAAGCAACTCTTCTTGATGACGGATTTGATCATCCTTTTCCATCAACCAACCATCTTGGATATCAAGCATTTCATCTTTTTCTTTCAAATGTATCTTCAACTCTTTATTTTCAATTTCCGAAGCATGAAACTTCTTCTCCCAAGCATCTCTTTCCAATCTCATCTTGGACACGAGCTCTAGATGCTCATCATTACTTTCAACAGGAGTAGTGAAAGACAAAGGTGGAGTAATGAGTAGAGAAGGCTCCTCGAGCAAATAAGGCATCTGGAAAGTGTGAGCTCTAGCTCGAACCCAATCAGTGTAGTCTTTGAGAGCAACACATTGTTTCGTTCCCAAATGTCTCTTCCTATCAACATGGTGCCAAGCACGCACAAACCGATTTCTCATATCCAAATTTCCGTCTTGATTAAGATAGAAGATTCCTGACACGAGAATACTAGCGGGTCGCTCCTTCATGGGATAGCAAAATTGACGCCTTACAAGAATGGGGTTGTAGGTAATTCCTCCTTGTATACCAAGAAGAGGTACATTAGGGAATTCTCCACAACGATCAATAATCTCACCAATGTCATAAGCAGGATTGTACCAATGGATATTCCTATTAGTAAGAGGCATGATCTTCTGAGACCATGAGAGACCATCAGGATTGTTCAAGAAACTCTTAGCTTGGGGTAAGTGCGAAATAAACCACTTATAGAGCAAAGGAGCGCAACAGTTGATAAGTCCACCTTTCTTATCATTCCTATGGTGAATGGAATGATAAGTATCCCCAAGCAAAGTAGGCACAGGATTCCCAATCATGAAGATCCGAATAGCATTAACATCGACAAAATTGTCAATGTTGGGAAAGAGTATCAAACCATAGATGAGCAAGGCCAAAAATGTCTCAAAAGCAATCATACTTCCTTTACTAGCCAACATAGAAGCCTTTCCAATCAAGAACTTAGAAGTCAACCCCCAAATTCCTCCTTTTTTGGTCATATTTACTTTCACATCTGATATCTTCAACTGAAGGAGTTCTGCTATCTCATCAACCTGAGGCTCTTTCTCCAGACCACTAAACGGTATATCATTCGTAACCGGCAAACCAATCCAATAAGAATACTCCTCCAAAGTGGGCATAAGCTGATAATCAGGAAAGGTGAAACAATGATAAACCGGGTCATAAAACTGCACAAGAGTCTCAAGAATCCCTTTTTCCACTTTGGTCTTCAAGATAGAGATCAATTTCCCATAACGGTTTTTGAAGTTGTCAAGATTAGGAACCAAAGTTGCTAGCTCTTTCAATTCCTTTGCACTAGAATTTCTGAAGGTGTACTTCTTGATACTTCTCTTTTGATCCATGGTACCTGTTATGTTTACAAAGAAAGTCTCTAAGTTCCTTGAAAACCATTTGTGAATGTCATTTTTATGAATGCATGAATGCATGGTTTATGCATCAATCACAATCAAGAGCACACAAGATCACAACAAATCAAACAAAATCACACAATCCAGGTTCTTAGGTTCGACGTCACGAGCATGGAGCCATGGGTCTACCCATCCCACAAGGTGTGTTCTAGGGAATTTTGTACCTGCCAATCGGGTTCTACAAAGGTTCCCAGAGTTTTCAATCTTCTATCGGATATTACTGGCACGCACAATTGCTCATGGGCGCCAATAATATGCCTAAAAAGACCTCGTCTGAGCGTAGTATCGCATGACAACAAGCTCAAATTGGTACTTGATCTTGTTTTTGCACTACATCCTAAAAAGGCTTAGATTGGTTAAAAGGTTCTAGGCCATTCAGCTTCTACGGACACTCACTATTGAAAGTAATAGCGTTATCACGATGGTTCGTAACAACCTCTACTACCTTCCATGAGGCCTCCACTGATTGGGGTTCCACCATATGACGCTCATGGTAAGGATTGCTCCTGACATGCGACTATTGGTCTTACCACCTCCTATCTCAAGTTACTCACAAAAGTCCGGGTTAGAACTTTATCTCATCACAGAGGAACCATCGAGCACCAAAAAGAAAAAAAAAGAAAATAAACAAACAAAGCACACAACGATATATACAGGCAAAACACACAGATAAACAAAAATAGGCTTAACACACTTAAAACTGGCTCCCTAGTGAAGTCGCCATTTTTCTGTAGCGGGGAAAATCTGATATCAAAGCCATGAGATTGACTCGAATCAATATTCCGTTTGAAATCGCCACCGCGCTTTACTTTTTCAAAGGAAAAGGGAAAAGAACGTAAAACCCAAAGTTTTGTTTTTAAACAAGAAAGAGATCTCAGGTACGGGTGTTGATTATATGAGGGGAAGGTTTAAAGCACCCCTCATATCTGTGGTACTCCACAGGAAGCTTTTTGAAAATCTGTGTCGTGTGTGCTAAAAAGGGTTTGTTTTATTTTTAAAATAAGCTCGGCAAAGCGTTAAGCTTTGGGCCTACATACCTCCTCGGTGCAATGGAGAAGTCAGTGTTAGAACAAGAATTGTTCTGATCAAATTATCTTAGTTTTGATGATAACAATAATATGAATTTTGCTTAAGATAATATGGTACTCTAATCCAATGCAATCTCCTTTTCAGGAAATATATAAAGAGTACGCATAATTCAGCGCTCAGAAGCTTTGTCTCAAAGGGTTCAGCATGCAACATCAGAACATGGTCTGGCAAGACATCAGAAGATGGTCGAAGCAGAATCAGAACATGGGTCTATGGAAGCATCAGAAGAACAAGAGAACAGAAGCACTGAAGTTCTGATGGTATCACGCTCAGAAGCACTTCAAGGTCAGAAGATCAGAAGATGCTATGCACCAAGCTGTTTGACTCTGATGATATTCAAACGTTATATTCACAAACATCAGATCAGAAGAAAGTACAAGTGGCAAGCTACGCTGACTGACAAAAGGAACGTTAAAAGCTACTAAAGGCTACGTCAGTAGACACAGCGTGAACAAGGCTCGAGGTAGTTGACAAAAGCGTATAACATTAAATGCGATGCTGTACGGAACACGCAAAGCATTAAATGCACTCAACGGTCATCTTCTCCAACGCCTATAAATATGAAGTTCTGATGAGAAGCAAGGTTAACGATCCTGAACAAAACAACGCCTTTTAACTTGCTGAAACTCTGTTCAAATTCAAAGCTCAGAATCTTCATCTTCATCAAAGCTCACTACATTGCTGTTGTAATATATTAGTGAGATTAAGCTTAAACGTTAAGAGAAATATCACAGTTTGTGATTATCGCTTTTAAGAAGCATTTGTAATACTCTTAGAATTGATTACATTAAGTTGTAAGGAACTAGAGTGATCGTGTGGATCAGAATACTCTAGGAAGTCTTAGAGGTTATCTAAGCAGGTTGTAACTAGAGTGATCGTGTGGATCAGTATACTCTAGAAAAGTCTTAGAAGGTATCTAAGCAGTTGTTCCTGGAGTGATCAGTGTGTGATCAGAAGACTCTGGAAGACTTAGTTGCTGACTAAGTGGAGAACCATTGTAATCCGTGCGATTAGTGGATTAAATCCTCAGTTGAGGTAAATCATCTCTGCGGGGGTGGACTGGAGTAGTTTAGTTAACAATGAACCAGGATAAAAATAACTGTGCAATTTATTTTTATCTGTCAAGTTTTTAAAGCTACACTTATTCAAACCCCCCCTTTCTAAGTGTTTTTCTATCCTTCAATTGGCATCAGAGCGTCGGTTCTAAGGTGCAAGCACTTAACCGTGTTTAGAAAAGATTCAGGAAGAGAAAAACGCTTCTGTAAAAGATGGTTGATGAAAGTGAAAAGTCTACACCTGCATCTTCATCTGGCTCTGCTGAGCAATACAACGGTAACAATGGTTATACTAGACCGCCGGTATTTGATGGTGAAAACTTTGAATACTGGAAAGATAAAGTGGAAAGTTACTTTCTTGGTCTAGATGGTGATCTATGGGATCTTCTGATGGATGGTTACAAACATCCAGTAAATGCCAGAGGCGTAAAGCTGACAAGGCAAGATATGAATGATGATCAGAAAAAGCTTTTCAGGAATCATCATAAATGCAGAACTGTTTTGCTGAATGCTATCTCTCATGCTGAGTATGAGAGGATATCTAACAGGGAAACGGCCTATGACATATATGAGTCCTTGAAAATGACTCATGAAGGAAATGCTCAAGTCAAGGAAACTAAAGCTCTAGCTTTAATCCAGAAGTATGAAGCCTTCAAGATGGAGGATGATGAAGACATTGAAAAGATGTTTTCAAGATTTCAAACTCTTACTGCTGGATTGAGAGTTCTTGACAAGGGATACACCAAGGCTGATCACGTAAAGAAGATCATCAGAAGCTTACCCAGAAGATGGGGTCCTATGGTGACTGCATTCAAGATTGCAAAGAATCTGAATGAAGTTTCTCTGGAAGAGCTTATCAGTGCCTTGAGAAGTCATGAAATAGAGCTGGACGCAAATGAGCCTCAAAAGAAAGGTAAGTCTATTGCATTAAAATCTAATATCAAGAAATGCACTAACGCTTTTCAGGCTAGAGAAGAAGATCCTGAAGAATCAGAATCTGAAGAAGAAGATGAACTGTCTTTGATCTCCAGAAGGCTAAATCAACTCTGGAAGACCAAGCAAAGGAAGTTCAGAGGCTTCAGAAGTTCAAAGAAATTTGAACGTGGAGAATCTTCTGATGACAGAAGACTTGACAAGAAGAAGGTCATGTGCTATGAATGCAATGAGCCTGGACACTTCAAGAATGAATGTCCAAAACTTCAGAAGGAAAATCCCAAGAAGAAGTTTCATAAGAAGAAAGGTCTTATGGCAACCTGGGATGAGTCAGAAGATGATTCAGACTCTGAAGATGAGCAGGCTAATTGTGCGCTGATGGCGACAGAAGATGACGGATCAGAATCTACATCAGAATCAGATTCTGAAGAGGTATTTTCTGAACTTACTAGAGATGAGTTAGTTTCCGGTCTAACTGAACTTCTGGAACTCAAGTCTCAGATTAGTCTCAAATACAAAAAGCTGAAAAAGCTATTTGAATTTGAAACAAAGAAGCTTGAGTTGGAGAATTCTGAATTAAAAGAAAAACTTTTAAAATTATCCAATAATGTTGGATCTCCTTCTGATTCAGAAAAATCCACTCCTAGTCTAAACCATATTCTGAAAGAATATGATTTAAGTTTCAGGAAGTTCTTATCTAGAAGTATTGGCAGAAGTCAGCTAGCTTCTATGATATATGCTGTGTCTGGAAACAAAAGAGTCGGCATTGGTTTTGAGGGTGAAACCCCATACAAACTTGAACCTGTTGATGAAATGAAACTCACATACAAGCCATTGTATGATCAGTTCAAGTATGGCCACTCCCATGATATTAGGCACACTACACATGCTCAAAGTTTTCACATAACACACACCAGAAAGCATGTGACACAACCTAGGAAATATCATGAAACTCACATTAAAAATTATCATGCTGTTCCTCCTTCTGCTTACATTGTTAAACCTAAGTTCAATCAGAACTTAAGGAGAACTAACAAGAAAGGACCCAAGAAAATGTGGGTACCAAAGAAAAAGACTATTTCTTTTGCAGATTCTCTTGGCGACAAAGAAGATAAAAATCAACATGTCATGTCACCTGGACTCAAGTTGGTCTCAACACTTGAAGGGAAGAAGGATTGTCTTCCAAGTTCTGGTACTTAAATCTGTTGAAGAATCTATGTTCGTAGTAGATCAGAAAAGAAAGTTTATTAGTCTTGGAATCATTTGTTTTGTCTGTTTCTAGCAATGATGTTTCGTTCTTGAGTATTCTAAATGCTCTAAATGCTACAGAATATACAATATTGAAACATTGATCATGGACGAATCAATAAATATCTGGTTTGATGATAAACTTGTTTCTGATGAAACAAAGCAGCTTAAGAATTTCTGCAGATACAATTTTGTCGTATCAGAAGCTGCAGAGCAAAGAAGTGAACCTCCAGAAGCTGTGTATATCAGAAGTAATGGATCAGAAGATCATTCAGATTTATAACAGCACACTTCAGAAGGAATGTTTCCTGAAGAGAAACTTGATCAGATCAGAAGCAGTGATCTGAATCTGAAGGCGTAAAGTCTATTCTGAAATTTACAGCTGTCATCTATTATCTGATGGTGAACACGTGTCTGTACGGTTTTGTACAAAGCGTGCAGTTGAAAAGACGCCGACCTAGGTAACTTTTTTAAATCATTTCATTTACCACGTTCTCTCTCCTTACGTCACTCATCATTTAATAAAATTGATTTCTTTTGATTCTGGAACTGTTCAGTTTATATTTCTTATTATTTTCTTTTTCAAATCCGTCTCTATATATTCTTTTCAAATCATATCTTACATCTTTTTCGCTCCCTTGTCTCTCTCTCTCTTCTTGCATTCTCTCGCTTGAAAAGTTCTTAGCCGTTTTCTAAAAACCCTAATCGAAAACCCAGTTCGCTTTTTCTTGTTCGTTTTTGTTCATTCTGCATCCATGGCTGCCTTCTCATCCCAAAATGCTGAGTCATCTGTTCCTCATCATCTCCAAGAAGAAACTTTGCAACTCACTCCTGTTGTTGCATGCTCCATTCCTAAAGATGAATTGGAAGTTCTGTGTGAACTCATGGTTGACTTTGACAACATTGAAGAAAACCAATTTCATCTTAAAGAAGACATCATCTTTCAAGGATGGACCTCGTTGTTTGCTGAGTTCGTTGGTCCAGTTTATCCGGATCTTGTCAAGGAGTTCTGGGCACATGCTGTGGTTGCTCCAAAATCTATACTTTCTTTCGTCCATGGAAAGTTTGTTGTTATTACTGAAAACATCCTAAGAATGATGTTTGATCTGAAAAACCCTGAAGGGGTTTATGAGTTTGATCAAAGGGCAGATTTGGGAGATGTTCTATCCACTCTCTATCTAAATGTCAAGAAAACAAAACACGTCAAGGATTTGAAAGATGTCTACAGAATCTGGACAAAGATCCTTCTTGGGTGTTTCTACCATAGGAAAGCAACACATGCCTCGGATTTCATCAGTAATGATCAAAGGTATATTCTTTATTGCATTGCCACTCAGAAGAAGGTTGATGCGATTTACATTATCTTCAACCATATGTGGAAAGCAGTAAAGGATTCCAGAAACGCTTTCAGAAAAGAAAATGGTGGAACAATCATTCCTTTTGGTAGAATTATTACAAACCTTCTGGTGCATTCCAAGATTGTTGAGAGTCTGGAGTCTGAAGGTATTATCAAAGACCTTGTTGTCACCTCTGGAGCCTGTCTGAATGCTTTTTCTTTAAAGAAGATGAAAATAATTGACACTATCCTCAAAGTTCCTCAACCTCTAGCTGGAACAAGAATCAGAAGAAAACCAGTACTAGCTGACTTTGAAACCTTCTTCAATAGTGAGGTACCTGAAGTCAGAACTAAGTATCTGAAGTCACAAAAAGAGGATAAGAGTCTTAAAGATCAAGACAAAGGTGCTCCTATTAAAGTGAATCGTAAGAAGGAAGAAAGGACCAAAAGAAAGTTTGATCATCCTGCTGCTACCACCAATAAAGAAGTGGTCCCAGAAGAAGTCATTACAAAGGTTGCTAAGGCTGTCTCTGCTGATTTTGAAAAGAAAAAGAAGGAAGCTGAGAAAAAGAAGAAGAAGTCAAATAACAATGCTGAGATTGTTGAAGTTGTTGAGAAGAAGAAAATCAGAAAAAGAAAGATGATTCTTCAAGAATCTGATGAAGAAAATATCTCTCAAGAGGCTGAGAATCAACCAGAAGTTCTGGCATATGTCAGAAGGAAAGAAATCGCTAGCGGCAAAACAAAGATTATTGAACAGCCGAAGAGTAAGAAGCAGAAGAAGACTGAGGATGTGGCCAAAGCTTTTCTGAGAGGTTCCAAAGGTATATGCATTTCTGAACCTGATTCTGTTCCTGCTGTTTGTTCAGAAGCTGCACCAATAGAGGTTGTCCCTACACCTGAACCAGAAAAAGCCACATCAGAATCACCTGTCTTTGTCCATGTTCTTACACCTCCATCTTCTCCTATAACCATTCCTTCCTCTCCACCTACCATAAATCCTGTTCTGGATATACCACCCCTTCAAACTCTCTTTCCATCTCAACCTTCTCTCAATGCCACTCTTGAACATACTCCCTCCACCTCTCAAAACAATATTTGTGATTCTCCTCTTCCAACCTCTGCATCACATGAGCAGCTGCTCCGTGATTGCAACTACACTCCCAAGCCTCGTCCTGAAGCTGAAGTGGTAGTGTTAGATTCTGATACTGAAGCAGAATCTTCTTATAGGTTGGATAGAGAACCTCATCCGTACTTCACTTCCAACCTTGCCTTTTCAAAAACCCAAATAAAATTCCGCCCTGTATATCCTATTGGTGTAGTTTTTGAAAACATAAAGAGGAATCTCAGAAGTACCTTTGATACTCTCAGAATTGCTGAAAGTTCTGGATTGAATGATGTTGCTATGCGGAACTTCTGGAGGATCTTTCGCAGAGAATCAGATGCTCTGTTTTTAGAACTTCAGGAAGCCTGTGTAGCTGCTGCCCCACGGCCTCGTGGAATTCTGAGGAATTATGAAGACTTCTGGTTTGCTAGTCTCAAAGGAAGACATCTGTTGGAAGAGAAGCCCTTCTTGGATGAGATGGAACAATTAAGACTGGCTGCTGAAATGGAAGCAAATCCATGCAGGGATATTGTTATCTTTGTTCCTGATTATCCTGTTCTGCTAGGAGACTTCAAGACTCTCTTTGACTATCTGAGGGAAAACCCGTCTGAGAAAGACCCAAGCTTGGTCATTCCAGAAGTTGTTGACCCACCAGAAGTTAAAGGTCCTTCTGCTCCAAGGAATCTAGCTGCCATTCTTCAGGCACTTGAGAATGGAGACTCGGAAATTCCTGCTGCAGAATATGGAGATGCTTCTATGCAAGAAGCAGATGCTGAAGATCATGTTGCTGAATCAGATCCTGTTGAGGAAATCCCTGCAAATGATCTATCCATGGAAGCTACAGATCAAGTTGCTATTCCTGTGGTTGAAAGCGGTGAAGCTTCTTCTGATGAATCTTCTCGTCTTGCAAGGACTCTGGAAGAAATTCAGAAGAGACAGGATGAGCAAAGCTCACTCAATGCTGAGTATAGCGCTTTCATGGTGAGGCAAGAAGGACACAACAATAAGGTTCAAGAGATGCTGACCAAGATCTTGTCAAGACTAGGGCCATCTTAGATTGAGTCTGTGTTGTTTCTTTCGTTTCGTTGCATCTGTCTTTGTGCATCTGATCTTTCTTATCTTCCTGTACTTCTGTACCTGCTGTCTGAACTTTCAATGAAATCATCTTCTTCCTCCGTGTGTTTCGTTTTGTTTGTCTCTGAATCTTTTTTGCTTTTTGATGATATGACAAAAAGGGGGAGAAGATAAATGATAAATGATTTGATTAATCTATCAGTTGCTGGGTAAAGCTCCCACACATTTACTAACAAGAACTGCAAGTTCTATATGGTTTAAGTGTTTTGCAGGTATAAAGAAGTGAAGAAAATCTTCAAAGCAAACACAAGAAGCAAAACCAGAAGAAGTGTTATTCTGTAAACAGAATAAGACCATGGAAACTGAAGCAAGCTGAGTGCTGTCAAGCTTCAGAGATCAGAAGCATTGATAATAGAATTTGATCCATATTTGTCTATTTGTTCTGACAAAATTCTATTTGCTCTGATACATTATTTTAGCCTATATGGTTCTGATACATATAATGTGTTCGAATATACATTTTATGTTCTGACTCGTTCATGCTGACTTTTGTCGTTTAGTTTTTGTTCTGTAACATTTCAGGATGTAGAGATGCTCTGATGATGCTCTGGTACATTCAACAATGTTCTGATACAAATCTAGCATGAAGTGATGTTGGTAGAAATTCAAAGCTCTGAAGCTATCCGAGGGAAGCAGAAATCAGAAGCTGCGAATGTTCTAAAGATCCAGAAAACTCAAGTTCTGAAGCTGTCCTAAATGGAAGCAGAAATCAGAAGCTGTGAATGTTCAGAAGATCAAAGAAATTCAAGTTCTGAAGCTGTCCTAGATGGAAGCAGAAGTCAGAAGCTGTGAATGTTCAGAAGATCAAAGAAATTCAAGTTCTGAAGCTGTCCTAGATGGAAGCAGGAATCGGAAGCTGTGAGTGTTCTAGGGATCTAAAAGAAATTCTAGTTCTGAAGCTGTCCAATGGAAGCAGAAGTCCGAAGCTATGAATTCTCTAAAGACAGAAGCTTATATGATCGTCTCTACCGAAATAATCAGGGAAGTCTTTTATTAAAGTTCTTCGAGTATTTATTTCAGGGGGAGATTATTTATCTCAGGGGGAGATTGTTAATCTCAGGGGGAGACATATTCATATGCTTATGCTATAGCTGTGAAATTTGTCTTTTGCCGTCTGTTCTTTCTGATCGCAAATTCATATCATTTATATATGTTTTTGTCATCATCAAAAAGGGGGAGATTGTTAGAACAAGAATTGTTCTGATCAAATTATCTTAGTTTTGATGATAACAATAATATGAATTTTGCTTAAGATAATATGGTACTCTAATCCAATGCAATTTCCTTTTCAGGAAATATATAAAGAGTACGCATAATTCAGCGCTCAGAAGCTTTGTCTCAAAGGGTTCAGCATGCAACATCAGAACATGGTCTGGCAAGACATCAGAAGATGGTCGAAGCAGAATCAGAACATGGGTCTATGGAAGCATCAGAAGAACAAGAGAACAGAAGCACTGAAGTTCTGATGGTATCACGCTCAGAAGCACTTCAAGGTCAGAAGATCAGAAGATGCTATGCACCAAGCTGTTTGACTCTGATGATATTCAAACGTTATATTCACAAACATCAGATCAGAAGAAAGTACAAGTGGCAAGCTACGCTGACTGACAAAAGGAACGTTAAAAGCTACTAAAGGCTACGTCAGTAGACACAGCGTGAACAAGGCTCGAGGTAGTTGACAAAAGCGTATAACATTAAATGCGATGCTGTACGGAACACGCAAAGCATTAAATGCACTCAACGGTCATCTTCTCCAACGCCTATAAATATGAAGTTCTGATGAGAAGCAAGGTTAACGATCCTGAACAAAACAACGCCTTTTAACTTGCTGAAACTCTGTTCAAATTCAAAGCTCAGAATCTTCATCTTCATCAAAGCTCACTACATTGCTGTTGTAATATATTAGTGAGATTAAGCTTAAACGTTAAGAGAAATATCACAGTTTGTGATTATCGCTTTTAAGAAGCATTTGTAATACTCTTAGAATTGATTACATTAAGTTGTAAGGAACTAGAGTGATCGTGTGGATCAGAATACTCTAGGAAGTCTTAGAGGTTATCTAAGCAGGTTGTAACTAGAGTGATCGTGTGGATCAGTATACTCTAGAAAAGTCTTAGAGGGTATCTAAGCAGTTGTTCCTGGAGTGATCAGTGTGTGATCAGAAGACTCTGGAAGACTTAGTTGCTGACTAAGTGGAGAACCATTGTAATCCGTGCGATTAGTGGATTAAATCCTCAGTTGAGGTAAATCATCTCTGCGGGGGTAGACTGGAGTAGTTTAGTTAACAACGAACCAGGATAAAAATAATTGTGCAATTTATTTTTATCTGTCAAGTTTTTAAAGCTACACTTATTCAAACCCCCCCTTTCTAAGTGTTTTTCAATCCTTCAGTCAGAGCTAATGTAGTTCCACTTAAAGGGGAAAACATTTTTAAAACGAATAAACACTTTATAGTCGTTAGAGAGAAATACTCAGCCATTGATCTTGAGCATGAGAACAAACGAGTTCTTTGCATCGCAAATGAAAGAAGGGCTCCAACTCGGATAAAATCGACGAGTATGCCACTAGCTCTCTCACGCAGAAAAGATCTCATTATATCAATCAATTTCAAAATCGTGGGGTATAACCACTCGTTTCGACAATTAACGGTGTCTAAACTTTTTGAAGAAAAAGGCCATTGAAGGCAAAAGATATTTTTTAAGAAAAAGGTTTTGAAAAGATTGCAAACATAAGAAGGTTTTTGAAAAAGGGAGAAGATTTTGAAAATTTAAGAAGTGGGAGGAGATGAAGAGGCTATGCTATTGCGTAAAATAAAAGCTAAGGAAAGAAACGGTCTAACCGAAATAAGAAGCCAACACTTGACATTATGAGTCAAGGTAGATTTCCCATCCTTTGGAATATCAATACTAAACCATCACATTTAACACTTGGGGATCCAGATGAACATATTATCTTAGCACCACTTCGCATTAAGCACATTAAAATTCTGACGAAAATCGGGCAGAGTAACGGCTGTTTTCGGGTAAAATCCTTATACCAATGCCTTGGAATTAACCATCAAGGACTTTCAAGGAAATACTTGCATACACAAACAGACAACAATCCAATGCCAGACAGACAGAATAACAACAGAGTAACAATAGAATAAGGGTCCAGAGGTACTAAGTCCATAAGTCCGAATCTCCAAAATGCTCAGGATAGTAACCAATAGTCCAAAAGAGAGCCTTAAGAGTTTTTTAGATTTTTGTTGATTATTAGTGTTTTAGCATAAAAGTAAAGTATGGTCCAAGTGGACAAAGAGAAAATGGCGGAAACATAAACATATGTCCAAATGGACAAAAAGAAAATAGCGGAATGTAAATATGATGAAAATGATAGAATAAAGCGATAAAGCGAGAAATATAAAGAGCAATATAATAGAAGTACGAAAATTAAAGTCAATTGTTAGATGTTAAAGGTAACCATCTTGAAACTTGTCAAGTATGTTATCAAAGTTAGTAATGAAGATCGATGGTGAGTGAAGGATGTACTCGGATTTAAATTCAATGAACATTTATCAGAAGCTTGATAAAATCATAGCGACTACACGATAAACCTTCATAAGTCTTAAATCAACCGCATACAATTCTCTTCCATGTTTGATCTTTTTGATTCGGGACACGAAATATTGCGCTATGTTAAGCAGATCGCCAAGTGATTTATGTAGAAATCACCCTACAACGAGGCCGGTCAAAACTTTATGTGCTAATGCATGCGAGAGGAATGATATGTAGATCATTCTCCGAAAGCAATACCGCACGAAAAGAAAAATGGTGAGTGATCTAGTCTTTACTAAGAATCCATAAGAATTCTCAAAGTATTAAGACTTTCATCGATCAAAATAAAGAGAAACAAAAGATGGAACCACATTAAAAGCTCCTTTCATCCATAATTTCAATCACATAATTTTGCGGATTTGGATTCTCATCCTATCTGTGGTGTCGTTTTCTTTACCTCCCCGTTTCACTTGGGAGGACGGCACGCTAAACCCTTCACGCGAAATTTGGAAGGAGAATGCGCCCGTGGTGGGATGAATTTTGTTTCAGTTCTTCCTACGATATCACACGAACTTTCTTATTGGTCCTACGAGTAGGAAAGGGAAAAAAAAGATCTCAACTAAACCCTAGGAGTTTGCTAAGTGTGGGGATTTCACCTAGACTAGAAATTCTGGAGTCCGGGGGGTCGGTTATACATAGGGAAGTGTTTAAACACCCTACATATCTGTAGTACTCTACAGGAACCTTCTCTGTGTCATTGTGATTGTGTTTGCTGCTAATGATTGGGAAAGTTTCTCCTTTGTGTTAGGAGAGAGAATTGAATTGATTAAAGAAAGACAGACAGATAGACAGACTGACTATTTTTGGTATTTTATTAGCTCGCTGAGATTCCTTGTGAACCTCATGCCTACATATCCCTAGTGGAAGTCAGAGCTTAATGTAGTTCGGGGAACTAACTAGGGAAATTACTTGTTTTTGGTGCCTTGCTTGAAGCTCAAGGTTGAAGCTTGGAATTAAATCTCTGTTTACAGTAAAGAGACATGAAATCATCTTTACAGAGAGGTATTTGTACTATTCTACCACAAACATTTAAAAGTGACAGAAAAGCTAAAAAAATGATGTTTCATTAAGAGGGGAGTCTACTTGGTTGATCAAGTATGACAGCCATCGTGCCTCTAAAATGAAAGAAAGATGCTCATCCAAATTAGGGAAAGTGTACAAGTCTGGGGATGTGCCAGAGCATGTCTTTCAGAGTCCTAAATGGGAGACTTTGAATGAAATTGAAATTGAAATGTTTGTTTGTTTGAATGTGGTAGAGTAGTAAAAATATCTCTCTATAGAGATAAGCTATGTCTATTTACTATATGAAAGATTTGACTTTAGCTGGCTTGAATGAGGCCCAAGCTTGAGGCTTTTTGATTGATTTTATTGATTTATTGAAATGATAACTCTACTGGGGAGTATTTAAACTAAGGATTTTTTGGTGTTCTGTACGAAGCCCAGAATTGAGGCTGACTCTACTTAGGGAGACTTTATTTGGGGAGATTATCTCCTAAGAGAATGAATCTTTGATTTTTGCAAGACTGATTTTGGAGGCTAACCCTTTCCAGGGGTTTTGACTCAGCTGGAGAAATTGTCTGTTAAAAGACTGACTTTATCATGTTTTTTGGAGGCTGACCCTTTCCAGGGGTCGTGGCTCTTTTTGATTAATTGACTTTGGAGGCTAACCCTTTCCAGGGGTTTTTATTGAAATGATGGATTGATTTGGAGGCTAACCCTTTCCAGGGGTTTTGACTCTTTTGGTGAATGGCAGAAAGATTATCTAGTGGAGACTTCTTGTTTAAAGCCCAAGATGAAGGCTGACTCATGCTGAGGATAAGCAAATATGGATCCTAGACTCTGCTAAGGAAGATTGATGAAGATAACGGTGACAGAGACTGTCCATGTCTCTCATTCCAAAAGGTGTACTCAATGCAAAATTGAGACAAACTTGGCTTGTTAAAAGTCTGGTTTAAATTGGAAGAAAACTCACCAGGGTAGGCTAAAAGGTGACTAAAGACCTGTTCCTATGTTTATAAGAAACCTGATGGGTCCTTGTATACAAGCTCAAGAGGAAGCTGGAAATGCTTTTAAGAAGCCTGTGGGTCCTTGTACAAAGCCCAAGAGGAGGCTAATCGAGGGTCCTTGTTATAGCACAAGAGAAAGCTATGTAGTTTTGAACTTATTTTGGCTCTAAGCAAATGGGTAAGAGGTTTCACTGTGAATAATTCCTCTTTGGGTGGATGTGTCCTATATTTTTGGATTCTAAGGTTTTTACCAAGATGTTTCACCGGGAATAATTCATCTTGGGGGTTTGAACTACAGATCTCTAATTAGGAAAGAGCCTTCACCGGGAAGACATTCTCAATCCTAGGTCATATTCCTATAATATATATATATATAGTTTAACTGTCCTAAGGTTTATACTCAAACGTAGTTCTAAACTAATATATATGCACACTTTATATTTGACAGTAATTTAAATAAAGACTGTAAATTGAAAGCTTGTAAAGCCTAACCTGGATGGAGTGGAGGCCTTTGAAGAAGTATGTACAAAGCCTTACCAGTAATTGATGGATAACAGTTGAATATATAGGATAAACAGTTAATGGTTTTTGAAAACAGAAGAAGTGAAGATGGACAAAGGTCACATAGATATCTGAAGAGTTTCACCGGGAATAATGCCCTTCAAATACCAGAAGAATGTTTTGAAAACAGAAAGAAGATTTTGAAAATACAGTTTTGAAAACAAGCTAAGAAGAGAAGGTGTTTGGGACTTACACTCTATTAGAGGCCCAGTACTTTATAGTACTGGTGTAAAATTAGTTTTGAAAATGATTTGAAATAATATAAGGTTTTGTTGTTTGAAAACCTTAATTATTCGATTTATTCGGAGATTGAAAACAGTTTTGAAAATTGACAGAAAATCAACTTAATTAAGGTAAAGAAAAAAGATCTATGCCTAATTAAGACCTAAATAATTAGGGTTTTATCATAAACTTTATTCACAAAAATAATTAGATTAAAACAAAATGAATATATGCATTTAAAGTATTTAAGAAAACACTTAAAACATACTATTTTAAACCTAATAAAAATATATGAAATAAATAATATTTTTATGATTTTTTTGATTATTCATAAAATAGATATATTAAATAACAAGTGTGTGAAAAATGAAGTGAAAATGATTTAATTTGATAGGTTAATTAATTGTGTAAAGTTGTGAAGAAATCAAATGGGAAAAGTGATAAAAAATAAGGTTTTGTCACCTAGAGGGATTGAACTCACGCCCTCCAAGTCACACACCCAAAACCAAACCACTGGGCCAGCGCGCGCATGGTGATAGTAAACTGACTCCTTTGCAACTCATATGTTATTCAAGTGTATAGAAGCAAAAAGAAAATAAAATCAAAAGGTCTGGGGCGAGGGGGATTCGAACCCCAGACCTTGGGCACGCGCAACACACAAACACTCTTTACCACTGGGCTATCACGTTTTAGTCGTTTATGAAACAGGTATCATTCAAAATAAAATAAACTCAACCCTGAATTTGAAATTTGCGCGCCACCACCATTGTCATCTTCAACCTCAAGTTCTCAGATTTTGAATTTATGAACTTGCTCATTTCTCAACCATTTGCAAAGATGTAAAGATGAAACTTATTCTAAATTCACTCACGATCCTAAATATGTAACTAACATAAATTTATATCAACTATATCTAACTAATTTACCAGAAATCGTGAAGAACCCTAAATTTTGAAAATCAAATTAAATGACTATACTGAAAGATAAATGAATGATGATAGAGGGTTTTCAATCCTCTGATGATGCTTAACAAGATAGAATCGAGCTTTATCACAAAGAGTGCTTAAATTAAAGAGGTAGAGTTCAGAAACTTACCTCTGAAAATGGAGGTCGTGAGGATGATAGAGAGCACCTGGGCTTGTATGAATGATCCCAAAAGCTTCCTTGTGGTTCAGTGATGCTAACTGAATGCTTGTTGTAACCTCAATCCTCCTGAATTGTTCTATGGACCTCCCTCGATTTGAGCTTCAAGTGAACATGGAGGGTGATGATTCTTGAGTTACAGATGAGCTGCAGCCATCTGAACAGCTTCACTACCTCCTATGGAACATGCCTGGATGCTTAGCTTGATTGGAAACCTTCTGAATTGCACTATGGACCTCCAACTGCAACTTCTCCAAAGTGAGAGCAACAATGGTGTTCCTCCACTTACAGAAGTGATCCAGGTGCTTGGATCACCTCAAATGACCTCCCTTGAGATGTTAGAATGCTTACTTTCCAAAGATGAGCTCTGGTTTGAAGAAAATGATTCTTCTTGCCAAAGAACTTTGAAAAACAATAAGCATGAGAAGAGAAAGAGAAAGCAAGGAATTGAGTTGCTTTGGTGTGTTTTTCTACTGAAGTATGCTCCCCTATTTATAGGTAAATGGTTCAGTACTGATTGAGAGAGTGAGCTTGCTTAATGAGAGAGTTTTGGTTTCTTAGCCAAGAAGAAAATTTGAAAAGATCCTAAATGCAATGATGCATTTTCGGGCTAGCTTCCCCAACCATTGATCTTGTATGATCCAAGGGAACATTTCTGATTCAGAGGAGAGTTCTAATTGGCTTAGAACAAGATTCCTTGATGATTCATCATTTGCCATAAATTCAAAAATGCAATCATTACATAATCACATGCCTTTGTTTTTGGGAATCTTCTCTAATCCTTATGCAATGATGAATTTGGATGTGTGGTATGGTTTCAGATGTATTAGAGGTCGTGTAGCATCACTTAGTGAAGCAAAATGCACAAAATTGCAAAGTTTCAAATTGTACATGACCTATAATTTCACTTCATGAGGCCAACTTTGAACAAGCATAACTCTTAGCTCAAAATGAATTTGGAGAAGGTTGAACATAATTTGGAAAGCCCTAAACATCTACTTCAAATCATTAGTTTGGAGTTTCTTCAGAATCCTTTGGCAAATTTGTGAAAAATGAGGCCAAAGTTGGAAGAAAACTAGGTTAAAACACTTAGAAAAATTTCTAAGTGTTTATGACCTAAAACTCCAAAATTTCCAAAACTCTTAAATGATTGATCTTTTGAAAAAAGTTCCTTTGTAAGATGTTGTTTTATTTTGCAAGATCTACAACTTTCATGTTGGAAGTTTTTTGAGTTGTGTAGGTGAAATTTTGAGTTCTCACCATGCCTTAAAAAACCCTAATTCCCGACTTTTTGCTCCTTGATGAATTTCTTTGAATTTCTTTGGTCAAATGACTTTAATATCCATATATTGATGATATTGATCCTTGAAAGTCATGGTTTGACCAAAAATCTCAAAAGTCAATGGTGATCCCATACAGTTGACTTTTTCCAAATAAGGTGAGATTTTGGACTTTTGTGTAGAAACAAGATCTTCTCCTTAAATGAATGGTGTAAAGGGATTATATTGAGGTAATAGAGACTCTTGGATCATGTCTTGAGTTTTAGATCCATGCCCTGATTAAAAGTCAACTATCTTGGGGAATTAGGTCAAAAACCCTAATTGTCGACCAGAGGACAATGATGACTGTAGACTTTGAATTGAGGTGTAATGTCCAGTGGATCTTGTCATATGAGTTATTTGAGGATGATTGATGTCTTTGAATGGTCCCCGAGGGCTTTTTAGGGTTTCCCAAAAGTGTTCCCTGATTTTAGTCCTTGATAAGGCTCCAAACCCTGGTCTGTTGATCTGAGTAATTCTGTACTTAGATGACTGGGTGTCTAATCAATCATAGGTGAAATAATGAAGCTCTTGAGTCTCATGATTGTGTTAGAGACTAATCCTCCTATTGATTGATCCTTTGCCTGAGTTTTCTTGTCTTTGAACATCCTCGATTGAATGTCAGACTGCTCTGGGTACTTACTTTGACTTGATGAAAATCCTGAAGATATGTCATCTCAGGGGGGTCAAAAATTAGGGTATGACACTATCGACGCCCTAAGTCCATTGAAATTAGAGAGAAATTAGGCCTCTAGTTTGTGATTCAAAGAAAATATCAAAAGAATGGAGTAGAAGAAGAGTTAGAACCAAAAACAAGTCAAAAATAGCAAAAACAAGCATTCTGCCTCACTGGAAATCGATTTACCTCTGTAGGAAATCGATTTCCTGCCTGCAGAATTCAGATCTGGCGCAAAAAACAGAGTGGAAATCGATTTCCCTCTGTAGGAAATCGATTTCCTGCGCACAGTTTTCAAAAAAACAGCATTATGAACTTTGAAACTTGATTTAGGCAAACATACAAACACCTTATGATCACATATCCATTAGAGCACGAATTTTCCATCAAATCACCATCAAATAGGACCAATATAGCATCAAAGATGCATTGAACACAAGCAACAAAGAATCACATGATGGTAGATGGAAAAGGAGAATGAAAATTACCAATTCTTGAACAAAACTTAGATCCACTTCAACAATCACCAACACAAATCTTGATCTCTCAACAATTGAAGAAAAAAGAGTGAAATGGATGGTGGTTTAGCTCAAAGTTTGTGAGGTTCAAGGTGTGACTCACAAACTTTATGAAAGAATAAAGAGCTTTGGTGAATTTGGTAGGGATGAGGAGAGAAATTGCAAGGGGTTTTTTGGCTCTCAAAGCTTGAGAAATGAGAGAGTAGAGGTCTCTATTTATAGAATTGGAGCAAGAGTAGTGGCAAATTTGTCTTTTTGTGTTTGGTAATTAATTTGTGGTTAATTGGTAATTAAAGTGGCATTTAAATGGTAAAATGATGTTTAAGTGGGTTTAATGAAGGAGTTAATTTTGATGAGGTGGAAAATTGGTAAAATGATCAAATAAAAGGTGCCAAAATGATGTCAAGCTTCCCTCCTTATATTTTTTTGAATTTTGCGCACAGGAAATCGATTTCCCACAGGGGTAAATCGATTTCCACCTTCAAATTTCAAAAAATTTTCTTCTTGCACTGTTTTGATTTTTGCCCGATCTAAAAGTGCTTGATGATTCCCCTCAGAGATAATCACAGTATCAAAGACAAAGCCTCCCAATGGTGCTTTTGATTGATGGTTGAATGCAATTGATGTATGATCTTAGGGTCAAAAATTGGGGTATGACAGTGGGCTAAGTGGAAAACCATTGTAATCTGTTGCGATTAGTGGATTAAATCCTCAGGTGAGGTAAATCACTCCGTGGGGGTGGACTGGAGTAGTTTAGTTAACAACGAACCAGGATAAAAATAACTGTGCATATTGTTTTTATCGTTCAAGTTTTTAGACTACACTTATTCAAACCCCCCCCCCTTTCTAAGTGTTTTTCTATTCTTCAATTGGCATCAGAGCGCCGGTTCTAAGGTGCAAGCACTTAACCGTGTTTAGAAAAGATTCAGGAAGAGAAAAACGCTTCAGTAAAAGATGGCTGGTGAAATTCCAACAGATCCACCTGCATCTACATCTGGCTCTGCTGAGCAATACAACGGTAACAATGGTTATACTAGACCACCAGTATTTGATGGTGAAAACTTTGAATACTGGAAAGATAAACTGGAAAGTTACTTTCTTGGTCTAGATGGTGAACTATGGGATCTTCTGATGGATGGTTACAAACATCCAGTGAAAGCTAGTGGCGTAAGGCTTACAAGGCAAGAAATGGATGATGATCAGAAGAAGCTTTTCAAGAATCATCATAAATGTAGGACTGTTTTGCTGAATGCTATCTCTCATGCTGAGTATGAGAAGATATCTAACAGGGAAACTGCCTATGATATATATGAGTCATTGAAAATGACCCATGAGGGAAATGCTCAAGTCAAGGAGACTAAAGCTCTTGCTCTAATCCAGAAATATGAAGCCTTCAAGATGGAGGATGATGAAAACATTGAGAAGATGTTCTCAAGATTTCAAACGCTAACTGCTGGATTAAGAGTTCTGGATAAAGGCTACACCAAGGCTGGTCATGTAAAGAAGATTATCAGAAGCTTACCCAGAAGATGGGGTCCAATGGTAACAGCATTCAAGATTGTAAAGAATCTGAATGAAGTTTCGTTGGAAGAGCTTATCAGTGCCTTGAGAAGCCATGAAATAGAGCTGGATGCAAACGAGCCTCAGAAGAAAGGTAAGTCTATTGCATTAAAATCTAATGTTAAAAAATGCACTAACGCTTTTCAGGATAGAGAAGAAGATCCTGAAGAATCAGAATCTGAAGAAGAAGATGAACTGTCCATGATCTCCAGAAGGGTAAACCAACTCTGGAAGAGCAAGCAAAGGAAGTTCAGAAGCTTCAGAAGTTCAAAGAAATTTGAACGAGGAGAATCTTCTGGTGACAGAAGATCTGACAAGAAGAAGGCTGTCTGCTATGAGTGCAATGAGCCTGGACATTACAAGAACGAGTGTCCAAAACTTCAGAAGGAGAATCCCAAGAAGAAGTTTCATAAGAAGAAAGGTCTTATGGCAACATGGGATGATTCTGAATCAGAATCAGAATCAGACTCTGAAGGAGAACAAGCCAACTTCGCGCTGATGGCTACAGAAGATGATGGATCAGAATCTACATCAGAATCAGATTCTGAAGAGGTATTTTCTGAACTATCTAGAGAAGAGTTAGTTTCCAGTTTAACAGAACTTCTGGAACTCAAGGCTCATCTTAGTATCAAATACAAAAAGCTGAAGAAGCAGTTTGAATTTGAAACTAAGAAGCTGGAATTGGAAAACTCTGAATTGAAGGAAAAAGTTTTAAATTTATCCAAAGATAGTGGATCTCCTTCTGAAACAGAAAAATCCATTCCTAGCATGAATCATATTCTGAAAGAATATGACTCGAGCTTCAGAAAGTTCTTATCTAGAAGTATTGGCAGAAGTCATCTTGCTTCTATGATATATGGTGTTTCTGGAAATAGAAGGTTTGGTTTTGGCTATGAGGGTGATACCTCACATAAATTTGAACCTGTTGATGATCTGAAGATCACATACAAGCCATTGTATGATCAGTTCAAATATGGCCATGCACATGATATAAGGCTCACTTCACATGCACAGAAGTTTAACACTGTTCACACCAAGAAGCGTGTGACACATCCTAAGAAATATCATGCTGACAAACCTAAAGAATATCATGTTGTTCCTCCTGTTAAATATTTTGCTAAACCCAAGTTCAATCAGAACTTGAGGAGAACTAACAAGAAAGGACCCAAGAAATTGTGGGTACCTAAGGAGAAGATAATTTCTGTTGCAGATATCCTTGGCGGTAAAGAGAACAAAAAGCAAAATGTCATGGTACTTGGACTCTGGGTGCTCACGACACATGACGGGAAGAAGGTCTACATTCCAAGACCTAGTGCTTAAACCAGGTGGAGAAGTCAAGTTTGGAGGAGATCAGAAGGGCAAAATCATTGGCTCTGGAACCATAAGTCTTGGTAACTCTCCTTCCATAACTAATGTACTTCTTGTAGAAGGATTAACGCATAACTTATTGTCCATAAGTCAATTAAGTGACAATGGTTATGATATAATCTTCAATCAAAAGTCTTGCAAGGCTGTAAGTCAGAAGGATGGCTCAATCCTATTTACAGGCAAGAGAAAGAACAACATTTATAAGATTGATCTTTCAGATCTTGAGAAGCAGAAGGTGACTTGCCTTATGTCTGTTTCTGAAGAGCAATGGGTCTGGCACAGAAGATTAGGACATGCTAGTTTGAGAAAGATTTCTCAGATTAACAAACTAAATCTGGTCAGAGGACTCCCTAATCTGAAATACAAATCAGATGCTCTTTGCGAAGCATGTCAGAAGGGCAAGTTCTCCAAACCTGCATTCAAGTCTAAGAATGTTGTCTCTTCCTCAAGGTCGTTAGAACTCTTGCACATTGATCTGTTTGGCCCAGTCAAAACAGCATCTGTCAGAGGGAAGAAATATGGATTAGTCATCGTAGATGATTATAGCCGCTGGACATGGGTAAAGTTCTTGAAACACAAGGATGAGTCTCACTCAGTGTTCTTTGAATTCTGCACTCAGATCCAATCAGAGAAGGAGTGCAAGATCATAAAGGTCAGAAGTGATCATGGTGGCGAATTTGAGAACAGAATCTTTGAGGAGTTCTTCAAAGAAAATGGTATTGCCCATGATTTCTCTTGCCCTAGAACTCCACAGCAAAATGGAGTTGTAGAGCGAAAGAATAGGACTCTACAAGAAATGGCCAGAACCATGATCAATGAAACCAATATGGCTAAGCATTTCTGGGCAGAAGCAATAAACACTGCGTGTTATATTCAGAATAGAATCTCTATCAGACCTATTCTAAATAAGACTCCTTATGAATTGTGGAAGAACAGAAAGCCCAACATTTCATATTTCCATCCTTTTGGATGTGTATGTTTTATTCTGAATACTAAAGATCAACTTGGTAAGTTTGATTCTAAAGCACAAAAGTGTTTCCTTCTTGGATATTCTGAACGCTCTAAAGGCTACAGAGTATACAATACTGAAACATTGATTGTAGAAGAATCAATCAATATCAGGTTTGATGATAAGCTTGGTCTTGAAAAACCAAAGCAGTTTGAGAATTTTGCAGATTTTGATATTGATATATCAGAAGCAGTAGAACCAAGAAGCAAAGCTGCAGAAGCTGGCAGTCTCAGAAGCAATGGATCAGAAGATCAAGTTGCTGCATCTTTAGAGAATCTCAGGATTTCTGAAGAACCAACAGTCAGAAGATCACCTATACTTGCTTCAGCTCATTCAGAAGATGTGATCCTTGGAAAGAAAGATGATCCCATCAGAACAAGGGCATTCCTTAAGAACAATGCAGAATGTCAATTAGGTCTTGTTTCTTTGATCGAGCCAACTTCTGTTGATCAAGCTCTAGAAGATCCAGACTGGATAATTGCCATGCAAGAAGAACTAAATCAGTTTACAAGGAATGATGTATGGGACTTGGTTCCTAGACCAAAAGGATTTAACATCATCGGCACTAAGTGGGTGTTTAGAAACAAGCTAAGCGAGAAGGGAGAAGTGGTAAGAAACAAAGCCAGACTGGTTGCTCAAGGTTATAGTCAGCAAGAAGGGATTGACTACAGAGAAACCTTTGCACCTGTGGCCAGGTTAGAATCTATTCGTCTATTAATTTCTTTTGCCACTCAACATAACATCACTCTTTATCAGATGGATGTCAAGAGTTCCATCTTAAATGGTTATATAGATGAAGAAGTTTATGTCCATCAACCTCCTGGTTTTGAAGACTCCAAGTCTCCAAATCATGTTTTTAAATTAAAGAAATCATTATACGGATTGAAGCAAGCTCCTAGAGCTTGGTATGAACGTTTAAGTTCTTTCCTTCTGGAAAATGGTTTCACTAGAGGAAAAGTGGACACTACTCTCTTTTGTAAAACCTTTAAAAAGGATATTTTAATATGTCAAATATATGTTGATGATATCATTTTTGGAACATCTAATGCTACACTTGGAAAGGAGTTTGCTGAGTCTATGCAGGCTGAATTTGAAATGAGCATGATGGGAGAACTCAAGTATTTCCTTGGGATTCAAATCAACCAAACGTCTGATGGAACCTATGTTCATCAAACGAAGTATGTGAAAGAACTTCTGAAGAAGTTTAATCTTTCTGAAAGCAAAGAAGCCAAAACTCTCATGCATCCAACATGTGTCCTAGGTAAGGATGAGGTAAGTAAGAAGGTATATCAGAAGTTGTACAGAGGTATGATTGGATCTCTTCTATACCTAACTGCTTCTAGACCTGACATTCTCTTCAGTGTTTGTTTGTGTGCTAGATTCCAATCAGATCCGAGAGAATCTCATTTAACTGCGGTTAAGAGAATTCTGAGGTATCTGAAAGGTACTACTAATGTTGGTTTAGTTTACAGAAGATCCAAAGATTACAACTTAGTAGGATTCTGTGATGCTGACTATGCTGGAGATAGAATAGAAAGAAAGAGCACTTCTGGAAGTTGTCAATTTCTTGGAAGTCATCTGATCTCATGGTACAGCAAGAAGCAAGCTACAATTGCCCTCTCAACAAAAGAAGCAGAATATGTTGCTGCTGCTGGTTGTAGCACACAAATGCTCTGGATGAGAAGTCAGCTAGAAGATTATCAGATATATGAGTGTAACATTCCTATTTTCTGTGATAATACTTCTGCTATATGTTTATCTAAGAATCCTATCTTACATTCAAAAGCTAAACATATTGAGATTAAACATCATTTCATAAGGGACTATGTTCAGAAGGGTGTTTTATCTTTAAACTTTGTGGATACAGACCATCAATGGGCTGATATCTTTACAAAACCCCTTGCTGAAGATAGGTTTAAGTTCATTCTGAAGAATATCAGTATGGATTTGTGCCCAGAATGATAAGATGAGAAGATCTTATGTATGAGTATCTTCTGAAATGTGATTGGATTTGTCTTTTATAAGAAGTTCTGATTTTAATCAATTAGAAGTAGTGATTCTGTTATTACTAACGTTTCATTGTCTAAGTTGATTCAGAATCTCTTTAAAAGTAAAACAGCTGTAACTGGCTATCCAGATGGTAAACACGTGTTCACTATTTCTGGACAAGCGTGCATGCAGTTGAGGGGACGCCTACTTAGGTAACTGTGCTAATCACATCTTTTGTCATTATTATCTCTCCTCACGTCACGTAACATTAAATGCTACCCATCATTTCCTTTTATCTCTTTTTCTTTTAATACTCTTCAAACGTTTCTTTTCCCTCTTATATTTCTCTCTCTTGCATTCAGTTTCTTTTTCGCTCTCTCTCTCGTTGCATTCATATCATAAACCCTAGCAGTTTTCACTATCTGTAACTTCATCATGAATCCTTCGTCAAGTTCTGCAAATCAAGAAACTGATCGTAAATAAAAGAGAAAGGCAACTGATGAACCAGAAAACAAACCAAAAAGAGTAAGGATCACCTATGACCCTCTCAAGGTGAATCCCTTTGAAGCTATGATGTCTGGAAACTACTCTAGACGTGTGTATCAACCCCTTGATGGTATCCCTCAATCACCTCCCTCTTCACATACTTCCACCACCTCTTCCTCTTCTTTCACCTCTCTGGAACCACCATCTTCACCATCTGATATCCTTTCTACTTCAACCCATCCCACAGATATCTCCTCATCTCTCTCACACCCTTTTCCCACCAGAACACCTAACCCCTACAGCTATGTGTTCCCTGACTCCAGATTCACTGTCAACCCTCCAACACCTACCACTCATTCTTTTCTAGAGCTTTTACACTCAGATGTAAATAGCTGGTTGGAGATTCTGGGTGCTGCTCACCTTAATCATCTGGATGAGTATGCTACCTGCAACCTCTGGGAAGCCTTTTGCCAGGATTTTCTGGTTAGGGCTACGGATGTCCAGAGAATGATCATGACTGAAGCACCTGGGGCTCGTGGTCTTCTCTTGGAAGTTGGTGAAAGCAGCTATCACCATCTCATCAGGAACAGAAGAGTTCTTGAAGAGAGGATACCTGCAGATGAGATGGTAGAAGAAAATCCCTGCAGAGACATCGTGGTATGGAGACCAAGGTATCTTGTGCTGACTGGAGATTTTCAATGGTTGTTTGATTGGTTCAGAATGAACCCTTCTGAAAGTGCTCCTCACATGGTCTTTCCAGAAGTGGTTTATCCTGCTGAAGTTGCTGGTCCTACTCCTCCAACAAACCTAGCAGCTATTCTTCAGGCGTTGGAAGTTGGAGCTTCTGAGTTGCCTGAACTAGAATATGCCGAGGCTGCTCTTGAGTCAGACTCAGATGTTGAGATGGAAGGTACAAAAGCTGAAGACCTTCCAGAAGATCGTCCTGCTGAGATTGCTGTCCCTATTGGCAGAAGTTCTGGTGCTTTTTCTTCTGGTGAACCCTCAGCTCTGATGGAGACCTTGGAAGCTCTGCATCAGAATCAAGCTATGTTGGCTTCTCGTTTGGACGCGCAAGAAGAAGCCAATGCTGAGTTTCGCTCCTTCATGGCAAGGCAAACTGCAAGCACTGACGGGGTTCATGACATTCTGGCGCAGATTTTGTCTAAGCTAGGGTCTTAGTCTTTAGTCTTTGTAGTTTTCTTTCCTTGTTGCATCTGCTTGTTCTGCATACATCTTTTGTAATTCTGTTTGTTTAATCAATGAAAAATTATTCTGTCTCTTTCTTTTGTCGTTTTCTACATCTGAATCTTTTATATTCTTTTTGATGTTATGACAAAAAGGGGGAGAAAATATATGATAAATGATCTGATTAATATTATCAGTTACCGGGTAAAAAGGCCCCACATTACTAACAGAACTTGCAAAGTTCTATGCTTTAAGTTGTGTTGTTGCAGGAATTAAAGATTCTCTTTAAAGATCAACATAAGAAGCAACAAGATTAATTCAAGCTCTTGGATTCTTGAAGCAAGCTGAGTGCTATGAAGCTTCAGAATCAGAAGCAAGAAGCAAGAAGGAAGAATGTTCAGATATTCTGATGAAAGAATATGATCTGAAACATTATGTCTATTTGTTCTAATACATTCTATATGGATCTGATACACTTTATATGGCTCTGATACATATTATGTGTTCTGAAACATATTTATGTTCTGACTCATTCATGCTGACTTTTGTCGTTTAGTTTTGTTCTGTAACATTTCAGGATGTAGAGATGCTCTAATGATGCTCTGGTACATTCAACAATGTTCTGATACAGTCTAGCATGAAGTGATGTAAGAAGAAATTCAAGCTCTGAAGCTGTCCCAATGGAAGCAAGAATCAGAAGCTGCGAATGTTCTGAAGATCAGAGAAATTCAAGTTCTGAAGCTGTCCGATGGAAGCAAGAATCAGAAGCTGTGAATGTTCTGAAGATCAAAGAAATTCAAGTTCTGAAGCTGTCCGATGGAAGCAGGAATCAGAAGCTGTGAATGTTCTGAAGATCAAGCACTGTGAACGTCTCTACTGAAATACTCAGGGAAGTCTTTTATTTATAAAATTCTTCTAGTATTAATTTCAGGGGGAGATTATTCATCTCAGGGGGAGATTGTTAATCTCAGGGGGAGACATATTCACATGCTTATGCTATAGCTGTGTAAATTGTCTTTAGCCGTCTGCTCTTTCTGATCGCAAATTCATATCATTTATATATATTTTTGTCATCATCAAAAAGGGGGAGATTGTTAGAACAAGATTTGTTCTGATCAATATTCTTAGTTTTGATGATAACAAGGATATGAATTTTGTGTGAGATAATGTGGTACTCTAATACATTGCAATTTCCCTTTCAGGAAATATATAAAGAGTATGCACAAATCAGCGCTCAGAAGGTTCAGCATGCAACATCAGAACATGGTCTGGCAAGACATCAGAAGATGGTCAAAGCAGAATCAGAACATGGGTCTATGGAAGCATCAGAAGAACTTGAGTTCAGAAGCAGAAGCACTGAAGTTCTCATGGTATCACGCTCAGAAGCACTTCAAGGTCAGAAGACAAGAAGATGCTATGCACCAAGCTGTTTGACTCTGATGATATTCAAACGTTGTATACACAAACATCAGATCAGAAGAAAGTACAGGTGGCAGGCTACGCTGACTGACAAAAGGAACGTTGGAAGCTATTAAAGGCAACGTCAGTAGACACAGCGTGAACAAGGCTCGAGGTAGTTGACAAAAGCGTGAAACATTAAATGCAATGCTGTACGGAATACGCAAAGCATTAAATGCTCCCAACGGTCATCTTCTCAAGTGCCTATAAGTATGAAGTTCTGATGAGAAGCAAGGTTACCGATTCTGACGATTTCTGTGAATATTAACTTGCTAAAACGCTGTTCAAATCAAAGCTCTCAAACTTCATCTTCATCAAAGCTCACTACATTGCTGTTGTAATATATTAGTGAGATTAAGCTTAAACTTTAAGAGAAATATCACTGTTGTGATTATAGCTTTTTAGAAGTATTGTAAAACTCTTATTTGATTACATTAATTTGTAAGTAACTAGAGTGATCAAGTGTTGATCAGGATACTCTAGGAAGTCTAAGCTTGTGTCTAAGCAGTTGTAATTAGAGTGATCACGTGGTGGTCAGGATACTCTAAGAAAGTCTTAGCTTGTGTCTAAGCATTTGTTCCTAGAGTGATCAGGTTGTGATCAGGATACTCTAGAAGACTTAGTCGTGGGCTAAGTGGAAAACCATTGTAATCTGTTGCGATTAGTGGATTAAATCCTCAGGTGAGGTAAATCACTCCGTGGGGGTGGACTGGAGTAGTTTAGTTAACAACGAACCAGGATAAAAATAACTGTGCATATTGTTTTTATCGTTCAAGTTTTTAGACTACACTTTTTCAAACCCCCCCTTTCTAAGTGTTTTTATATTCTTCAGGTCTTAATCCACTATAACCAATCTGATTACAATTGCATGGGCTACCTTCCGATGACTAACACAATGACCAACCCTGTTAGTGATCTCCTAAGAATTATGACCTACCTGGTCCCCTAAGAGATATAACAATCATTGACTTCTTAATATTCTGACCTACCCGGTCTCCTAGGAAGATTTCACTATGACAAACTGTCACTGTCTTCTTGAGTAATTTTGACTAACACTATAGTCACTCAAGGATCATTCAACATAAAGTTGAGAGTTTGTGTTTACATATTTTCTTCTTACAAGCGGATCACACAAATTTGAATTACAAGAGATATCAACATAAAAGTGTTAAGCAAGTTCTCAGCAACAACTCCTTGCTTTTACAGTGATTCTACAAAGATGAGAATGATTACAATTTGATGTAGCATCTTATAGACTTCTTTCTTTTCTTCTTCGATCTGATTGACTTTTACATATCAACTTAGACATTAGCATCAACTAATTGGCCTAGTATCATTTTGAATTAGCATAATCATTGACTTCTCTTTCTGATTTATGCTTCTCAAGCATCAGGTTCAGAGCATTTGTCTTCTTTTTGTATGTGTTGATACTTGTCAATATGTGTTGGTTGAATTTTATTCATACCAAATGATAATTAACAAGTGGGACAATAATAGTAATTATAGTGGTATGAACATGAGTGATAAGTGCTAAAATATCGTTATTTTGAGTATATAATTGTGGCACTTATGGATTCTATTCATTCCGATTTTGTAATAAAATCCCAACTTATGTGTAAATATTGGCATAATTGATTTTTAATTCATTTTGTGTATCGTTTTATAGTTTTTCCTTTGTTTTATAGTTTTATAGTTTTTCCTTTATTTTATAGGTATTTATGCTTATCAGAGCCTCGAGGAATAAAGTGTCGAAGGCACGGCTTCAATTTCGCAGTTCTGCAGAAGCTCGCTAAGCGGACTCCAAGCGCGCTTCCATAAACTAAAAACAGAGATGCAAAGTTTTCTTGAGCTTGCTAAGCGAGATTGCTTTTACTTTACTAGATATTTTGTGTAATAAGTGCAGCTCACTGAGGGTGCTTGCGCGGAATTTTGTTTATATTCTCTTCATTTGAGAAATTTTAGGTTAAGGTTTTGGGGAAGCTTTTGTGTCCCAACTCCATCACCTTCATTCTTAAGAAGAATTAGCTTAGAAAACAACATTGGGTCATGCACTTGGATGATCGAAGGTGGATTTTTCATCAATCGGAGCTGACAACCCGCGAGATGTTTGGTTTATCTCTTTTCTTCTCTATGTATGTCTTTTGTGTTGGGTTTTATTTGTATATTTACTCGAATCTTATGTATATTTATCGCTCTTGGCGTTGTATAAAACTTGCTTTATGAATCGTTATGGTTATCTTCCTTAATCGTTTTGCATTTATGTTTAGGATTTGTGTTGCTTTAGAGATAAACTTCACAGATTCTGATTAGGGATAGATTTCTGTTAGTTTCTAAACTCTAGAGATAGATTTAGAACTGACAATCACTTTTGTGTTGAAGCTTAATGCTTTCGTGTTTGAGTGGCGCGTTAGAGATCGTTGATGTGAGAATACGGATGTTCTCGTAACCTTGCGTTAGAGATAACCTTGGTTGTAAGTCGATCTTGTAGGTGCTCTAAAGATGGACACTGATGTGAGATACACGTGATGGTAATGACGAGTATCGTAGGTTGAGTGCAATTGATCGATAAGTTTAAGTTTGTGACGAGTGAGTATATTTGCATGCCTGATAAGCTATTTCTTTTCTAAGAATGTGTTTATTTTTTCCTGTCTATATCTTTTTACACTTTTGAACATTCAAACCCGAGTTCGAAACCATATAAACTGTTAAATGGCATTCCACCATCTCTGTGGACACGATAATTCCCGGATAAATATTTCCAAATCTTTTCTTGCTTGCCACTATAACTGCTTCAACAAAATGGCGCCGTTGCCGGGGATGGTTGTTAGAATTGCATCGCAATAGTTTCCGTGGTTTTGAGCTTTGTATATATCGTATATATTGTATAGTTTCACTTGTATATTTTCACTTGTATATTTTCACTTGTATATGTCTACTTGTTTATGTTCACCATATAAGTTTACTTGTATATGTTACATATAAGTATACTTTTATTGGTGAATGTTGGTGAAACATGTTGATCTCGGATTAGCTCTTTAATTACATATCTTCACTTTTCAACTTGTGTATCCAACATTCACCAACTTTTCTCTTTTTGTATAATAATAAATGTATGTGTTCATACTTGTACATATGTGTTTGTTTGTGTACATATTTTTATACTTGTGTTTTCTTTTATGTTCGTGAAATTGTTGTATATATTTGTACCCGTAACGTTTGTTGAGTGTTTTGGTTAGGAACTTTCTTTAGGTTTGCGCGGTGACACGTCACCATGGCATGACGAGAGAAGGTTACATGTAAAACACCGAAACAATAAAGGCATCGAGCTAACGTCGTAAAACAAGCGCTTGTTGGGAGGCACCCGAAAGGTTGTAAATGTTGTTTATATTTTTGTTTATGACGTATTAGGTGAAGTGGAGAGAGCTGGAACACCAAATTTTGTTCTGGTTTTTCAGAATTTTAATATCATCGCTTAGCAAGGTCTAGCTCGCTTAGTGAGTGCAGAGAAATTCATAATTTTTGCTTTGGACCAGTGGGATTCCCATTCCACAAGGTTCACTCCTTTTTCACACTTTCATAAAGGCTAATTAGTAGTAGATAATATATTTGTTTTTATAATTCTTTTGTTGGTTGTTTGGACTCAAATTTTGTCTGGTAATCAAAGATTTTTTAGGTGATTTTCCAAAGCTTGAGTGTTTCAACTTGCGGATGTATGGTAGGATATTGTTTTTGAAGTTGTATCATTCAAGGTACTCATTTATCGCTTTCTATAACACAACATGTTTAGGAAACTATTAGTTCCCTGGTTATAGAGTTGGATTAATTTTTGTAAAACAAATAAAAGGATCAGTATGCATAAATGTATAAGAACAACAGGTACAACAAAGAGTCCCACTGAAAGTATAGAACATGTTATATTGGAGTAATTCAACATCTGGAATAACATGTCACATGGGATGTTACGACATCATGCCTGAGCTGAAGTGAAGAGTTTTAATTAAATATATGTGATTTAATTAATACAGAAAAATGCAGAATATTCAGGGATATTGTGCATAACAAATAAAGGCGTGATATTATTTAACAGGTCTGAAGAATCAATCAAAAGATTTGAGGAATCATTCAGAAGAATCAAATCAGAATATTTGAAGATTATATAGTTTCTAATTATAGAGATATTTTCGGAAACTATCAGATTGAAGACCTTGATTGTAGCAGAAGATATTGCTATATTGTAATAGCAAATATGTTGTGATTGAAGGTCAAAATCCAGTTGGGTATAGGTTATAAATAGAATACTATGTAAACTAAAAATGAGTGACAACCACCGAGTAAAAAAGATGTAATCTTTAGGGTTTGTCAAGGTAAACCTCTCGGCCTGTGGGAAGGTTACCTATGTGATCCTCAAAACTTGTAGGCAAGAGGAGTATTGTTCTTGGAGGAAGCTTTGAAGTAACTCCAAGTTTATGGTCATAGTCAAGGTTATTGGCTAGGGATTGTCATGGAAGTATGTCTTCCAAACTGTTTTATTTTTGGGATTATAATGATTTGGATATTTAGTCGTTGCTACAGCTGTTGGGAATGGAGAACTGTACAACATCATAGCGATGATTCGAAGTGGGATGATGATATTCCATATCTAGGGAGGACTTAGGTAGAAGGGTCATTGGGTACGGATTAAGTGAGGGGTTGTAAGCTTAGGACTAGTTTAGCTCTAATTTAATACTGCTGATAATGGACTTCATTCCTGGCTTTGGTATGCCCCCATAGTTGGTGTGATTTCACCGAACTCGGTCAACAATTTCTGGTGTCTTTTATCTTTCAGTTTGGCATAATTTTGTGTATATTCTTTGTTAATTGTTTTTTACAGATCACATGTCTCGATAACTTTAACGATATCTGGATTTGTTACCCTAGGATTTCAATTGGTATCAGAGCAGGCATCTTGTTCTATCTCTGGATGAGAACCTTGGAAGATACTTTCTGGTTCGGCAAGGAAGGTGTGTGATGAAAAGATGTGTTGATCGTTGATATGTAGATGGTCCCTAGAAGTGGAGGATGGCTAGTTGATAGTTTAGCATGAAGATACTTTAGCATGACCTAGAAGATACTTTAGCATGACTGACTAGTTGCTTCTTCAAGTAGCATGAAGAAAGATTGAAACCATTCAGTCTGGTCACAACGCGGGTCTTCATATCTATTGACTCCTTTCAGGAAGTAACATTGAACCTGGCTATTCGAAGGATAACTGGGTCATTTGGATTAGGGCTGCTCGGAGGATGATATAATATCCACAACACCAAGTTCAGATGTATGGAAGGAACTGATGTTCTATGACATGTTAGAACATTACTTCAGCAAGTATGCAACTACTGGTTGAAGAACAGATGTTTTGGGTGCTAAACAAAATATTGAGATTATTTTATTTTGGAACCTACTCCTGACCTGGAAGATGAGACATATGATGTGTACAAGTTGATTAGGACACGATCAACAGTCTATCCACTTCTATGTCAATTTATTTCTGGCCAAGGTAGGTGGATGTACAATAGTCGAGCTCTTGAGAAGAACTCATAAAGGCATCTGCACTGAAGCCCTTATGTAGAATGAGCTCATAACTGAAACACTCTTTGCATCAAAGAAACCAGGTGGATGGAATATTCATCTTTGAAATCAAAGGATATGGATTTTCCAGTGGCTTCATGAAGATGGTTCTTATTGGTTGGATTCACTTATGTGGTATTCTCGCATAATGAATCAGTGGTAGTGCAAGAAATATCATGGAACCTTGTGCTGTGGAGAGGTAGACTCCTTCTAAATAATCTACTAGTATTCAGAGGAGGTGACTCAAACTGGTGTGTGTCTTGTCTTAGTCTACTATTATCTCTTAAGAGGTGTGAGACACAATGTCTTAACATCATGGTTCTGAGGATTTATTTTCCTCAAAAATATGCTGCAAATGTGATTCTTCAACAGAATAGAGCTTGTCTACTCAAACTTGATTCCCTGATTAAGTCTATGAGAATATTGAACTCTTGTTGTGTTGATAAATGGTTCCTGTCACAAAGGATCATCTGCTGTATCAAAGTGTCAACCCAAATATGAGGGTTGATAGGTGTCTACAAAACTGGAGTATCGTCTTGGATGAATAAATCAGTCTCTCTCTAGAGAAAAGGGGAGTGGTTGTTCCAGTTATCTTATAGAAGGAATCTCTTTTATAGGTACAGAAGGTTATTATTTTCCCAATGATCACAAAGTTAGAACTCAAGGATGATCACTAGGAGACCGTGTGAAGTCTCTACTGGACAAACTGCAATAGTGTGGAGGTGTATGTTGTGAGAGCTTGTTTCTGATTCAGCTTGAGTAGAACAAGATACAAAAAACTCTCAACAAAGTATCAACTACACTCAAATGAGCAAGGTATGGAGAAAGGATGAATACTCTGTTAGGAGCTGAGAATTTATCAGTTGAATATGCATATGCCTGAGACTAAGACCTTTGACGGGAGACTTAGTGTTTGTCTAAAGCTCTTATGTAATTCTACTTTTTTTATACCGGTTCAGAAAAGGTGTTGTGACTGACTTCGAAGTGAAGTTATTCATGTCCTAAATGATGTCTTGACATCATGATAGGTGTTGATATTTGAAGACTATGATCAATAGTATGATGATTCGGCAATTCGTGACTATTGTTGATAACCTCACTACTTTGGGTACTTTCTATTGGATGCATAAACAGAGGAAAGGAGTTCTACAAGGTAACTTGCATAGGTATGTGGTTGTATCTACTCTTCTTGCAAGAAGTTGATTCAATGTAGTGCTCATTTACATCAGAATGGCATCAATTACCCATGGCAGGGGAAGAGAATATCATGTTATTGGTCTCTAGATGTGGACTGCATCTTTAGGAAGCATGTGCTCTGGTCATGAGTCGAGCTTCGTGTGTGCTAGTCAAGCAAAACAAATGTTATGGTTCTTCTAGTATGTCTTGATCTTGACCTGCATTTTCTTTTGGGAATCTTAGACTTACTCTAGATTCCTAGGGTAATTTTCTTCGGGAAGAAACTTCGACTTATTTGCTATTTCTTGGGGTTTTCAATATTTTTGTTCAAAAGCTGTGTCAATTGCTTTTAAGATTCATGGAACAGATAGCCCCAGAAAATCCACAAGATACTGTTAGTCAGAAATAAAAGACAATGTCTGATAGAATGTCAGGACATTATATGATACATGTTTGCTGAGTAACTAATAATAGAGTTTAGTTGATAAGATCACACACGTGTTAGATAGGTGCAAAAGAATTGTCCAGATGCATGCATCAAGACTTGTTCCTTTTTAGCAGAGGTCAGTCAAGATTCAGAAAAGGTAATCAACGCGTACATTGAATGGACGGGAGTTTTCCTAGTATAGCGTTTCTTTTGACCAAGACTGTTGAAATTGCTCAAAGATCGTTAACCTCGAGGCTCAGGTTCAGTTATTTATAAAGGGTTCTTCTTGCTACTATCATATTTGAGTTATGAGTTCATAACAAAAATGGGATTCATTTGCATGTGGGTGAGCTACATCCATCTATGGCACTGTGAGGGACTTCTTTGTAAATTTTTGTCCAAAAAGGGGGAGAAGATTCTAGGTTTAATTCAAAGAAATTTGGAACTCGATTTTTCATTGTTGAATATTTCAAAAAGGAAGGTGTGTCATCTGTCAAAGAATTGTTGTTATAACTTGTGATCTGAGTTTTCGAACATAATTATGACTTGTATTCTGAGTTACAAAGATAATGAATGATGTTCAACTTGAGAGGTTTGTCATTGTCCATGGCCCTCTTTCTCCACCACTAAAAGGGCAGATCATCTCTTTGCAACACAAAACGATTCTAACGTTAAGGGGGGGGGGGGGTATTCACATATTAAACTCCAAACCTTCTTAGTGTTAAGAATGAAGCTGTAGGTGTTAAGGCATGTGCTGCATTGAAAGACTGGAAGAAAAGCTGAAGGGAAAGATCAATCCGAAGATGGTATTCTTGATCTGAAGCTGGACCAAAGGAGATGATGCTGAACGAGATGTCTTGACATTAGTAACTAAAGACTGGCTCTATTCAACAGTTGTTGCAGCCACTGTCCATCAGAAGTATTGTTCTACCTATTTTTATGTAATGTTTATATGTAATCTGTAATTTATTTGTTTTAGCAAAAAAATTTCCAAAGGGGGAGATTGTTAGTTATCTGGTTATAGTGTTGGCTTAATTTTTGTAAAACAAATAAAAGGATCAGTATGTATAAATGTATAAGAACAACATGAACAACAAAGAGTCCCACTGAAAGTATAGAACATGTTACGTTGGAGTAATTCAACATCTGAAATAACATGTCACATGGGATGTTACAACATCATATCTGAGCTGAAGTGAAGAGTTTTAATTAAATTTATGTGATTTAATTAATACAGAAGAATGCAGAATATTCAGGGATATTGTGCATAACAAATAAAGGCGTGATATTATTTAACAGGTCTGAAGAATCAATCAAAAGATTTGAGGAATCATTCAGAAGAATCAAATCAGAATATTTGAAGATTATATAGTTTCTAATTATAGAGATATTTTCGAAAACCATCAGATTGAAGACCGTGATTGTAGCAGAAGATACTGCTATATTGTAACAGCAAATATGTTGTGATTGAAGGCCCAAATCCAGATGGGTATAGGTTATAAATAGAAGACTTTGTAACCTAAAAATGAGTGACAACCACCAAGTAGAAAAGATGTAATCTTTAGGGTTTGTCAAGGTAAACCTCCCGGCCTGTGGGAAGGTTACCTATGTGATCCTCAAAGCCTATAGGCAAGAGGAGTATTGTTCTTGGAGGAAGCTTTGAAGTAACTCCAAGTTCGTGGTCATAGTCAAGGTTCTTGGCTAGGGATTGTCATGGAAGTATGTCTTCCAAACTATTTTATTTTTGGGATTAGAATGAGTTAGATATTGAGTCGTTGCTACAGCTGCTAGGACTTGAGAACTGTACAACATCATTGCGATGATTGGAAGTGGGATGGGGATATTCCATGTCTAGGGAGGACCTAGGTAGAAGGGTCATTTGGTAGGGATTAAGTGAGGGGTTGTAAGCTTGAGACTAGTTTAGCTCTGAATTAATACTACTGATAGTGGACTTCATTCCTGGCTTGGTATGCCCCCATAGTAGGTGTGATTTCAACGAACTCGGTCAACAATTTCGGGTGTCTTTTATCTTCAGTTTGGCATAATTCTGTGTATATTCTTTGTTGATTGTTTTTGACAGATCACCTGTCTCGACATCTTTCACGACATCTGGATCTGTTACCCCAGAATTTCAGAAACTTTTCATTTGTACAATTACCATACCATTCATTCTTTTGCATTACTTGCTTGTTGATTGAATCACTTAAGTTCCCAAACTATAACTGTGAGGAAGCTTTCCATTGTTTACATATGCTTGAGGCCACAATCTTTGTTTTAACTGGATTTTATTATGCTTAATCTTTTGTTTATGTTGATTTTATGAAAGCATGAAAAGGATTAAGGCATTTTGTTTCATTTTGAGCACAACCACCTTAGCTAAATAGTCAATTCACCTTGTGAGAGTGTGATCATTTGTTAACCCCTTTGAGCTTTTTGTCAACATCCATGTTATTTCTTGAACTTCTATGCTTGCATTTTGTTCACTTATTTTTGTATGGATGTTGATTTCTTTTTTCTTGAACCCTCAACTTTGTGTTGTTGTATAATTTTTACCTTGCCTTAGAAAGTAGGGAGTATTCATATTTTTATGCGGTTGAATTCAAGTTGGGGAGAGAAATGATTATGTACTTATTTGGTTGTTTCTATGAGGTTGAAAAGAAAAGAAAAGAAAAATGTGAAAAAGAAAGAAAAGAAAGAAAAAAAGTGAAAAACTTTTGAAAAACAAAAATAAAAGAGAAGAGAATAATTGTGCTAATAAGTATTGTGATTGGTTTGAGAAACTTGTGGTTAAGGAAGAAGTTTAATCAAGATTTTGTTGCTTGGAAATTTGTGGATTGATCACTCCCTTAGGTTTAGGCAAGTTTTTGTTTCGATTAGCCTTAGGACTTATCCCTTGTTTGTTAACAAAGCCACTTTACAACCTTGAAAAGCCCTTGTGTTTCTTGATTTTGTATCTTCAATGTGATTTTTGGATGAATGCATAATTTAATCTTTTGTTTGCAAGATTGTTGGATGAGTGTTAAAAGTCCTTCACCATTGTGTGTTCTTCATCCATTGATGAACTTTTGCTAGGTTTGACTCATGAGATATCTTGTATTGTTCTAGAATATTTTGTTTGATTTTTGTAATTAGGATTCGTCTCATTTACATGATGTCGTTGTAGGATAGTGGTAAGTATTTACTTTGTTTATACATTTTTGTATTAATCCATACATTTGTTTTTGGTTTTTAAAACTTGTTGATTCACGATTCCTTGGTTTATTACTTTTGATTCTTTGATTTATTTGACATTGTTTGAGGACAAACAAAGTTTCAAGTTGGGGAGAGTTTGATAAGTGCCAAAATGTTGTTATTTTAAGTATATAATTGTGGCACTTATCGATTCTATTCATTCCGATTTAGTAATAATACCCCAACTTTTGTGTAAATATTAGCGTAATTGAGTTTTAATTCATTTTGTGTATCGTTTTATAGTTCTTCCTTTGTTTTATAGGTATTTATGCTTATCGGAGCCTCGAGGAATAAAGTGCGGAAGGCACGGCTTTGATTTCGCAGTTTTTGAGCAATAAAATGGAAATTCTGCAGAAGCTCGCTAAGCAGACTCCAAGCGCGTTTCCATAAATTAAAAACAGGGATGCAGAGTTTTCTTGAGCTCACTAAGCGAGATTGCTTTTACTATACTAGATATTTTGTGTAATAAGTGCAGCTCGATGAGCGAGCCTGCGCAGAATTTTGTTAATATTCTCTTCATTTGAGACATTTTAGGTTATGGTTTTGGGAAGCTTTTGTGTCCCAACTCCATCACCTTCATTCTTAGGAAGAATTAGCTTAGAAAACAACAGTGGGTCATGCACTTGGATGATCGAATGTGGATTTCTCATCAATCGGAGCTGACAACCTGCGAGATGTATGGCTTTTCTCTTCTCTTCTCTGTGTATGTTTTTTGTGTTGGGTTTTTTTTTATATTTACTCGAATCTTATGTATATTTATCGCTCATGGCATCGTATAAAACTTGCTTTACGAATAGTTATCGTTATCTTCCTTAATCTTTTTGCATTTATGTTTAGGATTTGTGTTGCCTTAGAGATGAACTTCACAGATTCTGATTAGGGATAGATTTCTATTAGTTTCTAAACTCTTGAGATAGATTTAGAACTGAAAATCACTTGTGTGTTGAAGCTTAATGCTTTCGTGTTTGAGCAGTGCGTGAGAGATCGTCGACGCGAGAATAAGGATGTTCTTGTAACCTTGCGTTAGAGATATCCTTTGTTGTAAGTTGATCTCATAGGTGCTCCAGAGATGGAACCTGATGTGAGAGACACGTGGTGGTAATGACAAGTATTGTAGGTTGAGTGCAACTGATTGATAAGTTTAAGTTTGTGACGAGTGAGTATATTTGCATGCCTGATAAGTTATTTCTCTTCTAAGAATGTGTTTATTTTTTCCTGTCTATATCTTTTTACACTTTTGAACATTCAAAACCGAGTTTGAAACCATGTAAATTGTTGAATGGAATTCCACCATGTCTGGACACGATAATTCTCTGATAAATATTTCCAAATCTTTTGTTGCTTGCCGCTATACCTGCTTCAACAATTAACTACTATAACATCAACAATAACATCAGTAGCGATACCAACAATATCAATGGCTACATCAGCAGCGATTGTAATAGAAGTGTTATCAGCCTTGTCAACTTTTTAGTTGGATGATTTGATCTTTTTCTTATAGCTCTCAAAAGAGACGTTGGAGGATAAGAAAGTCCTTTTGATTTCCAACGGCTTATTCCCAATGGAAGGAATCAAGCATATGTGTGGATAGTACAATGCGTCACTTTCCTTTGTGTAGTAGCGTGATACTTTATTATGAGTTGTTGGGAGACAACTTCTGTAAAATATTACACCCATTTGATTATGCTGTAATTTGTAATGTACTATTGTACTATTTTCTTCTTGACTAAGTTTCTTGATCTTATCTTCGTTTAACATACTTCAGGTTCTAAAGTAGTGAGCTTGGAAGAGATCAACTTGTCTTCATTTTTCTGATAATGATTTTGATGTGTAGTTCAGAAACTACTTTTTTTGTGAAGTATAGAATCATTAACCAGTAGGAGTCAGAATCTCGTCTTTCAAAACTGGCAGCAACAACTCTTCTGAAATGTGATGCTCGACTTTTGATTCTAGAGCATTCTTATGATGTTGTAGCTTATCCAGACTTTGTTACACATTCTTTTTAACAATTAGAATATTTTTTTCCGATATATATAAGTCTAATATGAGAAATAAGCCCTTTCATTGTTTAAGGCACTTCTAATTCTTGAATCTTGATATATGATCTTTTGCTTGATTAGCTCAATTCTGATCTTTAGTGCATCCTTGAGTCTGATCTTGAATTTAAGGCTTTACCTTTGATGTGTTTAGAATCTTAACTTTGTTCTCAAAATTAAACGCAATAGCTTTTTTGATGAACAAATATTGGCTTCTGAACTTTACTTGAAAGCTCACTCTTGTTGATTTCTGATCTTGGAAAAGAAGTGCTAACATAATTCTTTCTTCTGATTACTTGTGACTTCTAAAGCAACATCTTATTTGAGAAGCACACATTAACTCCACTTTCTGATGAACATTCAGTATTCTTCAGAACTACTGATGTTTCTTCAGAATCAGATGAAAATAGTATTTCTAAGGTGCCTTGCTAGTTTCTGATGATTCTTCGCGGACAACAATCCAGAATATCTTAGAACACAATAGCTGCACACTCAAGAAATTATTAGAAACTAATTTGTTTCATGCAAAATATATGTATTGTTATCGTCAAAACATTGAGACTTATTGCAGGAACAAACCTTGTTCTAATTATCTCCCCCTTTTTGATGATGACAAAACTATGTATTTTGATGGAACAATTTCACTGGGTAATATCATAAAATATTTATATTAGAGACGATACTCCCCCAAGGATGCAAACTCCTTGTAGATAAACAATCTCCCCATGAGTCTGAGACTCATGATGTCTTTAGAGGGAAAATAGTATCCTTAGAAACTAATCAAAGCATTTGGAATGTACTTATCAGAATTTGCTTTGTCAGAGGGTACCTGCAGTAATTCTCAACAAGCATATTCTAAAAAATTTCAAGTGTATTAGAAATGTAAGAAATGGTTTATTTGAGAATTAGGTATATCAAAATCATTATCTCTTCTCCCCCTTTTTGTCATAATGAAAAAGACTATAAACATTAATAGTTAAAAAGAAATTAGAATTAAAAAAAAAACACGAACTCATAACTTTTAGCGAGATTACAAAGACTAAAATTCATTAGCTTTGAAGGTGCCACAACTTTCATCAAAAGAATGTTTCCTGATGTAGGCTAAACGATTTAAACTAATTTGACAACTTCAGCTTGTTTAAAAGAATTTTGAACCCAAAATTTTACAGAGGGTTTAAGATTATCTAAGTTGCCTGGGTCATAGCCAGAGGAGATGATATAGATGGTTTTAAGTAGGAAAACATCGATATCATCAAAACTTTCATGATCAACTGAGAGAGACTTAAGGATATACTGAATTGCACTAGCAATGGAGGAATAAGAAATGAGAAATGGAATACCATGAATAAAAAATTCTATGTCTTTGCCATCTCTACTCACATATGCATAAAGCCAGAATTGCTTAACCAGATTTGGATAAATGGGGCCTCGAAGCATGGCAACATAGCCAGATGATTCTTGAAAGTGAACGCGCTAGTTGAACAAATTATTTTCAATAGTGCTAATTAGTCATTTTTCATTTATCACTACCAAATAGGTTTGCATTGCCTTGAAAGATTTTGTTTGCCATGATGAAGAGACTCAAATGTGATAAATGGATCAAGACACGATAGAGATTAGGAATGCAGGAGGTCGTGCAAAAGGATCAAGGAAAGAGTTTCACAAGAATCACGAGATAGACCAGAGATTGATTTATGATTACAGTCAATTGAATATATTTTTATTTTAATGACAAGGGATAGGAGTAGAGTAGGATTTTACCTATTCTCAATAAGATATTATTGCTCAGAACTAATGTTGATAAGGTAAGGAAAACTAAAGTGCTTCTGACACAAATAATATCCCTTTAGAGGGTTCACAACTACTGAGATAGTGTCAGAATTAGAATCCAGACTTACCATTCTTTCAGAAGGTCTTAAAAAAATATTTTCAAATATTATCATGATATTTATTAATCTTCCAGAGTCTTAAGTTATTCTCTAATACCTATATCTGTTTATGATGATTTAGTAGCAAAAAGATTTGTATACTTAAAAGTAAGCTACTTCTGGAAATGAAGATGATGAATATTAGCACACGAATATTCACTTTGTTTAACTTAGATACGAGAGACACACATGACATGGATAAAGACAGAAGAGAAACAATAGACTCAAAACGGACTCAGAATTGACTTCAAGAAGACTTTCATCTCCTACTGAATGTGACTATCGACACGATGGAGAAAATAATGAACATCAAACAGGTAGTACATGCACGATGAAACAGAATATCAAGATTAATACATATATAGAGTAAGAGATGAGACCAACTGGAAAAATAACATAACACAAGGAGCGTATCATGCAAGATATATGTTCAGAAAGAAATGGCAGAGCAGAGCATAGACAATTAATGCTAGTGTCAGGGGAAGGTACAAAGGACACGAAGGATAAACATTATGGTGGAATTTGTAATATACTGTTGTAATATTTTCTTATTGACCTAGTTTCTTGATATTATCTTCGATTAATGTACTTCAGGTTCTGAAGTAGTGAGCTTGGAAGAGATCAACTTGTCTTCATTTTTTTAATAATGATTCTGATGTGTAGTTCAGAAACTAGTTTATTGTGAAGTATAGAATCATTATCCGGTAAGAGTCAGAATCTCGTCTTTCAGAACTGGTCTATATTATATTCCTTATTATTCTATGTGTGGCTCCCTTATAAGATCATGAAAGGTAGTGTTAGAAACATGTTTGAGATGGTGTGTTTTCGGTTGCCTCAGCACACACAACACTTCTAGCTCTGAAACTTCCTTCTACCTCCTCTTTTAGTAGTGAGAACTTGATTCCACCTCTCATTTGGGACTGCTTAGACTCTTTTAAAGTTGATTTATTTTCTTGACAGCTCGTGCAAGATAATGTTTCCACTTGGATATACATGTTTTAAGCGGGAGAATAAAGTTGATTCTGAGGGTATGATGTTCACTATGCATAAAGAGTCGATTTCTCATGTGTTTGTTACTTATGAGTTGGTGACATTCTTGTGGTATATGATCTTCATATGGTTATGGTTATTTTTGGTTTTTCTTATAGATCTCTTGTATCTTTTTGAGTTTTTATTTCCTTGGGTGAACTATCTAAAATTAGAGGTGGCATTTCCATAATTAGGCACCCAATTGCCTATCATTATAGAAATCTCGAAATGATGTTATCTTTACAAGTATGTCAATTTTAGTGGATGAAGTAAAATGTAAGCGGAGATTTCTTTTTCTTGGAAATGGTACCTTGTTAGATTTGCGACTACCTCCCGTGTTTTTTTAATTGACTTTATAACCATAATATCTGCTTAAGTCAATATCGCTATTGTTGAAAGTATTTTTGGGTAAATATTTTCGGTAATATATCGTATCCACAGGGATTGGTTAATATCACTGCCGTTCTATAGTTGTTTATTTTGAGTTAGGAAAATTGAGTTGGTTTGTTTTATGATTCTAATAATATCAAAAGTAAACAATAAATTAAAAGCGAGTAATGAACTGTTGTTAACGATTATAGAGAAAGATGTTGAACCTTAGGGTTCATCAACCTATTCCTATAAAATTATCAATTAATTCACAATTGAACACTCTTTTGAATCATTATCTTCACTTATCCTCAAATAAGATTCCATGTCTGCAAATCAAATTAGAAAACCTTTACCGGTACGAGATTCGATCTCTCCAAATATCAATAACGATAACAGTAATTAAGAATGATAATTATGAAAACTCAATCCCAATTCCATCTCTGCAAATTGGTATTGAATCAATATAGTAACCTAGGGCAAAAGTTAAATCCTTTCTTTTGATCAAAGATTCAACGATAATTTAAGAGTAAAAACAAGATTACTTATTGATAATGAATTCAAACAATTGTTCACAGGAATTAATTAATGGTATTGTATATTCATAGGTTAACTACTACCTTAGATTCAACAAAAGGGGTTTAGCTCTCCATAGACATGAAGAACACACAAAGATTAATGGAAGAATTCATCTTCATCAAAGGAATGTCTTCGCTTGATAGAGAATTGGTCTTCAATTGATGATTGTGGCTGCACCTTCAGATTGCTCTCCTAATTTCGCTCTTCACCAAAGTTCTCTTTCTCTTGGAAGCTAGGGCTTTTAAATAGAAGTTTTGGGCTTTTAACGCCGAGGCCGCGGCGCGGCATCGGACTGGCGCGGCGCGCTTCAAAACAGAGATATTTTCGCGGCGCGCTCTAGGACTCTCGCGGCGCGCTCTTTGCAATTTCCATCCTTTTCTTCTGCCTTTGAGACTTCCAGCTCTCTTTCCTCCTCATGTTCTTCTCAAGCTTCAATTCAGCTCTAAACCTGCAACAATAACACCCACAAGTGATTCGATTTGCTTTACGCACGAACTAAACTTGTTCAGTTCAATTCTTAATAAAAACCTATGGATTTATCACAATTTGCATTAGTTTAGAGAAGAAATCACTTATATTAACACATGAATTTACCATTAATTTACTCCTAACAGCTATGAGAGTCTTCGACATGCTTCTCTGGCAAAGTGTTTTTGTGCTTTCTAATGTATTTTGTTGTTGATGGAGGCTCCTAGGGGTTGAGATCTTACTTGTTTTTTTTCTTACTGGTGTTCTGTTTCATTTCTTTCTTTGATCATATTTGGGTTGATTTGGAAACAATATTCTCACCTCTTTTCGGGATGATTCATGGGTTGACTATATTCCACTTAGTGTAAGATTCCCCAAGCTTTTTAATATTGCTAGTCAACTTTGTACGATTGTTGCCGAAGTTGAGGTGTGAATTGATGGGGTGTTTGATTAGGATCTTGGGTGCAGGAAATATCTTTTTTATTTATGAGAAGAAGTTGGTCTATAATATAATCCTTTTTATTCTATGTGTGGCTCCCTTATAGGATATTGATAGGTGGTGTTGGAAACATGTTAGAGATGGTGTGTTTTCAGTTGCCTCAACACACACAACACTTCTAGATCTAAAACTTCCTTCTACCTCCTCTTTCAGTAGAGAGAACTTGATTCACCTCTCATTTGGGACAACTTAGATTCTTTTAAAGTTGATGTATTTTCTTAACAACTCGTGCAAGATAAGTTTTTTACTTGGATATGCATGATTTAAGCGGAAGGTTATTGTTGATTGTCAGGGGGTGATGTTAAATATGCATAAAGGGTCGATTGAGTCAATTTCTCATCTATGTTTTACTTGTGAGCTGGTGACATTCTTGTGGTATATGATCTATGGTTATGGTGTTTTTTAGTTTTTCTGATATATCTCTCGTCCTTTTTTGAGTTTTTTATTTCCTTGGGTGAACTATATAAGATTAGAGGTGGCATTTTCATGATTAAGCACTCAGTTGTTTATAACTATGGAAATCTCGAAATGATGTTATGTTGACAAGTATGTGAATTTTAGTGGATGAAGTAGAAGATAATAGGAGATTTCTTTCTCTTGGAAATGGTACCTTGTTAGGTTTGCGAATACCTCCCGTGTTTTCTTTGATTGACCTAATAACCCTAATATCTTCCTAAGTCGATATCGCTTTGAGAGTCTTCGACAAGCTTCTTCGGCGGGGTGTTTTGTGTTTTCTAATGTATTTTTTTATGGTGGATCCTTGGGGTTGAGATCTTACTTATTTTTCTTTCTTACAAGTGTTATGTTTCATTGCTTTCTTTGATCATATCAAGGTTGATTTGTTAGGGCAGATAACCTTATGTTTGCATTTTTTTTAATTGTTGTTTAGTATCTTAATTGATTTTTATGAGGTTTATACCTCTTGTACCTCAGCTTCGTCTCTGTTTCTTTATACTCTTTTTATTTTTGTTTTATATATATATATATATATATATATATATATATATATATATATATATATTGATATGGACTGGCTCAATATTCCAATTGGCTCAATCCATTCTTGGCATAGACTGGTCAAATAAGCATTGGCCCAAATCACCATAGCCAAGAGGGTACAACGTTCACCCAGAATTTCGAGCACGTCTGGGTATTAGCCGAGCACGATAGGAGATCCATTATACCCTATGAGAACACTTATAAATAGCCCTCTCTCCTTAGAGGGAAAGGTAATCCAAACTTCACCTAAAATCTCATACTTTCAGTTGTGCCTTGTTGTTCTCTCTCTTACTTTGGCATCGGAGTGCCTTACCGATACAACCCCTTTTTTTCTCAACCGTCATCGAAGATCAAGCCTACCGTTGCTGGCCACCTGTTCTGCTCGTAGTGAATAGTTGCGCTATCTGTGGGAAAACTCTAGCTTCCTCGTTTCTCTTTCTTGCACCTTTTTTACCATTTCTTGTGTCATCAAGAACTAAGAAACCAAAGCTTTGACCTTTCACCTTCCATGGCTGGCAAAGACAAAGACTTCTCCACGCGCGACCCTGCGTAGATGGAAAGAATGACGTTGAGCTCATCATACCTCCCAACACCAACGTCTCTCAGCCTCGTGATGGTCACATGGTTTCTCCTTCCTCGGAGGATGCCTGTGACAATGCTACCTTCCACTACGGAGACACCAACGGCAAAGATCAACAAGAAGAAATTCTTGAGAACACCTTCTTGGTTACCGAGCTTGCCCAGGCTGACCCTACCATGGCCGCCATATTCGACGCTCTAAATCAGACCAACGCCTTGATTCGGCAGCAGAACAATCAGATCGGAGCACTAGAGCAGAGGCATCGCACCAAGACTCTCCCTCGTAAACATTCACGTTCCGAGCAGGGTAACCTGGCAGCCAAGAAACGTCCACATTCTCCTCCGCGGCGAGACCAACCTTCCTTTCTTGCCAAGAAAAGCAAGGAACATCACCGCTCTCGTCAACATTCACCCTCGCCGCTGTCAAAAAGACGGTCACAATCACCTTCCCCGAAGCTCGCAAACCATCATCGCCACCATAGGCGAAGTTAAAGCCGTTCCCCGTCCCCCGTTCACAGCAACAAAGAGGAAGAACACCGAGGCCCCCTGTCTCGGGTGATATAAGAGGCTCCTGTGCCCGTGGGGCTAGAGAAGCCTCCTCCGTTGGGGACATGCGACGGCGCATAAGATCCAGATGAGCACATCGAGAACATCAATGCCCTTCTTGACTACCGAGAGGTCCCAGACGTAATCAAATGCCGACTATTTCCTACCACTTTGCGCAAGGGCGCAATGATCTGGTACAAAAGCCTTCCGGACGAATCCATTACATCCTGGAAGGGACTTGGAAGGATCTTTTCGAGGCACTTCACTGCCTCTCGCAGACACCCCAAATCGGAAGCCTCGCTGGAAGCCATCATCTAGGGGAAAGATGAGTCCTTTTGAGCGTATATTGAAAAATTCAACAAGGAGGTCGTCCAAGTGTCCACTACAACCGACATGAAGAAGTACCTTTTGGAATGGAGCCTCCGACCTCACTCCGATTTCTCCAAGGAAATGGGCATCGAGACGCCCCCCACTTTGGACACTTTCTTCCTCAAGGCACAGGCGTACATCCAGTACTAGGAGAAGGAAGCCGCCCACGCAATTCACAATTCGAGGCACGAAGAAAATTCCAAAACTTCCAAGCAGGAGGAAGGCTCTCGCCGGGGAGACGACAAAAAGAAAGAAGACAAGAACCACGATGCCAAAGACTACAAGGGCCCGGCATGGAAGTTTCGGGAATATACCCCTCTTAATACGTCTCGAGAGTGTATCCTGAACGAGTGCGCCAATTCCAAGTTCCAGACAGGCAAGGTCGGCTTCCCGAAGTCAATGCCCTCCAGGCCGAACATGGACAAGTCGAAGTATTCTCTCTTCCACAAGGGCCACAGACACAACACCGAAGATTGTATCCATTTAAAGGACGCAATCAAAATACTCATCAGGGAAGGGCATCTAAAACAATATGCAAAAAAGTAAGAAACTCCCCATGAAACGAAGACAGTCGTCGAAGAAAAACTAGTCGAGGATACTTCTGCTCTCCAGGTCGCTATTAGCATGACCCGACCAGAAGATTTCTACATCCCGGACTGGGCCAGATCCCCGACGTTCTTTTCCTCACATAGCCCATGGGAATTGTTTCCTTCCGCAATGGTCATTTCCCGGGTAGGATTCAGCAAGCTAACTGTGAGATCTGTAAAACAAAAAAATCGAGGAACTCATATCGGCCAATTCGGGCAAAAAAACCACGCTTAACCTGTCTAGGGGAAGTTCCGCACCGATCGCATTTTACAAAGAAGAGCTCCCCAGGGGTGCCTACAATTCCACGATCTCGCTGCTCATTCGCGCCAGAATGGCCAACTTTGATGTCCGGCACATTTTGGTCGATCTGGGCAGCTCCGTCGACATCATGTACTCCCAGTTGTTTCCCACTCTACAACTAGACGAAAACCATCTTACCCCATACGTGGGATCGGACTTGCAAGGATTCAATGGCACTGCCATGAAGCCGTGGGGTTTCGTAGAACTGATCGTGTCGTTTAGAGCAGTCGAGATGGCTAGGGCTATAAAGGTCCAATTCATGGTCATTGATTGCCCGTCCATTTACCAGTGTATCCTCGGACACCCGACTTTGGCCGAATTAATAGCTGTGTCGTCCATCGTCCATCTCAAATTGAAGTACTACACGACCAAAGGTCAAGTAGCTACCTTGCATGGAGACATAGAGGCAGCCCGGAGAAGCTTCGAAGCATCCGCCAAAGGCCTTAACTCCATAAAGGTCGCTCCTCAGCTAGATACCAAGTTGACGCTGCCCGTCATTTCTGAGGCATCCAAGCCGATGCCGCGCATAGATACCGTCTATTTGGATAGTCGCTTCTGCGGGAAGACCGAAGGGAGAATGGAAGCAAAGAGGTCTCCGCCAGTCAAAACAGAGGACGCGTTGCGCCCCATCCCAGAAGGATACTTCGAGCTCATACCACTAGGAGAAGACCCGACCAAAGGGGTGAAGATCGGAGCCGACTTGCCCGAATTAGCCAGAAAACAGCTGAAGGCGTGCCTACGGGAGAATATTGATTTATTTTCCTAAAGCGCCGTAGAGATGCGCGGTCTTGACCCGAAGGTAGCATGTCATCAACTAAAAATTGATCCCGCATGCAATCCCTAGAGAAGACATTCGATGCCGGGTTAGCTGTTAGGGACCTCTTAGAGTCAAATTTTATTTCGGAGGCCAAGTATACTACTTGGCTATCCAATTTTATACTTGTCAAAAAGAATAATGGAAAATGGCGCATGTGTATTGACTACACCGATCTCAATAGGGCTTTCCCCAAAGACACATACCCATTACCAAACATAGATAAGCTAGTAGACAATTCCGTCGGCTTTAAATTACTATCATTCATGGACGCATACTCACGATACAATCAAATCCCTATGGCCAAGGCCGACAAAAAATACACAGCCTTCATGACGGAATCAGGTAACTATTACTATAACGTAATGCCCTTCGGTCTAAAGAACGGTGGGCCACATACCAGCAGATGATGAACAAAGTATTCCAAGGGGAAATAGGAGACATGCTCGAAGTATACATGGACGACATGATCGTTAAATTCCAAAAGGAGACCGATCATGCAGCCCAACTCAGGAGGGTTTTTCGAACAAGCCAGGAAATGCAAGATAAAATTTAATCCCGATAAATGTACGTTCGGTGTCTGGGCAGGCAAATTCCTTGGTTTCTACCTAACAGAACGAGGAATTCAGGCCTATTCGGACAAATGTAGGGCCTTCTCAGAATTCCATACACCAAACTCGAAGAAATCCATCCAATCCTTAAACATAATGGTTACGGTCATGTCCAGGCCAGACATCGGGGAGGTCCTATAACTATATTTGGCCGTCACAGCAGAGGTCGTCACCGCCTGACCGGTAAAATAGCAAGTGTACTATTTTCACCGATGTAGTTATAAGAGAGTAAATTTCCCAAGTATCGAACTCGCGGACTGTGTAGAAATTATATGTTTCAGAACAGTGCAATGGAATAAAAAGTCATCGGGGTGTTTGATTTTGATGTTTAATTTAAATAACAACTTATGCAAAATGACAAAGTTAAAATAGTTTGACTAATGAAAATATGTGGGAACAAGTTAGGATCGATGTATGAATCGCTCTGTAACAAAATAATTACCATGTAACAGATTAACTGAAGAAATTCTCAATTACCAATACCGAACGTTGATTTTTCCTAATTCCTTAGTGAAAAACTTCATGAGATTAAAACCATCTTTTAATTCCTTAACAAGATAATTTTATATCACGATTCTAAAAGACATAGCTCGGATAATTTGATCGCTACGCATCAAATCCTTATTCCTAAGTGATTATCAGTTATAACGTTATGATTAAAAAAGCATTGAGGTAGTGTGTCAGACCAAACCTCAATAGTGAATCAACAAAAATACTTTCCAATATATTGAAGCAATAAGAACTTTTAATCATAAACTGAATTTCATAAAGATAATCTGAAAACAATGGTAAATATAATTCGTTACATCACATGATCCAGGGACATCACCCTAACAAGTTAATAGTTTAGCTACTCATGGCAATTGTCAAGATAACAGAAAGTAAAGATGAAGACATTACAATAAGAGGAATAGGAATTGATCTTCAATCGCGTATGCTCTTGAAGATTTCTTCGCTTCCAACCCTAGTGCTTCCAATCTTCCTTTTACGTTCAATTCTCTTCCTTTGATCCCAGATACTCAATCCTCATCAGAATTACGTTTTAGTACTGCTGATTCAAGTTCAAAATGCGCGAAAAGTCCACTCTACCCTTAATGAACTCGGAGCCCTTAAAAATAGAAAATTGGAAAAATTGCTCGCGCATGCCAACACAGGTCGTGTCCTGTGACACGGGCACCCGTGTTGGCCTTCTGTCAATGCCCAAAATCATCTTTCTTTCCAGACTTCCTGACACGGGCCGTGTCCTGTGACACGGGCACCCGTGTCAGGCCACTGACTGCTCCATTCTCTTTTTCTTCTCCTGCTTCCTGACACTGGCCGTGTCCTGTGACACTGGTACCCGTGTCAGGCCACTGTATGCCCCAAATCTTCATTTTTCCTTCGATTCACCTTTGTTCGGCTCTGCATTCTTCTTATGAACTTAAACGCATAAACCTGAAACATAATCACTACCAAAACAAGCATCAAAGCATCTTAAAAACATGAGTTCTTAGCATCAAAACAAAACACACAACTTAAACGAAACATTCAAAATAAGAACGAAAACTATCAAAGACGGGCCATTGTGTTACCGAATTGACGAGATTTATGCCGAGAGATTGATGAAAACACCATACAAATTGGTGACCGATCACAACCCCAAACTTAGCTCGTTGCTTGTCCTCAAGCAATGCCTGAGACATCAAACCAAGGTCACCCCTAAATTTATGCTTCCACAATACAACCGTGTTTTTCACAACTCGACTTCCACCATTCCGGTCAGTCATGCTAGCTTTTACTCCCCGAATTTTCCGCTCCACTTTCACGTTAAAATTCTCCTTCACCTGTAAGCTTTTTCACACTTCTCGCCAAGTCTCTCACGGTTAAAAGCAATTCACTCATAAATCACGATATGCAATATCAACTTTTAAATTTGAACAAATTCTACTTTCATACACAAACACTTTGCACACACTTTTTGAGGTCTTCGGGTTGAAACGGGGCTTAGGACAGGTGGGGTAAACAAGGAAACGGATACACAAAGGTTTTGGGGGCTCGGCAATCACGTTGTCTTTCTGGTCATTGTGCTCATTTTAGTACGATGGGGTTTAACATTGACTCTTGACTTCACTCACTAATTCGAGTGTTTCAAATGTAACCAAGTCATTTAGTCAGGACAAGTGTGTTTTGGAGAGTTCTATAAAAATATTTTTCTTCTTTTTTTTTTCTCTTTTGTTTTTTTTTTCTCTTCTCTCTCTGTTTTTTTTTTTTTACACTTGCCCTTTTCGTATCACCACCCCAAACTTAAAATTTTGCACAATTTCTACATCCACCACGTTTATGCCGAGCACGGGTAAAAGGGAATATATATTTTTTTTTTTCTTTTGGCCAAGGGGTAATATATACGGGTTTTTAAAAGAACAAACAAGGGATGAAAGCTCAAAGGGGTTTGCAAATGGTAAACATGAATCAGGGATGGCTGCAAAGGCTCAAGGGAAAACACAAAAAACGTGCCTCAGTGTGTGTTATCAGGTAGTGTCATATGAATAGAACTTACGCAAATTCAAAATGATAAAGTCATACCTGACTACTCTCTCATGATGATAAATGTCTGGCTTTTATGATCTCACCATGTTGGGTATAGCTTACAGGATCCCGAGTGCTTGTTGTGTAATGTCGCTTCTTTTCCGGTTCGTATGTACCAGCTTTCAATCTCAGTTCGGTGTCATCGAGTTGCGTCCAACTATTTCTTTCAGTTGTATCAACTTTCAGGGGTGCCTCGGGTGCAAGCTTGGGTTGGATCTTTCATCCACTCAGTACTGGTTCACCTCTCTTTGACACAATCCTCGTCCTTCTGCAACACAATTTTCCTTCAAGCAAACTAATTAAAACATAACGAAAAACTTAACAAATAAACTGAAAAATACTAATAAATAACAGAAAACAACTAAATGAAGGAACCCCCCCCCCCCCCACACACTTGAACGAAACATTGTCTCCAATGATTAATTACAAAGCATGAAGGGGACTTAAGGCTTACTGAGGTGGAGGCGGAGGGTAAGGATAATGCAACATTAAACGTTGCATCATAGCATGCATGTCATCAATGGCAGCCCCTTGGCGGGTCTGCTCGGTCCCAAAACTTCGCAACTCTTCCCCTTGCCGAAACAACTCAACACTCTGCCTCTCTTGTTCGGTGCGAATGTGCCCAATCTCATTGTGCACCCACTCTCATTGATTAGGAGGCATCTGAGAGCTTCCCTCATTTTTCGGGTAAAACTGCTGAGGGTGGTCCTCTTCTTCTCCTTGGTCTTCTCCTTGGGTTTCATCTTCCCCATCGAAACCTGCATCCATATGTTCCATCTCGTCGTCCCCATTATCCGGGGCGACGTTCTCATACAACCAGCTTGCCATGTTAGTAATAGAAATAGAATTAGGAGCAGGTAAAGTTAGGATATGTCTACCATGAATGACTAAAGAGTAATAGTCATGGTGAATACGAATCATCAGCTGATTCACCAGAGCCTCCATATCAATCTTGGTTTTCCCTGGAACAGGAACAACATCAAACAATTCACGGGAATAATTAAAATGATGAGCAATTTGAGTAATCATACCCCCCCACCGAGATGCTGCCAGAGCTTGCACGGCCAACTCGCTCTAAGAAATCTGCCGCAAAAGCGGCCACATTAACGGATTGATGGTTAGCCATGCAATATAAGATAAAAAGCTCTCGTTGGGTAGCAACACCATTTCTATCTCCTCTACCAAAAAGAGTGTATGCCAAACCGTTCTGAGCATAACGGAAACATGGATTGTGAATCCTGGATGCTTTGGCCTCTTTGGCCACATAACCTGATAAACCTGTGATAGCTCTCCAAAATTCACCTGCAGCAAAAGAATCAGGTGCAGCACCAGGACCAGAAATTGGGAGACGCAAAACTGCTCCCAATTGTGTGACAATAAGCTCATGTTCGTTATTGAACAATCTAAAAGTAAGAGTACCGTAATACTCTCGTTCTGTACCTGTCCACCTGTGCTTCAGCCTAAATTCTACCGTACTAATTCAAGAGTTATTCGTTCAAATGTGGGTGCTTCGAATTGCATGAATTCTAGCATACCCACAGAGTGAAACATACGGTGAACCTCAGTAGTCAAACCCAAATTATTAAGGGTGTCATTACAGATATACCTCGTGGGGATAATCTTACGCTTTAAATGAGCAGCATACCGGTGTCGGTATTCCGGTTTGATGAAGATTATGTCATGAGGGTTTGCGTCTCTACAAGCACGCTGTCTTGGCCTTGATGGTTCAGCAGCATCACCTCTTTGAATCACTTTTCGTGGAGGCATGATTGTACCTGCACAACAACACACAACCAAAAATTTCGAAAAAAATAAAGTATGGAATTAGGATAAAAAGATACCGTGACCACGTAGAGGGCGGAGAATGGAACAACTTTTGTGAAGCGAGATCTTGTTTAGAGAGAGATGAGAGGTCAAAGGTTGAAGCTTTGTGAGAGAAAAGTTATGGAGGTTTAGGGATTTAGGGTGAGAGAAGGGAAGAAGATGAAGTGTTTGGTGGAGAAAGAAAAGGAAAAGAGGGGAAAAAGAGAGGAAAATCCGAATACAAGAGAGTAAGTGGTGGACCCCACCCACTTTAGTGGGTTTTTATTTTGAAAAAAACACGTTTTGCGCAACACGGGCCGTGTCCCGTGACACGGGCAGCCGTGTTGCGCCACTGGCCCCTTCAACGAAAATATTTCTTTTTAATGAACAGCACACCAGACACGGGCCGTGTCAGGCCCCTGATTTTGAAAAATTTTTTGAACTTTTTCCATCACTTTTCTGTCTGACACGGACCGTGTCCGGTGACACGGGTGGCCGTGTCAGGCCCCTGTTTTTACCAAAAACTCGAATTTTTTTTCGTTTCTTTTTATGGTTTTCACCAGCCAGCTTCTCCCCTATTGCGACTTCACCACCACGCACAATGATTACCTATAAAATGGAAACATAAAAGCAACAAAAACGAAAAGAAAAACGATTAAAAGAAACACGTAGGTTGCCTCCCACGAAGCGCTTCGTTTAACGTCGCATGGCTCGACGGTCATTCGCCTTATCCATTAAGACGCATGACATCAACTTGTCCCTTTGATTGACCTTGAAAATACGGCTTCAATCGTTGTCCGTTCACTTGGAAAGTGTCTCCATTGGTTGAGTTCTTCAACTCAATCGCTCCGTGAGGGAACACCTGGTTAATAACAAAAGGTCCTGACCATTTAGATTTCAGCTTTCCCGGGAATAGCTTCAACCTTGAGTTGTACAAGAGGACCAGTTGTCCTTCATAAAATTCTTTTCTCACGATCTTACTATCATGCCATTTCTTTGTCTGGTCTTTGTATAACTTGGCATTTTCATATGCTTGGTTGCGGAATTCTTCTAACTCATGGAGTTGGAGAAGTCTAGAACTTGACGCTTTAGAGAGATCCATATTGAGAAACTTTGATGCCCAGAATGCCTTATGCTCTAACTCTAAAGGCAAATGGCATGCTTTCCCTTACACAAGCTGATATGGCGACATTCCGATCGGTGTTTTGAAAGCTGTTCTGTATGCCCACAGTGCATCATCCAGCTTTATTGCCCAATCCTTCCGAGAGGAATTCACAGTCTTTTCAAGAATTTGTTTGAGTTGTCTATTCGAAACTTCAACCTGCCCACTAGTTTGAGGATGATAAGTTGTGTCTATCTTGTGTTTCACGTTGTATTTCTGGAGTAACCGTTCCATAAGGTGATTCAGGAAATGTGTTCCTTATTCACTTATTAGAGCTCTCGGTACTCCAAATCTAGCAAAAATGTTTTCTTTCAAAAACTTCACCACCGCCTTAGCATCGTTTGAAGGTAGAGCAACAGCTTCGACCCATTTGGATACATAATCCACCGCTACTAGAATATAATTTTTCCCAAATGACGGTGGGAATGGTCCCATGAAGTCTATACCCCAAACATCGAACAACTCCACTTCCAACATCGAGTTCTGAGGCATCTGGTTTCTTTTGGATATGTTCCCCGTCCTTTGGCACTTGTCACAATGTCTCACAAACTCTTGAGTATTCTTAAACATAGTGGGCCAGTATAGACCTGATTGCAGAATCTTAGCCGCTGTTCGATCACCACTAAAATGTCCCCCATAATCTGAAGCATGACACGCCTTCAACACTTCTTCCTGTTCATTTTCAGGTACACATCTTCTGATCAAACCATCGACTCCTCTTTTATATAGGAACGGATCGTCCCATAGATTAAACCTGCAGTCATGAACAAACTTTTTTCTTCGATTATAGTCAAAATCGTCGGGGATGATACCACCGACAATATAGTTTGTATAATCTGCGAACCAAGGTACACCCGTCACTGCCAGGATGTGTTCATCAGCGAACTCATCCTTGATTGGGCGCTTTTTTTCTGTCTCGTCTATTGGTTTCATTCGAGATAAGTGGTCAGCTACAGTGTTTTCACACCCCTTCTTATCTCGAATTTCAACATCAAACTCCTGAAGGAGTAGAATCCACCTCAAAAGTCTTGGCTTAGAGTCCTGTTTAGCAAAAAGATACTTCAAAGCAGAATGGTCAGTATAAACGATGACTCTAGACCCCAACAGATATTGCCTGAATTTATCGAAGGCATAAACAACAGCTAGCAACTCCTTCTCGGTAGTTGCATAATTTATCTGTGCAGGGTTCAAAACATGACTAGCATAATATATAACATGAAGCAATTTCTCTCTCCGCTGTCCTAAAACCGCCCCTACAGCAGTATCACTTGCGTCGCACATGATCTCAAAAGGTAGAGACCAATCAGGGGCTACAACAATGGGTGTCTCAAAAGCAACAGCACATTCATCATCAAAAGTAAAAGTCTTATCCTTACCCAATAATGTAGTTAAGGGTTTTGCAATTTTTGAAAAATCTCTTATGAACCTACGGTAAAACCCCGCATGTCCTAAGAAACTTCTGATACCTTTTTCGTTCATCGGTGGTGGCAATTTTGAAATGACTTCAACCTTTGCTTGGTCCATTTCAATTCCTTTGTATGAAATCTTGTGTCCCATAACTATTCCTTCTCGAACCATAAAATGGAACTTTTCCCAATTCAAGATCAAATTGGTCTGTTGACATCTTTCTAAAACAAGAGCAAGGTTAGTTAAACAATTTTCAAATGACTTACCAAAGACTGAAAAATCATCCATGAAGACCTCCATGTGTTTTTCAAGCATATCATCAAAAATCGCTTGCATGCATCTTTGAAAAGTGGCCGGAGCATTACATAACCCGAATGGCATTCTTCTGTAGGCAAAAACACCAAACGGACACGTAAACACGGTCTTCTCTTGGTCTTCTGGTACAACCGCATTCTGATTATATCCAGAGTATCCGTCTAGGAAGCAATAGTAATCATGTCCCGCTAACCTTTCCAACATCTGATCAATAAAAGGTAGCGGAAAGTGATCTTTTCTGGTTGCTAGGTTCAGTCTCCTGTAGTCAATGCACACTCTCCACCCTGTGACAATCCTTGTAGGAATCAACTCATTCTTCTCATTTTTTATTACGGTTGTTCCTCCCTTTTTGGGTACAACGTGAACTGGGCTTACCCAAGCACTATCAGATATCGGGTAAATCATCCCAGCATCTAAAAGTTTCACAACTTCTTTTCTAACCACCTCTTTCATTGCTGGGTTCAGACGCCTCTGAGGTTGGACCACTGGCTTGTGATCATCTTCCATGAGGATTTTGTGCATGCACATTGTAGGGCTGATCCCTTTTAAATCTTCAATAGACCACCCCATGGCACCTTTATGCTTCTTTAACACTTTGACCAACTTAACTTCTTGCAACCGTTCAAGGTGAGAGCTTATGATAGCCGGACACCTACTTTCAGCATCAAGGAAAACATATTTTAAATTCTCCGGGAGTTGTTTCAATTCAGCACCCTTCTTAGGTTCCTCCCTTTTTTCTTCAACCAAAGGGTGTCTAAGATCCTCCCACCGGTTTTGTCTAGAACTTTTGAATATGGGACTTGCTTCCATCATGGCTACTACTTCCACTTCTTTTTCATCTATAGCTTCATCTTTATCGCAAATGGATAAGCTCAACACTCGTTCCAAAGTTAATTGCTGTGTGTTCAAAGAACTCTCATTAGTACAGATTTGATCAATCACCTCAATGTGTTGACTAGTTGCTATGTCATCCTTGTATTTCATGGTGTTGCGCACATCAATCTTTAACTCTTCATCATAAACTTTCAGAGTCATGGTGCCTTCTTCAATGTCTATCAAACATCGCCCTGTCTCCAGAAATGGCCTTCCTAAGATAATAGGGATCTCCTCATCCTCCGGCATCTCTAGAATCACAAAATCCACCGGGAATACGAATTTGTCAATTTTCACAAGCACGTCTTCTACTATCCCATACGGTCTTTTCACAGAGTGGTCAGCAAATTGGAGTGTCATTCTTGTATCCTGTACGTTACCTATCCCCAGTCTCTTGTAGATAGATAGCGACATAAGGCTCACACTAGCTCCCAAATCAATTAGAGCTTTCTTGAATGACCTATCCCCAATTGTACAAGGAATAGTCACGGAACCTCGATCTTTCTTCTTCACCGGAATCTTCATACCCTGCAAAGTAGCACTACACGTTTCGGTTAGAATAATAGGGTCACGATCGATGGTTCTTTTCTTGGAGATGATGTCCTTCATAAATTTTGCATAAGTAGGCATTTGTTCTAATGCCTCCAAGAATGGGATATTAATCTCCAGTTTCTTGAACCACTCCAAGAACTTTTCAAAATTCTTCTCATGTTGACCTTTTTTCTTGTTCCTTATCGGAAAAGGAAGTTTTACTGTCGGCTTTTGTTTTTGTTCAACCGCCTTCTCTTTTGATGTTGGTTCCATCACCACCACTTCCTCAGCTTCTACCTCATTTTCTCTTATCTCTAAGTCTACCTCCAACAATGGTTCCTCTTCCTCATCATTATTTTCAACTACACCTTTCCCTTTACCGCTCCTAGTAACAATAGCGCTCACATTATTATGATCTTTAGGGTTGGTAACTGTGGCACTTGGTAACGTGCCTGGCTGTTGAGAGTTTGCTAACTACTGTGCTATCTGACTCATTTGAATCTCCAGATTTTTAATGGAGGAACCCGTATTCCGGAAATTACTCCTCGTTTCTTCTTGAAACTGAGAGCTTTGAGCTGCCATTTTTTCGATGGCAATCTCCCAATCTGCTTTTCTGGGGGCCTGATGCTGAGGTTGTTGATAATGTTGTTGAGGAGGTCTATACTGTTGCTGCGACTGTTGACCTTGATATGGAAGAACCCCTTGCTTAGGAGCATTCCCTGGTTGATCCTTCCATGAAAAGTTCGGATGGTTTTTCCACCCCGGATTGTAGGTATTTGAGTAGGGGTTGTTTTGTTTCAAGAAGTTTATTTCCTCTACTTGCTGAGTTGTAGCAACACACTGAACAGTAAAATGAGGTCCTCCACATATTTCACACCCTACCGGTTGACTTGCTTGAGCTGGTTGAACTTGTGCTACTGTTTGTTTTTCAAGACCCATCTGTTTCAATCTCCGCTCAACTTCCGCAGCTACCTGATCTTCTATTTTCACAACTTGCGTTGACAATTTCATATCCACTAATCCTTCAGGTTGGCTAACACTACGGTCATATAACTCCAAGTGTTCATTGGCTGCAATAGCTTCTATGATTTTTTTAACACCAGTGGCTGTTGAAAAGTTGGATGAGCCACCAGATGTAGTGTCAATCAATTGCTTAGTCTTTATTTTAAGACCATTCAGAAAATTCTGCATTTGTTCAGTGACATCCATGTTGTGAGTTGGGCATGCCACCAATAACCTCTTGAATCTCTTATAAGCATCTCCAAGTGATTCTCCTTCCTTCTGTTTAAAATTAACAATATCATACCTCTTACGGATATAAACAGCATCAGGGAAATACTCATTCAGAAAGGTCGACTCCATTTGTTGCCATGTGGTAATACTCCCAGCAGGTAATGAGTAAAACCACTCTTCTGCGTCATCCGCTAACGTGAATGGAAACATAACCAACTTCTTGGCTTCTTCGAAGTGTCCTTATATCTTCATAGATGTTGTCATAGTAAGAAACCTTTGTAAATGCTTATTAGCATCTTCATTTATTCTTCCTGAAAATGGTTTCTTCTCCAGTTGTCGAATCGTTGCTGGGTGTAGCTGAAAGTGAGCAACATCTACCGGTTGATTTACAATTGTCATCCGGCCAGTTGGAGCATTTGCTCCACCATAATCACCTAACAGTCTTTCTACGGGAGCTGCCATTGTTTCAGCCTCCGAATCTGAATGCTCAGAATGAATAGATAGGATTTCCTCGTTATCAGATCCCGAGTCTGTCTGAATATCTTCTAACGCTTCCAGTCGTTCTTGCTTTGCTTTTCGGAGTCTAGCTCGTAGTGATCGTTCTGGCTCTGCGTCAAAAAGAAATTCTGCTGAGGCCTTACCTCGCATAAAACGATTAGACGATTGTTAGTAATAAGCAAATAAAATAACAAAATTAATTTTAGTTGCAGAGCAACAAAAATTCAATTGAACTATTCTTCAACTTATAATTTGGCAGTCCCTGGCAACGGCGCCAAAAACTTGACCGGTAAAATAGCAAGTGTACTATTTTCACCGATGTAGTTATAAGAGAGTAAATTTCCCAAGTATAGAACTCGCGGACTGCGTAGAAATTATATGTTTCAGAACAGTGCAATGGAATAAAAATTCATCGGGGTGTTTGATTTTGATGTTTAATTTAAATAACAACTTATGCAAATGACAAAGTTAAAATAGTTTGACTAATGAAAATATGTGGGAACAAGTTAGGATCGATGTATGAATCGCTCTGTAACGAAATAATTACCATGTAACATATTAACTGAAGAAATTCTCAATTACCAATACCGAACGTTGATTTTTCCAAATTCCTTAGTGAAAAACTTCATGAGATTAAAACCATCTTTTAATTCCTTAACAAGATAATTTTATATCACGATTCTAAAAGACATAGCTCGGATAATTTGATCGCTACGCATCAAATCCTTATTCCTAAGTGATTATCAGTTATAACGTTATGATTAAAAAAGCATTGAGGTAGTGTGTCAGACCAAACCTCAATAGTGAATCAACAAAAATACTTTCCAATATATTGAAGCAATAGGAACTTTTAATCATAAACTGAATTTCATAAAGGTAATCTGAAAACAACGGTAAATATAATTCGTTACATCACATGATCTAGGGACATCACCCTAACAAGTTAATAGTTTAGCTACTCATGGCAATTGTCAAGATAACAGAAAGTAAAGATGAAGACATTATAATAAGAGGAATAGGAATTGATCTTCAATCGCGGATGCTCTTGAAGATTTCTTCGCTTCCAACCCTAGTGCTTCCAATCTTCCTTTTACGTTCAATTCTCTTCCTTTGATCATAGATACTCAGTCCTCATCAGAATTAGGTTTTAGTACTGCTGATTCAAGTTCAAAACGCGCAAAAAGTCCACTCTACCCTTAATGAACTCGGAGCCCTTAAAAATAGAAAATTGGAAAAATTGCTCGCGCATGCCAACACGGGCCGTGTCCTGTGACACGGGCACCCGTGTTGGCCTTCTGTCAATGCCCAAAATCATCTTTCTTTCCAGACTTCCTGACACGGGCCGTGTCCTGTGACACGGGCACCCGTGTCAGGCCACTGACTGCTCCATTCTCTTTTTCTTCTCCTGCTTCCTGACACTGGCCGTGTCCTGTGACACTGGTACCCGTGTCAGGCCACTGTATGCCCCAAATCTTCATTTTTCCTTCGATTCACCTTCGTTTGGCTCTACATTCTTATGGACTTAAACGCATAAACCTGAAACATAATCACTACCAAAATAAGCATCAAAGCATCTTAAAAACATGAGTTCTTAGCATCAAAACAAAACACACAACTTAAACGAAACTTTCAAAATAAGAATGAAAACTATAAAAGACGGGCCATTGTGTTACCGAATTGACGAGATTTATGCCGAGAGATTGATGAAAACACCATACAAATTGGTGACCGATCAGCGCCGCCCTCATCAGAGAAACCAAAGAAGGGCAGAAACCCATATACTTCACGAGCACAGCACTTCAAGGCCTGGACCTCAGAAACCAACAGATAGAGAAAGTCGCTTTGCCCCTGATCAATGTCGCAAGAAGGCTCAGACACTATTTTCTGGCGCACACCATAATAGTGCGGACTGAACAACCCATTAAACAGTTGCTCGGATGCCCCGATATGGTTGGGCGAATGCTCCGATGATCGCTGGAGCTATCCGAACTCGACATGCAATATGAAAGCAGGAAAGCATTGAAGGCACAAGTCTTAGCATATTTTGTGGCCGAAATGGCCTTCGCCAACTCATCGATCAACGATGCCCAAAAATGGGTCATCTACATGGAGGAACGTCCTCTTCGACCGGAAGTGGAGCAGGCATAATTCTTGAAAACGGAGAAGGGATGTTGATATAGGTATCATTCTCCTTATCCTTCCCTACCTCCAACAACCAAGCAGAATACGAGGCTCTCCTCGCCGGCTTGCGCCTAGCCAAAGACATCGGAGCCGGGGAACTCGAGATATTTACTAATTCCCAACTAGTCGCTTCCCAAGTGTCAGGCGAATATCAAGTCAAAAATGAAAACCTCGCAGAATACCCGAGCCTTGTCTGCAAAAGGATGGCTCAGTTCAAATTAGCAATAGTCAGACACATCCCTCGATAACACAATACCCGAGTAAATGTCCTTTGGAACTGGAAAGCACCAGGAAAAAGGGCAAAAACTAATCCGTAATCCATGAGGTCTTGCCCCGACCTAGCATTGAAGCACCGATTGCGGTCACGGACGTAAGCGCAATCGGGGACGCCACCTGCTGGATGACGCCAGTATACAACTACTTAGCAAGTGAACTCTTACTAGATGACCCAAAGGAAGCCGCCATCGTCAGAAGAAGAGTCTGCTCTTACGTCTTGGTCGAAGGCTGACTTTATCGTCGAGGGTTCTCCATCCCTCTCCTCAAGTGTGTTGACGAAAGCAAAATCCCCCACATCCTATGAAAGATACACAAGGGAATAAACGCCCAACACCTAGGGGAAGGTCACTTGCTCGGAAGGCCCAGCGAGCAGGATATTACTGGCTCACCATGCAACAAGATGCTAAGGAGCACGTGAAGAAGTGCGACAAATGCCAACGGTTCGGGGGCATGCACATAGCACCTCCTAACGAGCTTAAGTCCTTATCATCACCATGGATGTTCTCCTAGTGGGGTATGGACCTCCACGGCCCTTTCATCACCAGCTCCAACCAGAACAAGTATCTAATAATGGTCGTCGACTACTTCACCAAGTGGATTGAAACTAAACCGTTAGCCAAAATAATGGTGCAAAACGTGCTCCATTTTTACAAAAGGAATATACTTGCTCGGTTCGGGGTACCTCTGGCCATCGTTACCGACAACGGAACCCAATTTACCGATAAAAATTTCCAAGACTTCGTCGCGAGGCTGGGGACAAAATAACACTTCGCTTCCGTCGAACATCCCCAGACGAACGGTTGGGAAGAGGCTGCAAACAAAGTAATTCTAAGGGGCCTCAAAAGGATATTTGACGAAATCAAAAAGAGATGGGTCGAAGAGCTTCACAGCATCCTCTGGGCCTACCGAACTACACCCCATTCGACAACCGGAGAAACTCCTTTCCGACTAACTTACGGAACCTAGGCTGTAACATCAATCGAGATATACGAGCCCACTAGACGAACCGAAGAGCCTCTCGATTAGGAGATGAACAACGAGGTCGTTAGGGAAGAGCTCGACCTGGTCGAAGAAGTCTGGTCAGGCTCTTCTCTCCGCGAAGCCTCACTAAAAAAGATAGCTCTAAGATATGACATGAAAGTCATCAAATGAGAATTCGAGGTAGGCTGTTTGGTACTTAGGAGGAATCACAGATTCTCGCGAGGGCAAGCTAGCCGCAAACTAGGAAGGCTCTTATCGTGTCCGAGCAAAAACCGGAAACGGGGCATACTACTTGGAAAACTTACAAGCCTAGCACCTCTTATTGAAATGAAACGACAAGATCCTGCTATTTTAATCGAGCAGACACTTGGTCCTTCAGGGGCACGTATAACGAGTATCCCTATCGTAACAATACCCTAATGGCAAAACACCCTGCTCGCGAAGGGACCGTCCATGCCGTGAAGCTCAGACCCCAAAACAACGAGGCATGAGATTCACCCTGGCCAGGCACACGACCCCAGAAGTCAGCTAAGTCCCCACACTTGACGACCATACAACAAATCGAGCAAAATCCCTGTCCTAAGTTATGTTGGAATGACATAAAACACAAGCAATAAGAAAGAAAGAAAAAAAAGAACTTTTATTCATTTAGTAGACGGAGTACAAGAGCATAAATACAAGAAAGCTACACGACCGCACATCAGGCTTCTTGATTATGACGCTTAAATTCCTCTGAATTGATATACTGGAGATAATCTTCATCCCACTCAGAATCAGAATCGTACTCCTTAGCAGCACCCTTCTGCTTCAAAGATTGCGACTTAGTCGTCATGGCGTGACCTCCCTCAGACCGGGGAGCAGCCCCAGTAGATCCTTTCTTCTTCTTTATCGAAGGGCGAAACTGGGACACTTTGGAAACCTTTTTGTTTTCAAAAGTATCCATCACTGCAAGAAAAATAAGAATGAGAAGTAAAAGGCCCTCAAACCACCTCCTTTTATAGAAGAAGGGGGAAAGAAGGTCTGCATAGATAGCATCGAAATAACATTAATGGCCTAAAGAAACATAGGAAATAGCGTGCACATATACCCATACATCGAACGCATAAAAACAACATAGGAAATTGTGCTTGCTGTAAATTATTCGCACGAAGACTCATTACGGTCTCCTCGAACAATACAATTATAGAAGAAATGGGCATAAGCATGCTATAATTAAATAAAGGGGCAAGAACCCCGTAAATGTGCCCGACTCTAAGCCATTACGGCTAGGTCGATAAATATTCTTACACCACCAAAAAGCGTAGGCATACCCCCCCCCCTCCCCAAAACCAAGAAAATTCAACAGACAACGGCATGTAGGCCAGACACTTGGAAACAAAAAACAACAAACACATCAGACCAGATCATCCATCTGCACGTTCGGGTTTTCCTAACCGAAAGACTCCTCCACGCCACTCCCAACTCCAAAACCCGGGGACACTATCTGAACATCCTCAACCCGGTGGAAAGGCCCAGTACCCTCGGTCACCAATTCCCCCCCGGATTCTTCTACTTCAACTGGGCTATGGTGGAATCATAAGTGTCCTGACCGGTGGCAAGGCAATCATCCCCCAGGACTCGAATGTAGTTGTTCAGATCCGACCCGGTCTGGAGAGCTCTCTCCACGTCGGTCTCATCCTCCGTAGGAGCCATGGATCGTCAGAAAGCAACCTCCTTCACAGCCGAGGACTGCATCACCCCATACAGAGTTCGGATGAGCAGAGTATGTTGCAACCCCAGGTCCCTCGAGCCAGCCTCCTTCGCAGCTAAAGCTTTGGTGTTGGTCCCCAGCTCGGCTCTTACCTTGGCCAGTTCCTCCTTCCGGACAGTCGACGCCTTGTTGCGGCTCTTCTTCAAAGCAGCCACCTTACCCTTATAGTCATCAGCAATCTTCTGCAACATCTCTGCGGACTGGGGTGCAGACTTGGAATACAGGACGACCAGCTCAAGAACCCGCATAATCGCAGCAGCGTCCTGGGCCATAATCCTCTGCCTAAATGAAGCCTATAACCCCTCGATATGAAGGGACTTTACCCGGGGAATAGTAAGAGAGGGCCCACCCTCGAAAAAGTTACGTTGAAGGAAGCAGGACGGAAGCAAATATTTGTCGAACATATCCCCCTGGGTCAGATCCACACGCTCCACAAAGTCTACCCGAGAGCGTTTTGTCCGAACAAGGCTATCTGGATCCGATTGATGACGAGGAGGAGAAGGATAGACGATAGTGGGCGCAATGGACCCCTGCTGGTCCACGACCTTGAAAGGAGACCCAGCACTAGTCGGGGAAGACGAGGACGTCCCAGACTCGGTGGTCGGAGCTTCCTGCACATTGGCCAAACGAATGCCAGCACCTTTCTCGACCACCTTAGCCCTATTCTGAGCATGGAGACAAACTCGATCCTGCCTGGTTACCATCGATCCTACAAAACAGATGAACAAGGGATTATTCAATAAAATGGGGCTCGATTACTAGCTCCTTGTCCTCACCAACCACCAACCTCCCGACACGATCTACCTTTTGGATCGGGGAAAAACTTTCCACAAAATCAAACAAGATCTTAAAGTCGTTCTGGCCATCCTCACCCAGCTCACTAACTCTTGTAATAAACTAATCAGTGGCATACTCAAAGTGATCAGACGACCACTGAAACCGGAACTTTGGCTTCCTCATCATCCTCAGGTCACCGATGTCGTTCTTAAACGGACGACCATAGACATCCAGCATCGGCACACGATCGAACACCGTATCCCGGGCAGCTGCCGAATGAGGTCGAAGGAGGAAGTAGCGCAGCTTGAAATACTTGAGTGAATCAGAGAAAGGCTTGAAGAGCTTCTTCGACTGCTTCAGAGAAACCCAGACCCACCGTCCATATTATATCTTCTACTGCACTGTGAAGCAGTAAAAGAGCAACGAGACGGTAGCCTCAATCTCTAGGTGTTGACACGTCAGTTCGAAAGCCCGTAGGAAGGCTATCGAGTTCAGATGCAGTTGACTGGGCGCGAGCTCGAGGTGGTTAAAGACAGAAATCTGGAAATCGGTGAAGGGTACCCGAAACCTCATTTCCCTAAAGATGATCTCATACATAAGGATCAGGTCAGGAGGATAGACGTCACACACACGTTCGTCTACACCGGGCACCGACACAACCCAGTCATTTTCTGCCAAGTTCCCACTCGAATCCACGTACCCGCCAACGTCGGTATGTACGTCGGAACTGTCTAAAGCAAAGCAACACTTCGAGTCCAACACCTCGGTCATCACTCATTACTCCACGGTAGGTTTCTTCTGTACAAGAGGGGTAGCGAAGGACGATGTCGAGATGGAAGAGAGCATCTGATCATCTCCGGATTCGGCCATGATCACCTGAGAAGCAAAGGATACAAGTGAATTCAACGACAAAATCAAATCCACCCTTCCACCGCTAATCAAGTGAAAGGGTGTGAAACAGACCCGGGGACGGAAAATCTCCGGGCTGGCCCTACTCGAAAAGCCAATCATCAGAAACGGAGATGAAAAACTTGTAGAGAACCCAGATTCTGATGAGAATTCCACCAGGTATTGCATAGCAACAGTTAAGAAAGTGCATGCAAATAGTGAATTCCAATCACAATCTAACGGTAATCCCAGATAAACGGGGCCAAAAACGCAATTTCCCATTGAATACCTACAATCTAACTCTTATTAACTATGAGAAATACAACATCTCCACCCTGTGACTATCCTACTGCACGCTTCGCTAAATTATACATGAACAAGTGTAGAAGGTAAAGAATCTTACTTGAAAAAGTGGAAGAAGGAGTCGGGAACCTGAAGAATCACGACGGAGGAAGCAGCAGAGCACCAAAGATTAGGGAGCATAAAGAGGGTGTAAAGGTTTAAATGGGGGAAAGTTCAAACTATATATAGATGACAAAACCCTCACGTGACGTGGACGCTTGGGCCTCTGGAACGAAGGGGTCGTCATTAACCCCTAAACCTTAGCCACTAGGCTAACAACCATCATGACGCATTAAATGCAACACAAAGCTCGAGGCTTCCACTCACACGTTATCTCTCCTCACACCAAACACCTGTTCCTCTCCCCGTCTGACGACCAGTCTCATCGGAAATCGTTGCCCTGCTCGACACTCTCCTTGGTTGGTCCCTTATGATCGTTTGTAGTAACTTTAAGTCGTCACTCCCATACCTAGAAGCAACGACTTGGGGGGCTCCTGTTCTAGACTGGCTCAATCCACTCTTGGCATAGACCGATCAATAAGCATTGGCCCAAATCACCATAGACAAGAGGGTACAACGTTCACCAAGAATTCTGAGCACGTCTGGGTATTAGCCGAGCACGCTGGAATCCCGTCCCCGACAACAGCTAGTATCCCAAGCACGACTAGTCAAGACCTAGTCAAAGGTCCCCTATATTTTGGGTCGAAAAACGCGCCCAATAGATAGGAGATCCATTATGTCCCATGAGAACACTTATATATATATATATATATATATATATATATATATATATATATATATATATATATATATATATATATATATATATATATATATATATATATATATATATATAATGAATCACGACCATTAAATTTTGATTTTGTTGATGATTTATATTAGAGAGGTTAATGATTTATTAAATTTTAAGTTAATACTATAATGTTTTGTCAAATCATATATCTTTTATTCTAATCACCAAACTATTAGTAGTTTGATATCGACATTGTTAATTAGGTACTATTATAGTATGAAAGTTTCAACAGAGCAATTAAGTTTATTCTTTCTTTCACACCCGTATCTATAATACAAAAGTACATGCATTCCCTCTCTATTAACTTTTGACACTTTGCAAGCGATCTATCTGGAACTGGCCCACATTGTAGACATTTCAGCACCATATGATGATGACGTAGACTATCTCAATTTCTCATTGGCCATAATAAAAAAAAATACTCACCATAAGTTTCCTTCTATTCACTACCCTCAACCACTTTTCACATTTCCTTTGACAAAAGCACTTTATTTTTATACTCCACCTATGTTTAGCTTCTTTTTTTTGTCGTCTAGCACATGGTTTATAATTATAAATTATAAATTATAAATTATAATTATGCTAACTAAAATAAGCACTTTTCACTTTATAAGTACCTCCCTATATAAAAAGCACGTCTACAACAATATTTCCTCCTCAACCCCAACCAAAAACTTCTTCATTAAGAATAATCCAATAATGGCTGAAGAGAATCAAGCGATTAAGCTCTTTGGTGCAACGATTAAACTACATGATGTTGAAACAAAAGAAAGAGAAGGAGATGAAGATCCGACGGTGGAGAAGAGATCAGAGAAGATCATACCGTGTCCAAGATGCAAGAGCATGGAGACTAAATTCTGTTATTTCAACAACTACAACGTGAATCAGCCCAGACATTTCTGTAAGAGCTGTCAGAGGTATTGGACGGCTGGTGGAGCCCTCCGTAACGTACCAGTTGGAGCCGGTCGTCGGAAGGCTAAGCCGCCGGGACATGAAGATAGCGGTTCAAATTCGCCGGAGAGTTGTTTTTATGAAGGTGATTCTGATGATCATGGACATCAGTGGCACGTTGAAACGGTTCCTGAGAGTGGTTTCCGGGAAGGTTTTTCCGGTAAACGGCGGAGGAAGAATTCAGGTTGTTATTCGTTAGCTATGATGTAATTTTTGTCTTGTTCTTTTTTAACTATGGATAGAGAATAAACCATTTTCTCACCTATGAATTTTAAGTTTTTAAAGTTTAGGTAAGGAGGTATTAAAAGAGTATAAAATTGAAATGTATATTTGTATCTTATGGAAAATTATTATTCTCAATTTAAATTTAGAGTATATTTGATCATTAATTGATGATTATATATTGGGTACTAATGAGAATGTTAATGTAAACCATTTACTTATAAAGTAAGAGTCAATGGTATTCTCTTTTTTCTTTTTCTTTTTTTTCAATTGATGTATTATTTTTTAATTAGAATTTCTATTTGGTATAAAGTAGTAAGAATGATCCATATATAATAGTTCTTTTTTGTTATTTTCATAAAGTGGAAAATGTAATAAAAAATACAAATGAAAGAGAGTAATAAATTTTGGAAATTTCTTTATTCACCTCCCTACGGGGTTGACCCCCAGCGAAAATCTAAATTTACCCCTGCTTCGAAGATGCATCTCCGAAGTTTTTTTTTTTTAAATTTTTCCAGATTTCGGAAATGCATCTCCGAAAAAATTGGAATTTTGATTAATTCTGAGATGCATCTCCGAAAACACAAAAAAATTTGGAATTGTGATTAATTCGGATATGCATATCCGAATTAATCAAAATCCCAAAATATTAAAAATTTTGGGATGTTAATCAATAGAGGAAGGATCAAGCTTAATAAAATATTTCTTTTTTCATATGACCAATAATTCCTTTTATATCTATCTAATCAATTCTATATATTAACAAAACATTGTTTTTCTCTCACATGAATAATCAATTCTAGATAATATCAAATAAATAATAAATAACACATGAATTTAATTATTTTTTTAATTATAAATAACACTACTAAAAATTTGATCAACTAACTTACTTTTTATATTACTACTAAAAATTTACTATCATATTGATGTTAATGAAAAAAAATTATTTTTTTAATTCTTAAACAAATTTCTCATTATTTTCTTCAATTTTATTTAAATTAAAGAATAAAATTAATATTTATATATATAATTATACTAGAGATTCACTTAAATTTTAATTCTATTCACTTAACAAAGTATTTACATTTACTACTATAATTTCTATCAAATTGATTTTATATGAAATAAAAAGTTTTTTTTATTTTTTTAAAATATTCTCATTGTTTTTTAATTTTATTAAAATTAAATTCTATTCTATTCAATTAAAATAAAGTATCAAATAATTTATTTGTAAATAAAGTAATAGTGCATAAAAAATTGTTGGAAAAATTTAATTATAAATAATAACTACAAAATATTTTAATTTAAAAAAAGATGTTAATAATTATTATCATATTTTAATGATAATGATATATTTAATAATATCTTTTAATTAATACAATTAATTATACTATTAATTGTATTGATTCTCCTTTATTTTAATTTTTTAATAATTATTGAATTTTTTCGGAAATGCATATCCGAAACATTGTAAGACCAAAAATTGGAATATTTCGGATATGCATCTCCGAAGACCCCCTCTCCAAAAAAAAAAAAGGTGATTTCGGAAATGCATCTCTGAAAACATTTTTTTTTGTGTTTTCGGAGATATATTTCCGAAAACACTTTTTTTTTGTGTTTTCGGAAGTGCACTTCCGAAATCAACTTTTTTTCAGAAAAAAAAGTGATTTCGGAGATGCGTTTCTGAAATATAGAGGCATTATGGGAATTTTACCGGAGGTGACCAAGAAGGTTAGGGATTCAATAAAGAAATTTTCTAAATTTTTCATGTTGCGACTTAATTGAGTAAGTGTTTATACTTTCTTTAATAATAAAGTTTTATGTAGAATTTATAATAACTTGTAAAAATAAATCATAAGGATCCAACATTATTATAACTCCTAGAAGATTTGATTTTTGGCAGAAAATTGTGTATAGACAAAAAAAAGAAAACAAATCTAGAATTATATATCTAGTTTTAGATTTATATTGCGTAGAAAATTTTCAATTAAATCGAGTATGATCATCAATAATAATGAGAATGGCATCGCAATGAATCAATCACCTCAACCTCCTTCGCAAGGCATCGCAAAGTCTAGCGCGACAATTCCATTGCATCCAGATATGATTCAAGCTCCACAAATAGCCAGATCTATTCAAGTAACTTTAATCGAACCTCATATTTTGCCTTCATTCTAGCAACCTGGAGCCTTAGATGGCCTTCAAGTGCTACAAGTGAACCTCGAAGTGCAAGGTGCTAACGAATTGTTGAACAGTATGTACAACATCAATCAACGGCAAAATTCACACGCACTCGAAGAAAGCCTCCACGACGCTTCCCTCGCAAAAACACTATCAAAGAGGTTTTGTCAAGAAGCATTCATACTTCCGTTCCGAAGCTGACCGGGGTAAAGAAAGATGAAACTCCTCAATTAAGAGTTCATCATAGGAGCAGGATGCAATAGACTCCTTCCCAAAGCCTCGTAAGAGACCGAGGCTATCACGCTCAGAAAGGTGCAGCGGAAGCATCCGTTGTTTATTTGGATTTTGGAAGTAAAATACCATAATACATGGAGAAGTCGCTCAAGCAGGGGAAAATGATAGCAAGGGAGACCCCGACAAGCACATGCAAATCATCAATGACCGACTAAATTATTTTACCGTTGATGATGCATCTAAGTGCAAGTTATTTGCATGAACTCTTATATGACCGACCAAGTTGTGGTTCAATGGCTTGTTGAACAGGAGCATTACATCTTGGACGGATTTGTGTGAGCGGTTCTCTACATGCTTCACAGTCAGGAAGAGACAACCAGTGACTGAAAGCCGCCCTAAGCAAGATTTTTTAGTGAAAGAAGAATAACTTGCGGTTTTACATAGATTGATTTATGCAATTCGATGTCGAAATTGAACGAGCCGGAGAGGGTCTTCAGTGCTGGATCTTTGATTATGACCACCTGAGGGACCATCCCTTCAAGTTAAAGATAGAGAGGAAAAAAGTGAAGACCATCCAAGAGATGCTTACCATGATTGAATCGTGCATGCTCTTAGTGGAGAAGTTGAAAACGAGATTCGACAATTTGACATCTATCGAGACCCACTTTAGTCGCCCGACCAAGAAGGAGTCCTGCTGGTGCTGAGATGAATCTGACCAGGGTATGCAAAGGCACTATGACTAGTACACCCCTGTACTGTTTCTCGGGAGAGCACCAATATTGAATTTCAAAAAGGAGGAGTCTGACATCCTTACCCCATTAGGGAAACATCTTGCATTGATAAATCGAAGTATAGTCACTTTTATAAGAGTCATAGCCACAAAATTGACGAGTGCATCCGGCTGAAGAATTCCATTAAGGGAATGATTAATAAGGGTCTGCACCAAAAGAGATATGAAGGAATCACCTAAAGACAGATCCACCTTAAAGACTACAGATGTCAGCACCAGCAGCGAGAGCAAGAAGGCCAGCAATGGAAAGTATCCATACATCACCGCCATCTTTGGAGGAGGACTCAAGGAAAATCCCCCTCCAAGGGGACTATGAAGAGGAAAATCATTGGGATTATGGTCATCCATAAAAATAATGCAAGCAGTTCGGTGAAGATTCCCGATTGGCCGGATTCTGGGACTCTGGGAAGGTGGGAAGGATTCCTAAATGAAATTCTGGTATCAGATATAAGATGTCGAATGAGATGTCATGACACTATATCTGAGTAATGAACACAAATAACAACAACAACAACAACAAACTTGCAGAAAGTAAATAACACAACGATATGTTTACCCAGTTCGGAACAATCCTTCCTACTTTAGGGGCTACCAAGCCAGGATGAAATCAATATTCGATAGTATAAATTCGAAGTTAAACAGTTTCAGTTTACCCTTCTCACTTAATCACTACCCTTCCTATAATATCTACCTAAGTCTCACCTAGGTATGAGGCCTTCTTCAAATCCCTTCTAGTCACAATCCCTGTGACAAAATAAAAATCAAATAAAAATAACCAGAAGAAACCTTCTAGATCAAACTACTCCTCGATGCTTTAAAGCTTACGAGAATGCAAATACTCTCCTTGCTTAAAAGCTTCAGAGATCAAAACAACATTCAACACCTAAAGGTTTGTGAATATGCACATATGGAACACACAGAAAATAAGGATTCCTAAATCCTAAAACAAATAATATCAGTTCCACACCTAAACTAGGTTACATCCCTTCTATATATAGATAATTCTTTTCTGGGATGGGCTTCAAATTGCAGCAGAAAGGCTGCAAAAATTCATCTACTTGTTCTCCAAGAAATTAGGTCTTCAATGCAATCTTTCCTAAAATGTCTCCAGTAATAGACAGCATGGAAAACTTCTGATTGAAACCATCTTGGAAAAAATATCAGCTAAAAGATTTCTCCGAATATTCTGAGCTGAAATAAAGATTCTTGTAGAAAATAAAATAGCCTGATCCAAGTGTCGGATCAGCTTTCTGCAGCTAGGATGTCATGACATCTTTTTTAGCATGTTGATGTCTGAATGCTAAGTCATATAGCATCTCTTCCAGCACGATCTTCCTCAGAGTGTTTTAGAAAAATTCATGCCAACAATCAGAGAGCCTTCACTAAAGAAATATTCCTCAGGTAATCACGATTACAATTGAGAAGTGTGATGTCTTTAAGGTCCTCATTGATGGAGGCAGATCTTGCATTATTATGTAATTGGAGTTGTTCAAGAAGACGGGCCTTTATTGAGGTAGCTTATGGTCGTATGAAAGCTCTGACCTCCAGGAATTCAACGGAACAACCATCCATTCTTAGGGATATGTCGAGCTGATGGTCTCGGTAGCTAATGGGAATGACATTCGGGTAATCAATTTGCAATTCCTCGTTTTCCGTTGTAGAACCATTTACAACTGTATCTTAAGAATATCTTTTTCAGTCATGTTGGACATTGTAGCCTCGTCGGTGCATCTCTAGCCAAAGTATCACAATCTTCAAGTGGAACCAGCCACTATCGATGTTAACCTCAAGGGATAAAAAGAATCTATCAAGATCTCTAGAAGGATCAAGAAGAAGGCATGATGATGGAGATTGATGTAGCTTCCCTCCCCAGAAAACTCAGTAGGATGGGCATCTATTCCCCAAAAAATAGCTATACCAGCAAAGGCAAACAAGGAGAATAAGCATCGGCTAATCCGTCGGGTTATGTTTTCTTTGCCCCATCTATATTAAATATTGTGATTGTATAACCATCATCCTTATGTATAAGAATATCTTTCCATTATAAATGAAATACTACATTTTCTAAAATATATGTTTCTTTTTATCTTTACATAATCATCACGAGTCCAGGGTGTGACCCACATGATCAAGGCCTGATACATCTAAAGATAGCGGTGCTATTAGAGAAACTTTATATGTCCGACTGCAATAGCCAATTTTCCACCTAAAGTTAGGGGTGCTGTTGGAGACGCTCTTTACATCTGACTACAAAATCAATTCTCCACCTAAAGTTAGGGGTGCGGCCAGAGACGATTTGTATATCCCGCTACAACAAAAAATTCCCAACTAGAGTAAGAGGTGTTGTCAGAGACATTTTGTACGTCTGTTTAGAACATTTAATTCTCCATAAGCAATAAAGGTTCACCATCTCTTACATCTAGACACTCTAGAGGCCGTTGAGGGTTGGCCATATGTCTATCACTGACCGAGTTTTCATCTGGTGGGGAAAAGGGGAATAAAAATTTGGCTAGGAATGGCCTTAGTGGTGTCTAATAAGACCATGTTTAATTTATTGAGATGCTTTCAAACTCTCTTGTTCTTGTGTTTTTTCTGCGCTTTTTCAAATCTCTATGATTTCCTATATGTGACCTAAAATGTTTTTGAAATTATCTTAAAAGGATAAGGGTATATTCAACCCCCATTTTAGACCTATTTAAGTCCATATTCTCACCCAATAATAACATGGAATGTTATGCAAGTTCCTTAAGTTATTATCGTGGTGATAATGGTGTATACCACCCTTTAATCTAAAACCACTACGGACCCTAGAGTTAGAATCAAATACTTTATTTCCCATCAAACATTCTCCGTAACAGGATGACTAAAAAGATAGTTGATGGGTACTCCATAAATCATGTTGAGGGACATGAGTGACCTATATGGAATTTTCTCATCCTGCATAACAAGATAAATTTCTAAGGGCCCAATATTAAACGGGACAATGATGACATGATTTATGGATTATGTTCAATATAGACATAAGGGAAAAAACGTAATTATATACAAACGTTATCACGAAGAGGTTTTTTCATATTACTTGACATTTTTGTGACTTGGGTATCAGTGATGTGTTGTTAGATACCACTCACTATTAATTATATTAAATGTGTGATAGTATAATTGTCAATGTCATGAGAACATACATAGTCACATACATAAGGACAAATTGATGATAGATATAATGAATAATTCAAATACGAAATACTATAAGGTACAATGCATTTAAGAGAATTATGGAACACCTTAAGGTACGATGCACTTAAGTAAATTGTAGAACATCATAATGTACATTACACTTGAGTGGAATATAAAATACCATAAGGTACATGCACTTGAGTGAAATATAATACATAGCAAGGTATGATGCACCTTAGTGGGCTTTTTCATCTTGTTTCTCACACAAGAAGTTCTTTAAATAGAACCCTTGTGGAGAACCTTACACATTTGGTGAAATTCAGTTTTAAGCCCTAGCCGTTCTCTCTCTCTCTCTCTCTCTCTCTCTCTCTCTCTCTCTCTCTCTCTCTCTCTCTCTCCCTCTCTCTCTCTTTCTATGAGTAGAGGTGTTGTTCTTTGCTCAACGCTTGTTATTGTTCTTCTGATTCTTCATAAAAGATATTAATTACCACCAGATGTAAGCGTTCTATCACTGATCATGCTCATTCTTAAGGATCAACTTAAGGGAAATTTTTTTTTCCGCTGCGTTTTATACTCCAATTTCCTTTTAGTGGTATCAGAGCCGTTTACGAAACCATGTATCAGATAACTATTTATTTTTTTGTGATTTATGTATTAATTCGATTTAAACACAAAATAAATTAAATGATAAAAAGAAATTAAATATTGGAATCATGTTCGTATAAATTGGATTTTTGTTGTTTACTATGCTTCAGAATCTAACGTTTGTATGGTGAGGCAACGAGACATTGACCATTCATAAATGGAAAAATAATGATCGATCAATTTATATATGATATAAATAATTCTTGTGTGAAATTTGATATAATTTTTTGTTTATTCCTTTTGATTTGTGTAATGATTGTATTTAATTTGAATGACCAATGTTCATTTTCCTTCAGAAACCGACGTTAGTATGGTGAAGGCGTGATACTTTGATGGCACAAATATGATTGATCAATTTATATAGGATATACATAATTCTTGTGTAAAATTTGATATATTTTTTATGTTTATTCCATTCAATTTGTGTAATTAGTGTCTATCATTTGAATAATCAATGTTCATTTTGCTTTATAATCTAACGTTTGTTTGCTGAAGCAAATACATCAAATGTGTTGATCGCAACAAGAGGTAAACATTCTACCACTAATCATGCTCATTCATAGGGATCAACTTAAGAGGAATTTAAGTTTCTGGTGCATTTTATATTATGATTTCCCTTCAACAAGAACATTCAGGGTTACACATACGAAATGGCAATGAGATTTAAGCATGTTTCATATAATCTTGATGAATGTGAAATACACTAATAGATAATGATCGCTCAGATGAATTGAATGCAAATATTGAAGAAGATCGTAAAAGAAAACATGGTTATCCTTTATGTATTAATTTTATAGTCCAAACAAACGGTGCTTTGAGAAAGTTGTGGTGTTAGGATTTGTGTTATCCAATAGATGACCATGCTATTGCAGTGATCATATAATTTAAATTTATCATCATATGGAGAAGATTGAGTTAAAGATGCATTGATAAAATCCCATTTGTTCTTGAATGATAGTGTTAGTTCAATGGTTTTAGGATTGGCAATAATTTTCTAAAACATGGTTCATGACAGATGCTGAACAAGATGTTATAACATCTTGATCATACTGATACAAAAAAGTTTGAGCTTACATTAAAGACAGATGTTGTAACATGCTGAACCAGAACATCGGTACAGGCTGTTTTAAATCTTGATAGATTTTATTTGATTTTGTGATATTTCTTTCAGATATATCTCAATAATATTCGCAGGTCAAGAAGATTTAATTTGAAACTAGAGAATCAATTCTCCAACACAATTAAAGTTTCTAAAATTAGATGATTGAACAATTTAGGAAACTTGAAGGTTTGTTCCAAGATTAAAAGAATTTCTTTGCCGATTTATTGCAACTCCCAGCTTGTGGATCAAGTAATATTTGGGTAAAGATTTCAAAGCCCATGGACTACTGAGTAGTATAAAAGAGGAGAGCTAGACCTAATGAAAAGAACTCACACAATTGTAAAATTAGGGGAAGTCTTGGGTCTTAAGTTTTGAGAGTCTCTCGTGTAGGTGTAAGTCACCCTTGTATCTTTTGATACTTGTGGTAGACGTTTTGTTCTCACTCAGAAGACTTTAGCTAATAAGTTGAGTATTGTTCTCACTCTTTAAGCTGTTAAGCATAGAGTTGAGTACTGTTCTTGATTGAAGCTTTTAAGAAAGATCAAGTATTGTTCTTAGTTGAAGCTTTGAAGCAAGACTAAGTGTTTTGTTATGGAAGAGTGATCTTCCTTTATCACTAGTTTGTTATTAGTTTTGTCACTAGGATTATGACTTATTTTGAAACAGTAACTAGGATTGGGACTGCTTGTTTATCACTATGGTAATTGGGAGTGAGATGTCGATTTCTCATATCTAGATGTTGATTTCTAGGTAGAAGTTGTACTGGGTAGTGATTAGGAGAGAAGTTGTAAATTGGGACTGTTTAGGCTTTAAACTAATATTGTTAATAGTGGATTTCCTTTATGGCTTGGTAACCCCCAGACTAGGTGTTGTTGCACTTAACTGGGTTAACAATTACTTGTGTTATTTACCATTCTGCAATTGAATTCTGCATGTTTTTCTGTTTGGTAAATATGGGTTATGACATTAGATGATGTCAAGACATCTGGCCAGACATTATGGTGTGTGTTGAGACATTGGTCTTGATATCATTTTATGATGTTGGCACATCAGTATTAACATGTTGACCCTGTACCAGAAATTTTCAGATAGAGTTTGTTTATTGACTTATCCTTGTTAAGGTAGTTATTGTCATAAAGCGGTTGCACAACGAGAATAAGGCCAAAGTTTTCTCTAGGATGAAGATAATAAGTATTTTATGGGTTGTGAAATCGATCATGAGAAACACAATAATTCGAGACTTTAATGGAAGAATCAGACTCATTGTCTATTTTTCATGAATTAGGATTCGGTGATGTAGAACAAGCAAGATGGAAAAAAGAAAACTAGGTTGAAAGAAAGATTAATATATTTAAAAATTCATAAATTTTTTTTGTAAGCAACAATGCATTAACGCAAGTACAAGGGGTACTCAACCCTAATAAGAAAGGTAGTCTTAACTCAAACAATACAAAGGACTTTTCTTCCAATCTACTTTAGAATAAGGAAGAGTGCCCTTATACGTAGAACCAAACCTCTTCTAAGATAATGATTTCACGACCATAACTATGTCCCAAGATTTTTTCAGTTCACCATTTAAAGTGTATTGTTTCTTGTCAACCAAACAACCATAACAATAGCTAGCTAAATAAGAATTCTATAATTTCTCTTCAATCTTCCTCTCAAGGAAATGTCAAAAAACAACAAATGATCAATAATATCAACATCTATATGCTAAAACTAGATAAACCAATCCAATCTTAAATTACCAGTCACACCTTAAAAGCAACTGGACAATCAATGAACAAGTGGTGATGGGATTCTTCAGGACTAAAACATAACAGATTGCAAGCTCATCTCTTGTTTGTAGCCTATTAAAGAGAAGATGCCAAGCAAATTCTTGAATAATAATTGGAACATTAGCTCTCCAAATGCATGCCAAAGATGGCTTCAACGATGAATTCGACAACGAGTTTGATGATAATGCGGGGATTCAGTTTAGAATAAGCCGACTTGACAGGGTAGCCTAGAATTGCACCACCATGCAAACTTGTCATGGATTTCTGGTTTTGGGGATACTCCATTCTAAATGTTGAACAGGAAATTTAATCAGAAGATGAAGATTGCGACAACCGCGCATTGGAGGATCCCATGAAATTCCATAACCACTCATCATTAAGCCAAAAGCCAGCCTCACTAATTTTTAAGAGAGGATCCTACAAGGTTTCAAAGAGAACATAAATTGTTTACAAAGAGGTTCTTTCCCAATCAAGCAATCCCTCCAAAAGTATATATTATTTCCACTCCCTAATTTGCACGAAATGCAGTTTCTAAACCAATTGACATCGACGCCCCAAGTTCCCAAAACAGTCCCTAAATCCCGCCACCATAAAGAAGATTTTGACTTGTTAAAGGCAGCAAAAGGATCAAGAGATGAAGTCATGATGTCACCGTATTTAAATGAAAAAATAATATGCCAAGCTGAATCCTCCTCTGTTAAAATATTCCAAGCCTATTTGCTCAAAAGCGCTCAATTGAACATTTCACAATGCTTGACCCCAAGGCCCCTCTACTTTAGACCTACAAATTGTGGACCACACCACCTAACTTTTCCTCTTGTAATTATTTCTTACATTCCACAAAAGGCACGTTGAGTATTTATGATCTCATTAGTAACAACCTTTGGAGCTTTATAAAAAGAGAATAAGTAGAGAGGGATTGTGTTCAAAACTGAGTTAAGCAAAGCCACCCTTCCTCCCAACAAAATTGCTTTCCCACTCCAAGAAGCCAATCTATTCCTTAACTTTGAAAATTCTGGCTCCCACGAAAACCTCCTTATAGTATTGCAACCAATCGAAATGCCAAGGAAGGAAAACGAAAAAGGACTTATCGCGCAAGACAAATAATCTGAGGCTATCTTCAAGAAGTTTTGCTTAACATTGATACCAGTAATCCTACTTTTATGAAAGTTTACTGATAGATCATATGAGGTCTAGAAACCACGCAACAAAGCTTTCATTGTCAAGATAGTCTCCCAAGTAGGTTGGGCAACAATCATTGTATCATCCGCGAACTAGAGTAAGTCAAAACAAAGTTGATGTGTTAAAATAAAAGGTTGGAAATAGTTGGTTGAGCATGCATTCTTCATCAAACCAACAATCCTTTCAGCAACCAATATGAAGAGGAAAGGAGATAGATCGTCCCCTTACGAAGCCCATTTATTCGATTGAAAGTCGACAGTGGGGCTACCATTAAATAAAAATAGAGAGCGAACTAGAACAGACATACACCCTAATCCAACTTATCTATTTGTTGCTGAAATTCATCTTTTTTAAAACATAGAACAAATACTCTCAAAAAACCGAGTCAAACATTTTTTCGAAATCAACTTTAAAACGGAATAGGCCTGTTCTTTTTTTGTTGCAAAATTGACCAACTCATTTAGCACCAAGACACCATAAAAAAATAGTAGAATAAGGTGTTGAATAGTTCTTATGTTACTTTTATAAAGTGAAAATTGTAATGAAAAATAGAAATGAAATAGAGAATAAATGAATTCATCATGTTGTCATTGAACTAAATAATTAGAATAAAGTATGGTTAATATTTAGCCATTAACCATATAAATAGGGATGACAATGAATAGAGTTTCAGCAGGGTATTACAATACATGTTTCCATATTTGCGGTTTGAAAAAATCTTCGTACTCGAGTTCATACTCGTGTGGGTACCAATGTTCATACTCGTATTCGTATCCTATAGGTACCTTAATATCCGTACCCATACCAGTTTACATGCGTTTCTAGTAAAATTAAATCAATTAATTATAAAATATCTTATAAATTTAAGTTTTTTTAACAATATTAAAAAAATTATGGATGTTATTGTTGAGTTAAAAAATAAATAAATATTTTTATTAAAATGTGTAATAGTTTAATAGCGATATATGTTTTATAAATTGACAAATATGCATTTTTGTATAATAATATAAATGACATTATATAAATATGTAATACGATATGAAGCGGGGTAGGTAGTAAAATACCCGTGTTCATATTCATACCTGCTTATTTTAATAGATAATTAACTGTACTACCCATACTCATTTTTCAGATTATTATCCTATCTGTTGTAGGCAAATTTTTTTTAATGCTCATACGGGTCAATTGTCATCCTAATATACCAAATTAATTAATAGATTACCGACCTAACAAACTTCAATAGTAAAAGCCTAAACAGGTTGACTTAGTCGACAACAAACAAAGTCTAATATTTTTGTTACCATATGTTAGAAATACGAACAAATCCAATTGAACTTTTTCTCATAGGTAAGAGCTAATGACCACTTATTTAAGAAGTTCAAATTTCTTAGTCTAAAGACCAATATATGATCAAAAATATGTGTTGACAAAATGAATTTTTGCAAAATAAACTTCTAGGAAGTTTGAGAAAGAACCCTACACTTTTTTCTGTAATATTTTATTAAAGTTTATTTACATAGAGTAAGATTTTCCTTTTGACCGTATAATACACGTTCTCAAAAAAAAAATTTGTTTGTTTATGCAATTTTTGTAAGGTCAATAAGCCATCTATATATATATATATATATATATATATATATATATATATATATATATATATAGGGAGCATATCAAGTGAGAGCATTTTTAAATGAGAGATGAGAGGAAGAAATATCAATCATTGGATTCATCAAGAGAGAGAATGTTAACACATTAATGAGGCTATTAATTTCTCTCTCTTGATGAATTCAAGGATTGATATTTCTTCCTCTCATCTCTCATTTAAAAATTGCTCTCACTTGATATGCTCCCTATATATATATATATAAATATATATATATATATATATATATATATATATATATATATATATATATATATATATATATATATATATATATAAAAGGAGTGTATCCGGTGAGAACTGATATCTTTTATGAAAAATAAGAACTATTGATATCAGCCATCAGATTTAATTAACGTTTAAGATTTATTGATTCCATATTAAGAGCACCTTACTGAATTTTTATCAATTATAATCAATATTTAAAAATTCCATAAATAAAGTATCTTTTCAAAAGAATATTGATATTTCTTTAATTATTAGAATATTATCAAAATAGAAAGAAAAAAATCGGAATTATAACACTTAATATTTAAATGTTATCACAATAATTTTTATTTTTTACTATAATTTTAACTCCATTTTAATTTGATCTATAATTTATTTTGAATGAAATAAATTATTTTATTTATAATATATTTTTTTATTCTTCACAATTGATTTTGATTTGTTCATTATTTAATTTTGAATAATAGTATGAATATAAAATTAAATTTATACTTAAGAATTCATAAACTTTTATTTTCACATAATTATAAATATAACTTGTTATTAATTTGTCACTTACATTTTCATTTAACTAAAAAACTTAAGAATGTAAATTTATTACTGATATTTTGATTTGGATGATTTATTTATTTTTAAATAAATTTTTTTGCATGCTATACTATTCTAACCATTTTAAATATTTTCTTAAAAATCTATTATTTATATTTGTATTTGATTAAAAATATTGAAGAAAAAGAAATTTTTACTTATATTTTAATTTGGTTGATTTATTTATTTGAAAGTTTAAAATAATTTGTTCTTGCAAGTTATTATTGCGACTATTTTAAATTAAAATATATTATTGATTTATCAGATATATTTTATTTTGATTAAAAGTTTTAAGAATGTAAAATTATTAGATATATATAGATTTGGTTGATTTATTAACTTGCAAGCTTGGTAATTTTTATTTTTTTTTAAATTCCAACGATCATCTCCATTTAAAATAAATTATACTTGTGTTAAAATTTTAATAATTAAAGCAAGTAAAAAAAATTCGGGAATAATATCTTTTTATGAAAAATTTAAATACTAAGCAAACTAGATAAAAAGACAATAATATTCAATTTGTATGGAATTAATAAATGTGATCAATATGATTAAAATATTATTTATTCAATCATAAGATTAAAATATATTTATCAACAATGTTCTAATCTTATTTGATCAAATAATAGCACATTAGTAAAGAAAATATATTGTGATAACATTAAAATATTAAGTGTAATAATTCTGAAAAGAATTCTCTTATTTTGATAATATTTTAATAATTAAAGAATTAGAAATATTCTTTTGAAAAGATACTTTATTTATGGAATTTTTAAATATTTATCATAATTGATAAAAATTCAGTAAGGTGCTCTAAATATAGAATCAATAAATCTTAAACGTTAATTAAATCTGATGGCTGATATCAATAGTTCTCATTTCTCATAAAAGATACCAGTTCTCACCGGATACGCCCTATATATATATATATATATATATATATATATATATATATATATATATATATATATATATATATATATATATATATATATATATATATATATATATATATATATATATATATATATATATATATATATATGCCCTTTATGTAGAGGGCATATCATATGAGAATGCCATATTTATATGATAATATGAGAATGTGAGAATGAATCTGAACCGTTGGATTTTAAAATAAATGGTGGAGATTATGAGTGAATTTTTTTTTTCTCTCTCCTACTTCATTTATTTCAAGATGCAGGAGAGAGAAAAAAAAGATTCACTCATAATCTCCACCATTTATTTTAAAATCCAACGGTTCAGATTCATTCTCACATTCTCATATAAATATGGCATTCTCATATGATATGCCCCCTATATATATATATATATATATATATATATATATATATATATATATATATATATATATATATATATATATATATATATATATATATATATATATATATATATATATATATATTATATATATATCAGGGCCGGCCCTAGGGGTAGGCCACCAAGGCTACCGCCTAGGGCCTCACATTTTTATTCCATATATATGTAATTCTATTTAATTGATTTTTTAAAAAAATAACTTTTTAAATTATTATATATATTAATTAAATAATAACAACACCTATTTAAAAGATATAATAATAACAAACATCTACGATGTATATTTTTCAATTTATTATTTTAAAAATTAATAATAATTTTTTTAAACTTTATATTTAAATATTTTCTTTTATAATCGTGAAATTGTTTTTCAATTATGTTTTATTTATTAAACAATGAGAAGAATGTTTAAATGAGTTAATTGTATTATTAATTAAAATAAATATTAAATAAAATTAATTATAATAATTTAATATTTTACACCTTAAAACATCTAAATTATATTAATTTTTAATTTTTTACTATATTAAAAATATTTACTTTTAAATTTCGCCTCAGGCCTCAAGATGTGTTGGGCCGGCCCTGATATATATATATATATATATATATATATATATATATATATATATATATATATATATATATATATATATATATATATTCTCATATAAAAAAGGCATTCTCATATGATATGCCCTATATATATGTATATATATAAAAGGCATTCTCTTATTCTCATATAAAAAAGACATTCTCATATGATATGCCATATATATATATATATATATATATATATATATATATATATATATATATATATATATATATATATATATATATATATATATAACGAAAGCATATAATTTGGAATTATATGCATACAATGACATTTTATTGAAGAAGATTTCAACAACCAAGGAACCAAATTAAGCATAATATGTAATTAAGATGTGAACAAAAAAACAAAAACGTCTCGGCAAATTATTGTATATGTGATCTTTTCCAGTATTGTTATAAAAGTTAATATTTTTATTTATTAAAAATATTATGTATTTGATCTGTATGTATAAATTAAATATATTAGTTGTTCGATAAATTAAAAAATAATATTTTTATTCATAATTTTTAAAAAATTATTAATTTAAAATTATCAACGGTTTATTTATATTAATTTTTAAATATAATAAATATTATCCTTAAAAATTAAACTTTAAATTAAATCTTATATTTATTTAATTCAACTAATATATATCAGTTTAATTATTTTATTCCTCTAATTTTATTTATAATAATAACAAAATAGAATAATATTCATGTTTAATATATAATTTAAGAAATAGGTCATCATGTAATAAATATTGGATGCACATCCTTTTCTTTTCAGCACAGTAACGGCCGGCAGAATCAATATCAAATCTTTTTTAAGTGTTGTTAATTAATATGTTATTCACTTAAAACATTCATAGTAATCAATGATTAAGTCAAATCTATAACCTTTTCAAAGTTTTATTATTTAAAAAGGTACACCTAAGTTTTGCTTAAAATAAATATCCTTAAAAGACTAAGACCTTAGTATTAATGGCAACATAAAGAAGAGGTGTTCTTCACCGGACAATACAATAAAAAATATGATAACATTTATGTTTTTACGACCAATTCTGAGGTATAAGCATGCAATTATACAAAGAAGGACCTTAATATCAATTTTTAAGAAGTTACTTTAAAGAATTTTGAATAATTAATTTAACAATTAATAAAAATTGATTATTTAAAAAATTTACAATTCTAAGATACTTTAAAGAATTTTGAATAATTAATTTAACAATTAATAAAAATTGATTATTTAAAAATTTTGCAATTAGAATTTTTTGGATAAAAAAGAAAAAAATGCTTATTTATATTGATCACAGAAAACAAGGATAATGTTCTCACAGAAAAAGTATCATAAATAAAAATCTTTAGGTGGCCCTGAAAATAACACCAACAAAATAACATACAAAATAGCAAATAATAAAACCAACCGCAACAACAAAACACTAATTTTAAATCACTACTAACTAGTGCGACAAACTATGAAGAAACCTTGAAAAAATCAAGTTGAAGAAAATCGACGAAAGAACAAGATCAAACATAGGGTAGGACAAAATAGTCAATCAAGCACGCCACTTGTAAAGTCAAGACCCTTCATTCAATGTGTTTTAATGAAGACAATGTACAAATTAAATGATCATGTCTAAAAGTATGGAAATATCTTCAAATGCATTTTATCAATTCAAGTGTTCAAGACTCATCATGTGTGAAAGCTAGTATCAAATAACTCAAGACTTTTTATGTGAAGACTAGCATGGATCTTGATTAATAGAGGTATAAGCATGCAATTATACTGATAACTTAGTGCTCAAAATATTTTATACATTTTCATCTCTAAAATTCTCATATTATCATACATGAAAATCTTTGATTCAAATGCAGAAAGAGGATTGTTCTCATTTTCAACTTGGGTAATCACAAGAGGATTGTTCTTGGCGATTGTGTTGGTCTTGTATAAGTCCTAACAATAGTAAAATCTCTTTCGTGTTGAAAGGGGGCTGAAGTAGTCTCTAATTGTGAGGAGAATCAGGATACATCATTGTGTTCTTTACTTTTTCGCATTTACCGCTTTCACAAATCATAGCTAGAAAAGAAAGTAACACATTCCAAAACTCTTGCACCAAACCAAAAAAATAAGAACAACTTGTTTCTAAAACCAGATAATTTTTAAAGTACCTAATTCACCCCCCTTAGGCGCACTTTTGAACTTACAATTAGCATCAGACCAGGTTATAAGTAACTTGTTCCTAAAGATCCAGAATGCCTTCCACAAATGCAAATCCATTGTTTTGTGGTGAATACTTTGAATTTTGGAAAATTTGCATGAAGGCTCACTTAGAAGCACAAGGAGAAGAAATATGGGATGATGTACAAAATGGCCCCTTTGTTCCTACAACTGTTGTCAATAGTGTTGGAACGACAAAGCCTAAAGGTTCATGGGATGACGATGATAAGAAAAAAGTCCTATATGACAAAAAGGCTATAAATCTCCTTCAAGGTAGACTTAGTATGGATGAATTCTTTCGCATTTCGGCATGCGCAATGGCAAGGGAAATATGGGATACATTAGTAAAAACTCATGAAGGAACCATTGAAGTTAAGAGATCTCGATTAAAAACGTTGAGTCAAGAATACAAGTTATTCAAAATGCATCCCATAGAATCCAGCATCGACTTGCAAAAAAGATTCGTGCACTTAGTAAATCACTTGAAAGCACTTGGTAAGACTCTTACTACCGAGGAACTCAATCTTAAAATGCTTATATCCTTAACCAGGGAATGACAACCAAAAGTGACAGAAATATCCGAGAAGAAAAATTGATCTAAAATGACTTCCGCAACATTGTTCGGAAAACTTTAAGAATATGAATCGGAACTCGGAAGACTTGAAAAACATGAAACTCAAGTAAAAGAGTCAAAAGATATTACCTCAAAGACGTGATTCAAACATCATGATAGCAATAAAGAGGATGAGTCCACTAGTGAAGAAGATGATGATCTTATCAAGAAGTTTGAAAAGCTTCTAAGAAAAGAAAGAAAAAAGGAGATCATTAAAAGGGAAGCACCAACAATGAAGGTTACATGTTTTGAATGTGGAGAAAAAGGACATGTTAAAAGTGAATGCCCTACAATTGAATAGAAGAATAAATACTTCAAGAGAAAGAAGGATAAAAAGTCAAAGAAAGCATATGTAGCATGGGAAGATAATGAAGTAAGTTCATCTTTCGATTCCAAAAGTAAAGAATATGAAAATCTAGAATTGATGGCTTCACACCATTATGATGATGAAGACGATGATGTTAGTAATGAATTTTCCCTTTATAATGATGATGCACAAGGTGCTATAGATGATTGAAGGATAGAAAAACACTTAGAAAGGGGGGGGGGGTTGAATAAGTGTGACTTTAAAAACTCTTAAGATAAAAACAATTGCACAATGATTTTTATCCTGGTTCGTTGTTAACGAAACTACTCCAGTCCACCCCCTTAGAGTGATTTACCTCACCTGAGGATTTAATCCACTAATCAACCTTGATTACAATGGTTTTCCACTTAGATACCTTCTAAGTCTTCTAGAGTATTCTGATCACACCTTGATCACTCTAGGAACCTTTTACAAATAAATGTAAAACAAATTCTTACAAGAGTATTACAATGCTTCTTAATAAGCTATAATCACAACTGTGATATTTCTCTTAAGTTCTAAGCTTAAATCTCACTAAGATATTACAAGCGTAGTGAGGTTGAAGATGAAGTTTAATTTAACAGCGTTTCAGCAAGTTTTCAAGAGTTGTTCGTAAATTGGTAACATTGCTTCTGATCAGAACTTCACTATTTATAGGAGTTTTGAGAAGATGACCGTTGGGAGCATTTAATGCGTTGCGTGATCCGTACAATATTGCATTTAATGTTTCACTCTTTTGTCAACTACCTCGAGCATTGCTTTTCCTGCTTTAACTGACTTTGCCTTTAATAGCTTCTAACGTTCCTTTTGTCAGTCAGTGTAGCCTGCCATCTTGTACTTGCTTCTGATCTGATCTTTGTAGATACAACGTTTGAATTAATCAGAGCCAAACAGCTTGGTGCAGAGCATCTTCTTGTCTTCTGACTTTGAAGTGCTTCTAGCGTGATACCATAAGAACTTCAGTGCTTCTGCTTCTGAACTCAAGTTCTTCTGATGCTTCAATAGACCACGTTCTGATTCTGCTTGACCATCTTCTAATGTCTTGCGAGAGCATGTTCTGATGTTGCATACTTGAACCTTCTGAGTCAGTGCTTCTTATGCTGAATCGTGCATACTCTTTATATATTTCCTGAAATGGAAAATGCATAGGATTAGAGTACCACATTGTCTTATACAAAATTCATATACATTGTTATCATCAAAACTAAGAATATTAATCAGAATAATTCTTGTTCTAGCAATCTCCCCCTTTTTGGTGATGACAAAAAAATATATAATTGATATGAATTTGCAATCAAAATATCAGATGACCAAAGACAATTACACAGTTATAGCATAAGCATATAAACATAGTGTGTGAATATGTCTCCCCCTGAGATTAACAATCTCCCCATGAAATAAATACTGGAAGAATTTATAAATAAAAGACTTCCCTGAGTATTTTCATTTCAGTCGAGACGTTCACATTTGCCTAGAACATCAGAACATTCAGAGCTTCTGCTTCTTGCTTCCATAGGACAGCTTCAGAGCTTTGAATTTCTTCTTGAATCATAGCATGCTTGATTGTATCAGAACATTCTTGAATGTATTAGAGCATTATCAGAGCAGCTTTACATCCTGAAATGTTTCAGAACAAACTAGACGACAAAAGTCAGAGCATGAATGAATCAGAACATTCTTTCAAGAAAGAACATGTATCAGAGCAATGCTAAACAATATCAGAGCAAACGTTGATAAGTTCTTAAAAGAAATATGTATCAGAACATATGAGGAATAAGAATGTGTTAGAGCATATTCTGCCACAAGAATATCAGAACATTCTTTCTTCTTGCTTCTGATCTTGAAGCTTCACAGCACTAAGCTTGCTTCAATTCAAAGAACATGCTTCTTTATAGAATTGCTTTTCCCCATGTATTTGCTTCTCATGTTGAGATTTTTCAGAATATCTTCAATCCTGCAAAAAATCTCAAAAACATAGAACTTGCAAATAATGTTAGGAATGTTGAGACTTAATCCCAGCAACTGATATAGTAAACCAAATCAATTATCATGTTTCTCCCTCTTTTTGTCATAACATCAAAAAGCATTTAAAAGATTCAGATGAAAAACAATATGAGCGAAGAAGATAATATTTCATTGATTCAATAAAATATCAGAAGATACAAAAAAGATAGAAGCAGATGCAAGAAACAAGAAAACAACTAAGACCAAAGGACTACGACTAGCCTAGCTTAGAAACTATTTTGGTCAGAAGGTTTTGAATCTTAGAATTGCTTTGTGTCTGCGTCTTCATGAAGTAGCGAAACTCATTGTGAGTATCTTCATGCTTATCCAAACGAGAAACTAGATCAGCTTGATTCTTTTGAAGAGCCTTCATGGCGTTCACCAAAACAGAAGGTTCATCAGAAGAAGCTTCACAGCTATCGTTCAAGGGAGTAGCATGCTCAACAGCAGCATCAATCATGAGAACATCATCTTGATTTTCCTGAACAGGAAGTTTCTCAGCAGGATGATTCTCAGCACTTTGCTTCTCAGCATCAACTTCTGACATAGAAGCATCTTCAGCATATTCTGGAACAGGGATATCAGAATCTTCATTCTCCAGAGCCTGAAGAATCTCAGCCATATTCCTTGGAGGTGTAGGAGCAGCAACTTCTGAAGGATATTCAACAGCTGGATATACCATATCTGGTGCTTTCTTTGAGGGATTCTCCCTTAGCCAGATGAATAATGACTGAAAGTCTCCAGTCAGAACAATAAATTGAGGCTTCCACACAACCATAGCAAGTGAGTGCACTTGTTTAGGCACATCTTCTGCAAGCTCATCAACGAATTCTTTTTCTTCAAAATAATATCTTCCCCTGAGATGACTAACCCAGAATTCTTCATAGGGCCTGAGAAATCCAAGATGACCTGGAGCTTCTGCTTCACATGCTTTCTGAAGCTTCAGAAACTCAGAGTTCATCTTTCTTCTGAAGATCCTCCTGAGATTTCTCAAAGCAACATCATCCATCCGGGCATGATGTGCTTCCTTTAATGTCTCTAAACCTGTCTGCATCTTAAGTTTTAACAATTCAAAACGTACACCAACAGAAAATTCCCAGCGGGATTTGAGTCTGGTGATAGCAGAATATGGGTTCAGAAAGAAGTAGGGTTGAGGTTCTCTATCAAGAGAGATAGGTGATTCTACTTCTTCTAACTCAGCGTCTAGCACTACAAGCTCAAGTTCAGGACGGGGTTTAGGAGTGAAGTTGCAGTCACGAAACAATTGTGCTAAAGAACCAGTACTTTTAGATTCTGATTCAGGTGAATTGTTGGTAACTGGGTTAGCAATGGGGGAATAGTTTTTATGAGGAGGAGGTTGATAAAAGGAGATATTTGTTTGAGGGGGAAAGAGAGTTTGAAGGGGTTGAATATCGAGAACAAGTGTATCAATGGGTTGGTCAGAAACAACATTGGTTATGGGTGAAGAAGGAGGGGTGAGAATTTGGTGTTTGGAGGAGAAATGGCAGGGGCTGTTTGTGGTTGATTTTCTGGTTAAGGGGTAGCAGGAACTTCTGTTGGTACAGATTTTGAACTTAAAACTGAAACAGATTTAGGTTTAGAAACATGAATCCCTGAAGTGCTCTTCTTCTGAGGCCTCTCAGAATCATCTTCCATAGCCTTTCGCTTCTTCTTCTCATAAACAGTCTTCACCTTTGCTAGAGCAATTTCTCTCTTTTTGGCAGCTTCCTTCTTTTCTTCTTCCTTATTCACTTCTTCTTGATTCACTTCTTCTTCTGATCTCTTTTCAACTTCAACAACTTTCTTTTTCTTCTTCTTATTCTTCTCTACGTCCTTCTCATCATTTTTCTCATCATCTTCTTTCTTTTCTTTCTTGGACTTCTTCTTTTTCTTCTTTTTCTCAGCTACTTCTTGTTCTATATTCTCATTTTCAACAACAACATTTTCATCAACTTCTGCAGCAGCTTCTTCTTGATTATTCTTCTCCTTATTGACAGAAGGAAGATCATACTTACGCTTTGTCCTTCTTTCTTTGATGGCGACAACTTCTGGAACAACTTCTGATACTTCAGTCTTAGAAGTAGAGAGTCTCTGACGACTTACTCCAGTAGGAGCATCAATAGCACCACCTTCCTTGAGAACGTTCAGATAATGAACCTTAATATCAGGTTGTTCATTTCTGAAGAACATTTCAAACTCAGCTATCACAGGGCCTCTTCTGTTTCTAACTCCTGGAATAGGTTGAGGAGCATTTCCAATAACTTTAATAAGATTCATCTTCCTCAAGGTATTGGCATTCAAGATACTTCTAGTGATAGTAACAGGATGCTTAATAACTCCAGCTGATTCCAGTTTTTCAACCATCTTGGTTTGAACCAGAAGATTGGTAATGATTCTTCCAAAAGGAATAACATTTCCTTTCTTGGTTCTGTTCTTATCTCTAGTATCTCTTACAGCAGTCCACATATGATTGAAAATGATGTAATTCACATCAACCTTCTTCTGAGTACCAATACAATACATGATGTATTATTGGTCTTTGTTGACGAAGTTGGGTGAACATGTTGCTTTCCTGTGATAGAAACATCCTAGAAGAATCTTTGTCCAGACTTTGTAGATGTCCTTCAAATCCTTGACATTTTTGGTTTTCGTCACATCTGGGTATAGTTCAGCAAGAACATGATCCCAGTTTTCTCTTTGAGATAGTTCAAAAGCACCAACAGGATCTCTCAAATCAAACAGCATTCTAAATAGGTCTTCAGTGATTGAGAAGAATCTTCCATGAAAAAAAGAAACTATTGCTTTAGGAATGACGAAAGCATTAACCCAAAACTCTTTTACCAAGTCAGGATAGACTGGTCCACAGGACTCAAGAAACAACGATGACCATCCTTGAAAGACCATATTATCTCTGAGACGAAACCCATGTTCTTCAAGATTATCAACGTCAACCATCAACTCACAAATTACTTCTAAATCTTCCCGAGGAATCGAGCAAGTGACTGGTGGAAAGAATAGTTGTTATTCTTCTTCTTCTTGATGTTGTTGAGGAGGAGATGAAGAATCAACAATATGTGATGAAGAAGCAGCCATTTTCACACAACTGAGATTTCTAGGTTTCTTTCTTTTAGGGTAGGAAAATAGGGCAAAAAGGTTGCAGAAGTGCATAAACAGGAGAGAGAAAGAATGCGTAAAAGAGAAAATGATATGATGAGGGGAGTTTATATAGAAACGGATTTGAAAAAGAATGCAATGAAATTATGAGAATGAACAGTTACAGAATCAAGAAAATCAAATGCATTTAATGATGAATGACGTTAGGTGGGATAACGTGCAATTTGAAATGATTTGCACAGTTACCTAGGGCGGCGTCTCAACAGTTGCACGCATGCTTATCCAAATAGAGTGAACACGTGTTCAACTTCTGGAAAAGTTGGTGACAGCTGTTTTGCTTTAACTTTGATTCTAAAAGAGTTAGAACTTCTCATCTTCTCATTCTGATCATAAGTCCGTACTGATTTTCTTCAGAAAAGATCTTGTTCTGATAGGATCATCCTTCTTTCCAAGAATGACATCTTCTGAGTGAGTAGAGTTGAGTCTAGAAGATCTTCTGACGGTTGGCTCTTCAGAAATTCTGAGATTCTCTAAAGAAGCATCAAATTGATCTTCTGATCCTTTGCTTCTGGGTTCTTCAGCTTCAGATACTTTGCTTCTTGGTTCTTCAGCTTTTGAAATTGAGATATCTATATCTGCAAAATTCTCAAACTGCTTTGGCTTTTCAAGACCAAGCTTATCATCAAATCTGATATTGACTGATTCTTCAACAATCAATGTTTCAGTATTGTATACTCTGTAGCCTTTAGAGCGTTCAGAATATCCAAGAAGGAAACACTTCTGTGCCTTAGAATCAAACTTACTCAGATGATCTTTAGTATTCAGAATAAAACAAACACATCCAAAAGGATGAAAATATGAAATGTTAGGCTTTCTGTTCTTCCACAATTCATAAGGAGTCTTATTAAGAATAGGTCTAATAGAGATTCTATTCTGAATATAACATGCAGTGTTTATTGCTTCTGCGCAGAAATGCTTAGCCATATTGGTTTCATTGGTCATGGTTCTGGCCATTTCTTGTAGAGCCCTATTCTTTCGCTCTACAACTCCATTTTGCTGTGGAGTTATAGGGCAAGAGAAATCATGGGCAATACCATTTTCTTTGAAGTAAACCTCAAAGAATCTGTTCTCAAATTCGCCACCATGATCACTTTTGACCTTTATGATTTTACACTCTTTCTTAGATTGGATCTGAGTGCAGAATTCAAAGAACACTGAATGAGACTCATCCTTGTGTTTCAAGAACTTTACCCATGTCCAGCGACTATAATCATCTACGATGACTAATCCATATTTCTTCCCTCTGACAGATGCTGTTTTGACTGGGCCAAACAGATCAATGTGCAGAAGTTCTAGCGGCCTAGAGGAAGAGACAACATTCTTAGACTTGAATGCAGGTTTGGAAAACTTCCCTTTCTGACATGCTTCGCAAAGAGCATCTGATTTGTATTTCAGATTAGGAAGTCCTCTTACCAGATTTAGTTTGTTAATCTGAGAAATCTTTCTCAAACTAGCATGGCCTAATCTTCTGTGCCAGACCCATTGCTCTTCGCTGACAGACATAAGACAAGTTACCTTATGATTCTTAAGACCCTGAAGATCAATCTTGTAAATGTTGTTCTTTCTCTTGCCTGTAAATAGGATTGAGCCATCCTTATGACTTATAACCTTACAAGACTTTTGATCAAAGATTATGTCATAACCATTGTCACTTAATTGACTAATGGGCAATAAGTTATGAGCTAATCCATCTACCAGAAGAACATTAGTTATAAAAGGAGAGTTACCAGTACTTATGGTTCCTGAGCCAATTATCTTGCCCTTCTGATCTCCTCCAAACTTAACTTCTCCAGCAGATTTAAGCACCAGGTCTTGGAACATAGACCTTCTTCCCGTCATGTGTCGAGAGCACCCGGAATCCAGGTACCATGACATGCTTTCCTTTGTCTTCTTTGCCGCCAAGGATATCTGCAACAAAAATAATCTTTTCCTTAGGTACCCACATTTTCTTGGGTCCTTTCTTGTTAGTTCTCCTCAAGTTCTGATTGAACTTGGGTTTAGCATTATAATTAACAGGAGGTACAACATGATATTCCTTAGGTTGAGCAACATGATATATTCTAGGTTGTGTCACATGCTTCTTAGTGTGTGTAATGTGAAAGCTTTTAGCATGTGATGTGAGCCTAATATCATGGGAGTGGCCATACTTGAACTGATCATACAATGGCTTGTATGTGATTTTCATATCATCTACAGGTTCAAGTTTGTATGGGGTATCACCCTCATAGCCTATGCCAACTCTCTTGTTTCCACTAACAGCATATATCATAGAGGCAAGTTGACTTCTTCCAATACCTCTAGATAAGAACTTCCTAAAGCTCAAGTCATATTCTTTAAGAATATGGTTCAGACTAGGAATAGACTTTTCTGAGTCAGAAGGAGATCCAACATCTTTGGATAATTTTAAAACTTTTTCCTTCAGTTCAGAATTTTCTACTTCCAGCTTCTTAGTTTCAGATTCAAATAGCTTTTTCAGCTTTTTGTATTTGATACTAAGATGGGCCTTGAGTTCTAGAAGTTATGTTAAACTGGAAACTAACTCTTCTCTAGATAGTTCAGAAAATACCTCTCTAGAATCTGATTCTGATCCATCATCAACTGTGGCCATCAGCGCAATGTTTGCCTGCACGCCTTCAGAGTCTGATTCTGATTCTGATGAATCTGAATCATCCCAAGTTGCCATAAGACCTTTCTTCTTATGAAACTTATTCTTGGGCTTCTCCTTCTGAAGCTTTGGACACTCACTCTTGTAATGTCCTGGCTCATTGCACTCAAAGCATGTGACCTTCTTGTTGTCATATCTTCTGCTTCCAGAAGATTCTCCTTTTTCAAGCTTCTTAGAACTTTTGAAGTTCTTGAACTTCCTATGCTTGCTTTTCCAGAGTTGGTTTACCCTTCTAGAGATCATGGACAGTTCATCTTCTTCTTCTTCTTCTTCTTCTGATTCTTCAGAATCTTCTTCTTCAGCCTGAAATGCGTTAGTACATTTTTTATAATTAGATTTTAACGCAATAGAATTACCTTTCTTCTGAGGTTCATTAGCATCCAGCTCTATTTCATGACTCCTCAGAGCACTGATCAACTCTTCAAGAGAGACTTCATTCAGGTTCTTGGCAATTTTGAATGCAGTCACCATAGGACCCCATCTTCTTGGCAAGCTTCTGATGATCTTCTTGACGTGATCAGCCTTTGTGTATCCCTTGTCAAGAACTCTTAATCCAGCAGTTAGAGTTTGAAATCTTGAGAACATTGTTTCAATGTTTTCATCATCCTCCATCTTGAAGGCTTCATATTTCTGGATTAAAGCAAGAGCTTTAGTCTCCTTGACTTGGGCATTTCCTTCATGAGTCATTTTCAATGATTCATATATGTCATGGGTAGTTTCCCTGTTAGATATCTTCTCATATTCAGCGTGAGAGATAGCATTCAGCAAAACAGTCCTTGACTTGTGATGATTTTTGAATTGCTTCTTTTGATCATCACTCATTTCTTGTCTTGTCAGCTTTACTCCACTAGCTTTCACTAGATGTTTGTAACCATCCACCAGAAGATCCCATAAGTCACCATCTAATCCAAGAAAGTAACTTTCGAGTTTATCTTTCCAATATTCAAAGTTTTCACCATCGAATACTGGTGGTCTAGTGTAGCCATTGTTACCATTTCCATTGTATTGCTCAGCAGATCCAGATGTAGATGTAGGTGTTGGAGTATCACCAGCCATCTAAGCTATGTGTTTTTCTCTTCCTGAATCTTTTCTAACACGGTTAAGTGCTTGCACCTTAGAACCGGCGCTCTGATGCCAATTGAAGGATAGAAAAACACTTAGAAAGGGGGGGGGGTTGAATAAGTGTGACTTTAAAAAATCTTAAGATAAAAACAATTACACAATGATTTTTATTCTGGTTCGTTGTTAACAAAACTACTCCAGTCCACCCTCTTAGAGGGATTTACCTCACCTTAGGATTTAATCCATTAATCAACCTTGATTACAATGGTTTTCCACTTAGATACCTTCTAAGTCTTCTAGAGTATTCTGATCACACCTTGATCACTCTAGGAACCTTTTACAAATAAATGTAAAACAAATTCTTACAAGAGTATTACAATGCTTCTTAATAAGCTATAATCACAATTGTGATATTTCTCTTAAGTTCTAAGCTTAAATCTCACTAAGGTATTACAAGAGTAGTGAGGTTGAAGATGAAGTTTGATTCAACAGCGTTTCAGCAAGTTTGCAAGAGTTGTTCGTAAATTGGTAACATTGCTTCTAATCAGAACTTCACTATTTATAGGCGTTTTGAGAAGATGACCGTTGGGAGTGTCATACCCCAAATTTGTCCTACCCCTTTCAATTTTAACTGGCTTACGCTTTGCATTCATCTGCATCTTTCCATTAGGTCATTGACATAACATGCATCATTAATCAATAAACTTGGCAAGGGATCAAGGTCGTAGATAGAGCTGAGGTTTCACGTGGTTTGAAGTTCATACCTTGTGCAAGCTTGTTTCTATTGAGGTTTTCAAATGATCACGGATTGAGGTTCATTTCACTATGCTTGTGTCAACTGGTGGATTTTCAGGGTTGTTTCTATGATCATCTTATTGTTAGGGTTCCATCTGGTTTGTTACTAATTCAAAGTTTGGATTCACCTGATTATGAGTGTAGTAAGGCATTTGCTTTAATTCAAGGTCTACAAGATGCTTATGGGATAATTTCTAATTTTGGAAGTCTATTTCTAAAGGGTTGACCTTTGGTCAAGGTCAACCATGGAAGGTTGACTTGTGACCAAAAATCCATACAAAGCTACCTTGATTTTCTTCATCTTATCATAATACCATTTGAAGAATAAAGTGACGGTGTGAAAGTCCCATTGAATACATGGAGGGAACGAGTATTCAAAAAAGGGAAAAAATATTGCATTATCAGCTATTGCACCAAATAAAGTTCGTGACATCCTCATTACACTTCCTCATGATTCAAGACCATGTTACAGTTGCCACTGCATATATTACAACATCAAAGAAAACTACACAGAAAATCTGCACTTGACCTATGACTTCTACAAAGAACAATCTCTTCAAGTCTTTCCCATATCATTCACAAAAGCCATGTTCAGCTACACAAAAATCATTACATTACAAAAACTATACAGAGAAAAAAAAATCATCAACAGTTGACTTTGGTCAACTGTTGACCATTGGCCATGTTGACCAGACCATTGACCTTTGACCATAACTTTGACTGTGACCTTAGGTATTTGTTGATTCCAAATCTCCAATCTTGCTTCATTTTTAGGACCATCATGATCTTGTTGTCTTAACATCCAAGTTGTGCCATCATGCTTCCATCTTCAAGCCATGTGCTTGCTCTTCAAACAAACTCATCATTGAACCTGTACATACACATTCTGCATTCAGTACTTCCTGTCCAAAACATCACCACAAATGCACATCAGCCATGATTCATTCACAAACAGATACACTTCATACCAAAAAACACAGTTACCATTCTAATCGCAACCTAACAGTTTTAAACCTATGTTCAAATGCAATCACTAACCAAACACTAATGTTACGCTTAGCCAAACATCATCCACCAATTAACATTTCTAATATAGATCCCAGCTATTCCAAAATAGTTCCATAACCATTCACAAATAATATCTCAGAACCATATACCTTGCAAAAATAACACGTTGAACCGACATCGTCGAATCGCCATTCATTACAAACCACCCTGTCTCATTCTCTAATCGGCTGCAAGCGAACTCTGCAACATCAGTACAGTAGTCAAAGCCTGCATAACCGGCAAAAAAATCAAATTCTGCATCATAACAAAGAAATCGGTCAATGCCCAAACTCCCTGCAGCACTAGCATAAAACCAATTCAGCTCCATACTAAAAGAAAAAGAAATAAATGCCACACATCTAGCTCACCATTTGAAAATACCGAGCTCGGAATTCTATGCACTTCATTTCAGCTCACGGAAGACATACGGTTTCAGTTCATAAATTTGTTCCAAGTCAGCCCTGCATCAACAAGAAGAAACCAGTTCAGAAATCCTTCATACCACACATCAATAACCCACATTCAGTACAAGGCATTTAACAATACAGGCAGCATACTATGCATATTATGTTGTGGCAAACTCATACAATCCAATTCACATTCAAGATCCAATTCAACACTCCCTAAACCAACTGTCAAGCTATTCCAAAATTACTAACAGTAGTAGAAAATAGATTTCTAACAGCAACTTTTCAAAACTTATCACTAACCAATCGCCTACTAAATTCAGCTTTGCATACCTGCTAACCAGCTTAACAGTCCATAACCAATCCTCTTACTAATTTTCCATCCTAACTAACTTCACAAACAAACCTTATAACTAATTACTGACAGTTATTAACCGCTCTCATAATAACCTCCTAACAGAATTTCTAACAACCAAAACAGAACTATAACTAACTTCCAATCCTCACAACTCAAAAACAGATTTGTAACTCCACTCCTAACTACCTATAACTGTCATAACAGAATCCATAACAGAACTCATAACCATCTCAAACCAACTTTAATCCTCACCCTTCAATCTATAACCGAAAATCAAAATCCAACGGCCCTCGTCCTTCTCCCTCTAACTAACATTCACCTTCACTTCAACTATATAAACTGAACACCATCATCTTCCTCAATCTACACGCCAGTTTCACCTCTCCACTCCTCTCACCAACCTTCATCACTTTCAATCCTCACCAATCTTCACCACTCCATCTTCAACTTCACTCCCATTCTCCTATATCTGAACATTCACCACACATACACACTTCATCTTCTACACTCTCCTCTCACCTTCACAGCATTCACCATGTTCTACATCTCATCCTCACCTTCGTCCCTAACCTCACCACACGCACATTTCAGGGCTGTTGAAGTTCATCATTAGAACTTCAACGAAGCTTGTGCTAAACCACTCAACACGATTCGCTCTCTCGCTAATCATCACTCAACAGTTCACGCAAAACTCAGAAAGGGAGAAGAAATAGAAGAAGCATTGAACACAAGATTAAGAGAGAATTCAAGAAGTTACCTGAAGAACTTCGTCGCCTCCCTGCGTTTATTTCGCATAGGTGTTCATCGGATCCTCCTCCTCTCTGGTCTTCTCAATCTTCAACCTCACTTCGCACATCAGGTAAGTCCTCAAAGCTTCACACTTTTTCTTGATGTCGTATGCTAAGAACGTGTTGAACAGATTGGAAACCCTAAGTCTATTGCTCGATTCGACATAAGAGACGAGTCTGATTTCATTTAGGTGAAACGTAAGGTCTAATGTTTGAACTGGTTCGGAGAAGAGAGTTCTGAGAGAGTGAGGACGAACGAGATGAGAGGAGAGGTGGTAGTGGTCGGACGGCGCTGCGTGTTTGATCGGAGGAGAAGGACTCTCCGTTGCGCCGTCGCCGTTTCTAGAGAGAGCGAGAGGAAGAAAGAGATAGGTTCTGAGAGTTCAATAGTCAATTTAGAAGACCTAGTTCCCCCTTTCTTGTCGCTTAATTAGCAATAAGTATTAATTAGACTTAGTTAGGTTTAATTAGGATTAACTAGGTTTAATTAGACTAATTCTGAAAATAAATTTGATAGAGCAATCTCATTGGGCCACACGAGTCACTCATCACACCCCCTAGAGGCCCATTCATCTTTTTTTCTTTGTTTTGCTGAAGAAGACATTGAAACAAAAATGCTGAATACACCCCTCCTTTAGGCCCAGCATAATGCCATTTTTGGAATGTTGAATAACAAAAACTACCCTTTTGGGTCTCTTGGCTGGGCCCTACGCCCCTATCACTCTTCACACCCATAATTTCAACATACACCCCTGATCACATTTTTTCCATATTAAATTTAGGTCTTTTATCATATAGTTTAGTATCATATTCTTAGATAATAAAGGCTTGTAAAATCAATTAAAACTTGATAGATTTTAGGTTTTTTTAGAGTTTAATTTGTAGTTTATTTTAGGGTAATTCCTTCATAGAAAACCCATAAAAATAGTAGTATTTTTAGTTTAATTTTGCACTAATACTTGAACCATTTTCTCTATCTTTTATACTATTTTCATGCTATCGTTCGTGTAATTGTTGTGTGATTTTGTTGCTAGCTTTTGGCCATATTTTTGGCCTATTTGGTTAATACCATCTTAATGCTCCTTTTAGAATCTATCCCATCTTAACTTTAGGGTAGATTTGTACATAACAATAACTCTAGGCTTAGAAAATAGGCTAGTCCCCCTTTTCATTCTTTTTCTCTTACAACACTAAAACATCTAAAAATATTCAAAATAAAATCCCTTTAAAAAATACAAAGAAAATACTAAAAAACATTAATAAAAAAGTGAAAATCATTAAAAAGGGAATGGAAGCTTGAATCTCCCTTGCTTTAGGGAATCATTCGAGTGCTTGGATCTCCCTTGCTTTAGGGAACCATTCGGGCGTAAGTTCCCAAATTCTAAAAGACACAAACCAAAGAGTAACTCGAGTTTCCCTTGCCTTAGGGATTTCCTCGAAACACTCAAAATCACTCTCTCACCTCCTTTCTTAAGGGCATTGTTATCTCCGCTCTATTGCATCCTAGGTTGTCCCCTTATGCAAGAGCGCGAGCGTTAACTCCGCCCAACTAAAAATCACAAAAACAAACAAAACTATGGAGCCGAACTACGGCGCTCTGATTCCTGAAAAGGATACGTAGGCATCAAGTCGCGGGGCTTGAACGAGCACACTTGTAAATAATCCTTCTTTTCCCCGTATTTTTTTTTGCATTCATTCGCATATAGATATAGACATAGTACACACCCTTTAGATAGAAACAAACATAGGTGGATACCATCGAGTACGATGGGCGCGAGGGGTGCTAATACCTTCCCCTTGCGTAACCGACTCCCGTACCTAGATTCTCTGGTCGCAAGACCCTGTTCCTTCCTTTCCTAGGTTTTCTGATATTCCTTTCCCTTATGGGATAAATATATTGGTGGCGACTCTGTTCATTTTTCGCGAGCGTGCGACAGCTGGCGACTCTGCTGGGGAATACCTAAGCAAGTCGATCCTAGCCTTTGTTTGTTTCTTATATTAGGTGTTTCTTTATTCTGTTTATATGTTTACATCTTGTATATATGTTTGCATATCATGTCTACTTCCTGTTTGCATATCATGTTTACTTTCCGCATGCATCTGGACTATATTATGGGTCCCCATGGGGGCCACATATTTTTATGCTTTGTTTTGCAGGTGGGGGGTTTTTGTGAGGTAAAAGGCCCACTACCCAGGCCAGTGACACATAGGATTAGCGTGGATGCTCATGTTGACTCCCGTGGCTCTTGCTACGATCGAGCTTGACATGGGGTACCACAACTGGGCGAGGTTCTTTCACGGAACACTGTGTCTGGCACGCTTGTTGCCTCAAACACTTTGTACCCCATGGGAACTATAGACCCTAGTGACCATTAGGGACCACTTGTCCGTGTCTAGACTTCATACCCGTGAGATTGGAGTGGGACAGGAAACCTTGACTCCTACATACCATTGCTTCTTCAGAGTTGAGGTCGGACCTTTATTTGGTCTGTTCTCATGGTACTTGATATTCCGGTATTCTAAAAAGGCGTCGAACCTTTGATCCTGTGACATCTGACCTACATCAGTTATTCAGAGGATTGTGCAGTGGTTTCTAAGATTATTTGGACCTTGATCCCATGTTTTTGCATTGCATAACATCATTGCTTTATCCACTTCATTTGTGAGAGATCCTAAAGTCTATTTCCAAATAAAAAAAAGAAAAAAGAAATAGAAAAAGAGAAAAGATATTCTATACAAAAAATGCTTTGATTTCAAAAAAGGGAACAAAATAAAAAATGTGTGAAAGGACTTTAGGATCCCTGGGAAATGAAACATTGCATTCATACCATCATGCATTCCATAGTTCTTTCAGAAGCTTATTGGGGTCCCTTTCAAACAGATTTCTGCTTCATCAAAAAAGTTGACTTCCCTACATCTGTATCATACAAGGATTAATCAGAGGAGAATCATGGACCGTCTTGAACAAAATCAGGCTGAACTTCGTAAGGACATGGATGTTATGGGTGAGAGGATGACCCAACTCTTGGAGACTCTCCATGCTGTTGTTCAAGGGCAAGAAGAGCTAAGACAAAGTGTTGCTAAGTTGGCTAATGGTACTCCGACCACTGTTGCTAATGGAGGATCAAAACCTGTGCCCGTGGAAGTTCCTAACAAGGAGGACTCACATCATGAGAACGATTCTGAACTTGAAGCTTTCAAGTTCCCGATCGAGGAAAACGAGAGAAAATTCCATCTTCTGGAAGAAAGGTTGAATGCTTTAGAAGGTCGAAGCTCCTCAGGTTTAAATGCTATTGATTTGTGCCTAGTGCCTGATATCAAGATTCCTGCTAAATTTAAAGTCCCCAGTTTTGAGAAATACAAGGGTACCACTTGTCCGATGAGTCACATCAAGGCATTTTGCAACAAGATGGCTCCGTATGCAGAAAATGATAAGCTTCTAATGCACTTCTTTCAGGATAGCCTAAGTGGGGCATCCCTTGAATGGTATACACGGCTCGAACGAACCCATATTCGCACATGGGATGAATTAGCAGAGGCTTTTCTCAAGCATTACAAGTACAATAGTGACATGGCTCCTACTAGACTACAGCTCCAAAGTTTAACTCTGAAGGTTGATGAGTCTTTTAAAGAGTATGCACAAAGGTGGAGAGAATTAGCTTCCAGAGTCCAACCTCCTCTTTTGGAACGAGAGCTTGTAGACATGTTCATGAATACTCTGAAAGATCCTTATCTGAACATGATGATTGGGTGTGCTTCCTCCGAATTCTCAAGTTTGGTTGTCGTAGGAGAACAAATTGAAAACGCCTTAAGGGTTGGTAAGATTCAGGATATTGCTAATGTTTCCGAATTCACTGAAGTAGAGAAAAGTGAAACAAATGCAATTTCAGAGAATGGAGAAGAGGAATTCCCCGCTTATCCTCAGGTTCATGTTCTTAACTATCACCAAAATTACCAACAACAAGGTCCACGAAGGCCGAGAAGACCACCAAGAAAGATTGACCCGATTCCTATGACTTATAGTCAACCGCTCTCTCATTTACTCAATGAATCCTTGGCCGAACTAAGGGAGGCTAAGCCCCCTCCAACACCGATTCCTCAAGGATATGACTTAAATGCAAAGTGCGAGTACCATTCTGGGACATCTGGACATTCAACTGAGGATTTTAATATTTTGAAACGCAAAGTCCAAGATCTCATTGACTCCAAAGCAATATCATTCACTCCAGACGGTCTACACATAAATTGATGTGGCCCTGTTGCCTTGTGCCCATTCGCTTCCCTGCTTGTTGGAATGTCAGTTGGTTAGATTTGTGTTTTGGGTCTTCCTCACAACAAATAGCTTTTCTAAGTTTGATGACCACACAAGGTTCCTCCGTGTCTGATGGTGAATACTTCTCCAACATCTATGCTTGGGGCTCCCGCACGAGGGATAAGCAAGACGTACTCTTATCTTGAGCATTGCATCACTCGCATTGCTCGAATCCCTAAAGTGAGGCAAAAATTTACAAATCCTGGGTGACTTTGTTGGAGTTTTCTTTTGAAGTAATCTGAAGAGTTTAGAAGGAACTGCAAAAAGTAGTCAAGATCAACAAGTCCAGACGGAGTCAAGCCTCCTCAACAATGTTAATCATCAATTCATTTATGCATTCTCATTTGTAGTTCTCCTTGTTTTGTTAAATGTTACTTCCATGTAAAACTTGTTTGTTTTTCAATGAAAATAAAAATGCACTGCATATGCTAGTTTCGAATCAATCCATTCGTGTTCACTCATATATTTTTGTCTATCGATATCAAACTCTTGATTAAGCAAAAAAATATCGAAAGGCGAATGATGAAAAAAATGAAAACGCGAAACCTCTAATTGTATGCTTTTGAATAAAACCCTGCTGAGGATGTACAGGCATTGTTTCAAATCCCCAAACACTAGAGATGTAAGGGAGTGCAACCCTCGATAACCCCTTTGAGCCTTGAAGAAGGAGTTTCTTTTCTATACCAAAAAAAAAACCTCACATTTAACCCAGGGGCAGGGTAGCATTCAATTAACCTGATCGAGCAATCAAAATTCATCAGGAGTATACATCCAAGGATACAACAATGGTTATCTTTCAAAAGGTTGAGGAAAGTCAATACCACAATGGTAATCCCTCATGAGGCAGTCACAATCACCTCCCATAAATCGAAGATTCAGGATCACACGACTTGTCAAAAAAAATGAATAAAAAAAAGAGAGAGCCCGCTAAGTCAATAACTTGAAAGCAAGTGACTTAGGCAAAATTAGGGCATCCCGCTGGACTCCAAAATTAAATTCAAAAGAATTTGTCCAGGCAAAAGTTAGGGAAACAAAAAAGGAAAGGCAAAGCAGAAGCGAAAAATGAGGATTATAAGAACAAAGTCGTGTGATCAGACACCAAAAAAACGAAAGGTAAAGTGACTGCCATGTCCAAATACTTCATTGATTCTTCAATAATCTCAAACTCCTCTTGAAGGATGAACGCTCGTATCAGGTTAAGTTGAACTTAGGACTGGAGAACATCACGAAGAATGGGTGGGTTAGGTTAGACTTTGAGCCTTAAATCCTTTCTTTCTAAAACCGTGAACCAGACCACGTTACAACCCTTAAAAGACCTAATTGAAGCAGGGTTTATTTCAAAAGCAAGTTGTGTAAAACTGACTCCTAGATGTTTGCTTACCATTTATGTTGATATCTGTCATACCCCGAAATTTACCCGATATAATCCGTATCTTCTAATTTATTAAGGGTGTTAAAAATTAAGAGTCATAGGGTTTAATATATCTATTATTAAACCCGACCTCTTATAAAATTCCTTTATAAATTGGTTGAAATAAAAATAGGGGTTGGAATAGCAAGTATTTTTTTTGGGATCCAAATAATGGGTCCAATTATTACAGAAAAAGTTCTATTTTTTTTTTGGGATGTTATTTGTGTTTTGCTTTGCTTTGTTTTTTATTTAGTATTAATATCTTTTAATTTTACTAACTAATTATTGTTGTTTTTTTTTTTTAGGATTATTAATTAGTATTAGTTATTATTAGGAGTATTGTTATTAATTATTAGAATTAGGATGTTTATATTATTATTAAGATTATTTTTATATATTAGAATTATTAGGTGTAGTTTATTAGGTTAATTGGGCATTAGGCCCATTAGAAAAAAAAACCTAATTGGTGTAGTATTATAAAAGGGATGACTTTGTCAGCCAATAGGGGGAGGCCGAAAAATTGGCAGAAGAAGAACAAACCGAGTGCAACTTCTTGAAAAAAAAACGAAAAAACATTCTTGGAGATACAATCAGATTCAAGCTATCCCAAGGATACAAACCGGTTCTGCGACCTTCTCCGAATCTATCTGGACCATTACAAGTATCCAATACCGTTCAGAATCGTAGCATCATCATTGTTGCTTTCAAGCTTTCTTTTTCTCCAATTTGCATATAAACACCAGCATATTCGAATTTGATTGTATATATTTGTTTATAGTCTTGTTGTTATGCCTCTGGATGATTAAATTGAAGTTTAAGCACGGGTAGAGAGCTTTGCCATTGCTAGGTTTTTAAGAACTTCAAATTGGGATTTCACAAATTAGATAAAATTAGGCGAAGCCGAGAATATAATCGCGTTCAGAGAGTGTCTTTTAGTTAATATGGGTGTTTAATTCGGATTTATTTAAATTATGTGATGGATTTGGCAATTGAAGGTATATGGCCACAAAAAGAAAACGCTGCCAAAGGTTCTGTGTTTTTTTCAGGAAAATTTCACGAAGAAGATGGAGGCCTGGGGGAGCGCGAATTGCTTTCAGAATTTGTGACGTTATCTTTTATATATTATTATTATGTATCCGTTTACAAACAGCGAGCGACGTTTGGTCTGGTGGTGAAAGGAAGCACCCAAAGGTCTTGGTGCGTTAGGGAGGGGGTTCGATCCTCACTCCCTACATTATTTTGGGGATTTTCTTTGATCTCTTACATTCACAGATCCTATGTACATAATCAACACGCGCACACGATACAACCTCAGGTTTGGGCCACAGATCATACCAAATCCAGATCTGACGCATACGAAGATGGAGGCTCACCATGGACATTCAAAGGCCACATACACAGGATTCGTCCCCAGGTTCCTTTAAAAATTGTATTATCTATTCTTCTTGTATAATAATTAATTGATTATTTAAAATTAATTAATAGGTTATTAGTTAATATTATAATTAAGATTAGAAAATAGGATTAAGAGTAGGATTATAATTAGGATTATCCCGATTATTTCGATTATGTCGATTTAATCTATTTAATTAATTTTAATTAATATCAAATCAATAAAAACCCTAGAAAGGTTATACGCATTAGGGTTCGCCCAATCCCATTGGCCACGTGGCCAAAGATATTAGGATTTAATTTGTTATTCGTTCCGACTAAATCTATTAGTCGCAACGGTTAATAATCGATTAATTTGATTAATCAAATCCTATAAATTCAAATAAATTTATTTTGCTAAATGGTTTTAACCATCTTATTGGTTATGATGATTAGCATATTTCCCCTTATCAATTCGTTATTATTTGTAATCGAAACTATCGGTTATGAGGGGTAACGATAATTTAATAAATTAATAATTAAAATACATCAATTTGCTAAAAGTGATAATCGAATCAATCGATTAGAATTGCCAGCAATCCTTTACTAATCTGTTAATTATGGCGATCGAATCTATTGATCGTTGCGGTTAATGGTGCCATATTAAATCAGGGTTGTACGCCCAAATCTTAAAATACATCAAATCACGATACCACAGATTTTCATCTCTTCAATTCTGCGATGTTCAAACTACGATAAGGTAATTCAAAATACCTTCGAACTTCGCATTTCAAATCAAATTCAAATACAATCAATCAAATTCAAAGGCGTACAACCCTTCCCCGAACTACGTTGACTCTGATTCTCCATAAGGAGATACGTAGGCACTTGGCAACAAGGCGAGTCCCCCACCCTAAAATCTCAATCTTCCCCTTATTCAATTCTTTAGCTATAAAACCTTAACAATAAGCCATAAACCTTCATCTTTGAAATGTTAGCCTTTAGGAAAGGGTTGAGGGTGCCTAACACCTTCCCTCGACCTGAATATAGTATCTTACCCTGAATCTCACATCTGCGTAGGGTTTCCTATTCGCCCTTCAGAATAGGTGGCGACTCTAAACCTTCAATTTTAAGGCAGGTTGCTACAATATCAATATGACAAATAATTTAAACACTGAACACCACAACTTTATTTCAATAACTTTGATCTCGAAGCTAGCATAAGCATTGCATTAGGATTATCATCTTCAAAACAAATATCTTTTACTTGTGAATAAACACTTGACATCAAGGAAGATCAAACAGTGAACAACTGCAGAAAAAGTTGATCGATTCCATGAGCCATTCACTTCAAAGGCTGATTACTCCAAGGGGCAAGTTGTGTGAAGACTCTGTCAACTGAGGCATCCATTCAAGCTTCCATCAATCCGGGGGCAGTTAAGTCGAGGAATCTCTCTTGGGTTCAACCAATCTGGGGCAATCAAGTCGAGGAATCTCATGAGTTCATCCAATCTGGGGCAGTTACGTCGAGATTCGACAAATCTCTCCAAAGATCCCTTGGGGAAAATTCCTTCGTAGTTCACGGAGCTTGGGGCACAATCTTCTGAGTTGTATTGTCTCTCCACGAGCATAGGAGTTTATTTCTCTTGGAACTTTGGCCTCTCTCCAAGCACATGAGTTTATTTCTCATGAGAGTTGTTCTACTTCCCCAACTTGGTCTCCTTATTTGGATTTCTCATCTCCAATCGAGGGAATCTCCTCAACCTCACCATCCCCGAGCAATTCAAGATGTAGGAAAAGTCAGACGAAGTCACTTCCTCCCCAACAAAGCTACATTTAAACCCTCAGTGCAATTTCCAATAATCTATGGCACTGCAGGGTTTCCAACACCGATTCATATTGACATCTCAAGACAACAAGCAAAGGACTCCAACAATCATGCTTCTCTATCACTCTAATGCCTTTATTTGGCACTCTGCATATAGTTTCCATTGCATATAACATTGCATCCTCAAAAGCGTAGCATATCCGTCAAAGCGGATCATTACGCCATAGAAAAATTCAAACATGCAAAGCATAAGCCAGATAATACAAATCAACACTCAATCAAGACGATGATACTTCCCCACATAAAATGTTGTCCTTACAAACTCCGATTGATATCTGTTACTACATCACAAATCTCCTCAAACCATGGTGCCAATACCTGGTATCCTCAATCCCCAAAAGAAGTCTCATGTTCTCTCCCCAATGTGGATCGGATACAATGTCTTTTTTCGTCAGAATCGTTGTCTCTGAGGTTATCTCCCGTGTGCTGCGTGAAGATTAGAGTGTGAATGAGGGTGGGCATTCAACCCATCTCATTTTTTCAATCATTTGAATAACCATACTTGGTGTGTGGCAATTCGAACGATTACCGCTCTTGAAGAGTTACACCCCGCCTTTGGCCTGAGGGATTAATGTAATTCTTATGCTTCGCCAACATCAATATCTCCGTGAATCTCCAATGTTTACCGATGTCTTTTGATCGAGTCTAGTCGTCACTAGTCTCTGTGATCTCTTCCCTCGTACGAGAAAACTTTTTAGATCCAACCCCCGTGTTGTGTATCCTTTGCCTTCCGTCCTGGCAAACCATTTCAAAACTAATTCCCAATCCCCAACCTCAGTGTTGATATTAATTCTTTCTCCCCTTGACCTCAGTGTCGATACCTTTCTTTTCCAACCTCAGTGTTGATGTCTATCCTTTTCTTGTCCAACCTCAGTGTTGATGCCTATCATTCCTTCACCGACCTCTGTGTCGATGCCAATCTTCATTCACAACCTCAGCGTTGATGTTTATCTTTTCTCGTCCCAACCTTAGTGTTGATGTCCTCGACCTCAGTGTCGACGCCTTTCCTTTCACAACCTCAGTGTTGATGTCCCCCAACCTCAGTGTTGATATGCTCCAACCTCAGCGTTGATGTCCTCCAACCTCAGTGTTGATGTTTATCAAACCAATTCCCAACCCCTAGCCTCAGTGTTGTTGATAATCTCCTCCTTCTCCAGCCTCAGTGTTGGTGCTTATTCTTTCTTTCAATGCTTGTGGGTCGTGGGTCCGTTGATCTTACCCTAATTTCGAGTCATGGATCGTAGGTCTGTCGACCTTATCCTCGTATTTTTCAATTCTTGTGGGTCGTAGGTCCGTTGATCTTACCCTGGTTTCGAGTCATGGATCGTAGGTCTGTCGACCTTATCCTCGTCTTTTTCAATTCTCTTGAGTCGTGAGTTTGTTATTCTCACCCTGTTGTTGAGTCATAGATCGCACGAGATCTTATCCTTTCAGTCCCGAAGATCGTACGAGATCCTCTCCTGATGTCGAGTCGATGTTGAGTCATAGATCGCACGAGATCTTATCTTTTCAGTCATTGTTTCATACAACCATTCTCTTTGAAAACCTGTATTGGCACCTCGGTCATGTTACATGCTACCACCATTCAAACCCATTACTCAATGTAAATATTCTCCATCAGGAAAAGAAAAAAACAAAACTCTCTTCCCCCAGCAGATATCAAAACAAAAACAAAAAATAAGGATATCATTTACACCATCTTCTCTTTAGGACAAATTTCTGGCACTTTGATATTTAATCTTCTTCTACCTTGAATGTTAGAAAGGCTAGCGCCAATCTCACCTTCAGGTTTAAGACGATTAAATAGGGGCAGCTGTCATACCCCAAATTTGTCCTACCCCTTTCAATTTTAACTGGCTTATGCTTTGCATTCATCTGCATCTTTCCATTAGGTCATTGACATAACATGCATCATTAATCAATAAACTTGGCAAGGGATCGAGGTCGTAGATAGAGCTGAGGTTTCACGTGGTTTGAAGTTCATACCTTGTGCAAGCTTGTTTCTATTGAGGTTTTCAACTGATCACGGATTGAGGTTCATTTCACTATGCTTGTGTCAACTGGTGGATTTTCAGGGTTGTTTCTATGATCATCTTATTGTTAGGGTTCCATCTGGTTTGTTACTAATTCAAAGTTTGGATTCACCTGATTATGAGTGTAGTAAGGCATTTGCTTTAATTCAAGGTCTACAAGATGCTTATGGGATAATTTCTAATTTTGGAAGTCTATTTCTAAAGGGTTGACCTTTGGTCAAGGTCAACCATGGAAGGTTGACTTGTGACCAAAAATCCATACAAAGCTACCTTGATTTTCTTCATCTTATCATAATACCATTTGAAGAATAAAGTGACGGTGTGAAAGTCCCATTGAATACATGGAGGGAACGAGTATTCAAAAAAGGGAAAAAATATTGCATTATCAGCTATTGCACCAAATAAAGTTCGTGACATCCTCATTACACTTCCTCATGATTCAAGACCATGTTACAGTTGCCACTGCATATATTACAACATCAAAGAAAACTACACAGAAAATCTGCACTTGACCTATGACTTCTACAAAGAACAATCTCTTCAAGTCTTTCCCATATCATTCACAAAAGCCATGTTCAGCTACACGAAAATCATTACATTACAAAAACTATACAGAGAAAAAAAAATCATCAACAGTTGACTTTGGTCAACTGTTGACCATTGGCCATGTTGACCAGACCATTGACCTTTGACCATAACTTTGACTGTGACCTTAGGTATTTGTTGATTCCAAATCTCCAATCTTGCTTCATTTTTAGGACCATCATGATCTTGTTGTCTTAACATCCAAGTTGTGCCATCATGCTTCCATCTTCAAGCCATGTGCTTGCTCTTCAAACAACCTCATCATTGAACCTGTACATACACATTCTGCATTCAGTACTTCCTGTCCAAAACATCACCACAAATGCACATCAGCCATGATTCATTCACAAACAGATACACTTCATACCAAAAAACACAGTTACCATTCTAATCGCAACCTAACAGTTTTAAACCTATGTTCAAATGCAATCACTAACCAAACACTAATGTTACGCTTAGCCAAACATCATCCACCAATTAACATTTCTAATATAGATCCCAGCTATTCCAAAATAGTTCCATAACCATTCACAAATAATATCTCAGAACCATATACCTTGCAAAAATAACACGTTGAACCGACATCGTCGAATCGCCATTCATTACAAACCACCATGTCTCATTCTCTAATCGGCTGCAAGCGAACTCTGCAACATCAGTACAGTAGTCAAAGCCTGCATAACCGGCAAAAAAATCAAATTCTGCATCATAACAAAGAAATCGGTCAATGCCCAAACTCCCTGCAGCACTAGCATAAAACCAATTCAGCTCCATACTAAAAGAAAAAGAAATAAATGCCACACATCTAGCTCACCATTTGAAAATACCGAGCTCGGAATTCTATGCACTTCATTTCAGCTCACGGAAGACATACGGTTTCAGTTCATAAATTTGTTCCAAGTCAGCCCTGCATCAACAAGAAGAAACCAGTTCAGAAATCCTTCATACCACACATCAATAACCCACATTCAGTACAAGGCATTTAACAATACAGGCAGCATACTATGCATATTATGTTGTGGCAAACTCATACAATCCAATTCACATTCAAGATCCAATTCAACACTCCCTAAACCAACTGTCAAGCTATTCCAAAATTACTAACAGTAGTAGAAAATAGATTTCTAACAGCAACTTTTCAAAACTTATCACTAACCAATCGCCTACTAAATTCAGCTCTGCATACCTGCTAACCAGCTTAACAGTCCATAACCAATCCTCTTACTAATTTTCCATCCTAACTAACTTCACAAACAAACCTTATAACTAATTACTGACAGTTATTAACCGCTCTCATAATAACCTCCTAACAGAATTTCTAACAACCAAAACAGAACTATAACTAACTTCCAATCCTCACAACTCAAAAACAGATTTGTAACTCCACTCCTAACTACCTATAACTGTCATAACAGAATCCATAACAGAACTCATAACCATCTCAAACCAACTTTAATCCTCACCCTTCAATCTATAACCAAAAATCAAAATCCAACGGCCCTCGTCCTTCTCCCTCTACCTAACATTCACCTTCACTTCAACTATATAAACTGAACACCATCATCTTCCTCAATCTACACGCCAGTTTCACCTCTCCACTCCTCTCACCAACCTTCATCACTTTCAATCCTCACCAATCTTCACCACTCCATCTTCAACTTCACTCCCATTCTCCTATATCTGAACATTCACCATACATACACACTTCATCTTCTACACTCTCCTCTCACCTTCACAGCATTCACCATGTTCTACATCTCATCCTCACCTTCGTCCCTAACCTCACCACACGCACATTTCAGGGCTGTTGAAGTTCATCATTAGAACTTCAACGAAGCTTGTGCTAAACCACTCAACACGATTCGCTCTCTCGCTAATCATCACTCAACAGTTCACGCAAAACTCAGAAAGGGAGAAGAAATAGAAGAAGCATTGAACAAGATTAAGAGAGAATTCAAGAAGTTACCTGAAGAACTTCGTCGCCTCCCTGCGTTTATTTCGCATAGGTGTTCATCGGATCCTCCTCCTCTCTGGTCTTCTCAATCTTCAACCTCACTTCGCACATCAGGTAAGTCCTCAAAGCTTCACACTTTTTCTTGATGTCGTATGCTAAGAACGTGTTGAACAGATTGGAAACCCTAAGTCTATTGCTCGATTCGACATAAGAGACGAGTCTGATTTCATTTAGGTGAAACGTAAGGTCTAATGTTTGAACTGGTTCGGAGAAGAGAGTTCTGAGAGAGTGAGGACGAACGAGATGAGAGGAGAGGTGGTAGTGGTCGGACGGCGCTGCGTGTTTGATCGGAGGAGAAGGACTCTCCGTTGCGCCGTCGCCGTTTCTAGAGAGAGCGAGAGGAAGAAAGAGATAGGTTCTGAGAGTTCAATAGTCAATTTAGAAGACCTAATTCCCCCTTTCTTGTCGCTTAATTAGGAATAAGTATTAATTAGACTTAGTTAGGTTTAATTAGGATTAACTAGGTTTAATTAGACTAATTCTGAAAATAAATTTGATAGAGCAATCTCATTGGGCCACACGAGTCACTCATCACACCCCCTAGAGGCCCATTCATCTTTTTTTCTTTGTTTTGCTGAAGAAGACATTGAAACAAAAATGCTGAATACACCCCTCCTTTAGGCCCAGCATAATGCCATTTTTGGAATGTTGAATAACAAAAACTACCCTTTTGGGTCTCTTGGCTGGGCCCTACGCCCCTATCACTCTTCACACCCATAATTTCAACATACACCCCTGATCACATTTTTTCCATATTAAATTTAGGTCTTTTATCATATAGTTTAGTATCATATTCTTAGATAATAAAGGCTTGTAAAATCAATTAAAACTTGATAGATTTTAGGTTTTTTTAGAGTTTAATTTGTAGTTTATTTTAGGGTAATTCCTTCATAGAAAACCCATAAAAATAGTAGTATTTTTAGTTTAATTTTGCACTAATACTTGAACCATTTTCTCTATCTTTTATACTATTTTCATGCTATCGTTCGTGTAATTGTTGTGTGATTTTGTTGCTAGCTTTTGGCCATATTTTTGGCCTATTTGGTTAATACCATCTTAACGCTCCTTTTAGAATCTATCCCATCTTAACTTTAGGGTAGATTTGTACATAACAATAACTCTAGGCTTAGAAAATAGGCTAGTCCCCCTTTTCATTCTTTTTCTCTTACAACACTAAAACATCTAAAAATATTCAAAATAAAATCCCTTTAAAAAATACAAAGAAAATACTAAAAAACATTAATAAAAAAGTGAAAATCATTAAAAAGGGAATGGAAGCTTGAATCTCCCTTGCTTTAGGGAATCATTCGAGTGCTTGGATCTCCCTTGCTTTAGGGAACCATTCGGGCGTAAGTTCCCAAATTCTAAAAGACAAAAACCAAAGAGTAACTCGAGTTTCCCTTGCCTTAGGGATTTCCTCGAAACACTCAAAATCACTCTCTCACCTCCTTTCTTGAGGGCATTGTTATCTCCGCTCTATTGCATCCTAGGCTGTCCCCTTATGCAAGAGCGCGAGCGTTAACTCCGCCCAACTAAAAAACACAAAAACAAACAAAACTATGGAGCCGAACTACGGCGCTCTGATTCCTGAAAAGGATACGTAGGCATCAAGTCGCGGGGCTTGAACGAGCACACATGTAAATAATCCTTCTTTTCCCCGTATTTTTTTTTTTGCATTCATTTGCATATAGATATAGACATAGTACACACCCTTTAGATAGAAACAAACATAGGTGGATACCATCGAGTACGATGGGCGCGAGGGGTGCTAATACCTTCCCCTTGCGTAACCGACTCCCGTACCTAGATTCTCTGGTCGCAAGACCCTGTTCCTTCCTTTCCTAGGTTTTCTGATATTCCTTTCCCTTATGGGATAAATATATTGGTGGCGACTCTGTTCATTTTTCGCGAGCGTGCGACAAGGAGCATTTAATGCGTTGCGTGATCCGTACAGCATTGCATTTAATGTTTCACTCTTTTATCAACTACCTCGAGCCTTGCTTTTCCTGCTTTAGCTGACTTTGCCTTTAATAGCTTCTAACTTTCCTTTTGTCAGTCAGCGTAGCCTGCCATCTTCTACTTGCTTCTGATCTGATCTTTGTAGATACAACGTTTGAATTAATCAGAGTCAAACAGCTTGGTGCAGAACATCTTCTTGTCTTCTGACTTTGAAGTGCTTCTAGCGTGATACCATAAGAACTTCTGTGCTTCTGCTTCTGAACTCAAGTTCTTCTGATGCTTCAATAGACCATGTTCTGATTCTGCTTGATCATCTTCGGATGTCTTGAGAGAGCATGTTCTGATGTTGTATACTTGAACCTTCTGAGTCAGTGCTTCTTGCGCTGAATTGTGCCTACTCTTTATATATTTCCTGAAATGGAAAATGCATAGGATTAGAGTACCACATTGTCTTATACAAAATTCATATACATTGTTATCATCAAAACTAAGAATATTAATCAGAACAATTCTTGTTCTAACAATGAACTCTTAAATGAATGCAAAATTCTGTACAAAACTATATCATCGCAAAAGAAACAGATTTCATCTCTAGAAGAAAAAGTTAAGACAATGGAAAAAGATTTCAAAGATGAAAAACAAAAGATGATTAGTGATCAAAAACAAAATTTTGTATGCAATAATATTGAATCACTTTCTTTCCAAATTGTCAAATTAAAGATATTTCTTGAAAGATATGATAAAGGAAAAATTGGGTGTGAGGGTGTCCTTAGTCAACAAAGATATTCCCATGATAAAAGCGGGCTTGGTTATTCAAAGTTTTCAAAACCAAGTTCTAACAAAACTATCTTTGTTAAGGCTAGTTACCAAACATCCCAAGAGAAAGTGAACAAGCCTAAAGTGGTTCATCATAATCCTAAGAAGATATTTCCTAAAGAGAATTCATATGTTCCTAGATATAGAAGTAACTTTATTTCTACATGTTTTTATTGTGGTATAAGTGGTCATACACCTAATGCTTGCTATGTTAGAAACTTTAGTGTAGCAAGTGGGCATTATGTGTGGGTAAAGAAAGGAACTAATTATTAAGGGTCCAAGGCACATTAGGTACCAAATAAAACTTAATTTTTTTTGTAGGTTTGCTTGAGGACTACTTAAAATCTATGATTTTTGATAAGTGGTGGTTCTAAGTATTTAATAGAAGTAATAAACTAATTTTCATCTCTAGTTCTAAAGTCCAAGGGTTATTTCACATATGGGTAATACCTTAAAGGAATAATTCTTGACATTAGAAAAGTTGGAATAATAACTTTCACATCCAATTGAAGATGTACTTTATGTTGAAAGACTAAGCAAAATATTCTAAGCAAATGCCAACTTTGTGACAAAGGCTTCAAAATCATATTCACCAAAGTTGAATGTTTCATGAAGTCACTCATGAGGTAAAACTCATAGGTATAAATTGCTTTTATTTTTACTAATTTATCTATATTTTTAAAAGTCTTTTCTCATCCTTTTTGCTAATGACAAAGGGGGAGAAGATATATATATGTGTATGTGTATGCTTGTCTCTAACTATTGCAGCACAAAAGAAAGATGTAAATTCTATATGAATCAAGGGAGAACTTTGATTAAGGGGGAGTTATCAAAGATAGGGGGAGCGTTCACATAAGAGATTCTTATTTGTTCTAAGAGATTCAAGCATCTCAACTTTCAATTGTTTATCATCATCAAAAAGGGGGAGAATGTAAAGTCAAGACCCTCCATCCAATGTGTTTTGATGAAGACAATGTACAAATCAAATGATCATGTCAAAAAGTATGGAAAAATCTTCAAGTACATTTTATCAATTCAAGTGTTCAAGACTCATCATGTGTGAAAGCTAGCATCAAATAACTCAAGACTTTTCATTTGAAAACTAGCATGGATCTTGATTGATAGAGGTATAAGCATGCAATTATATTGATAACTTAGTGCTCAAAATATTTTATACATTTTCATCTCTAAAATTCTCAAATTATCATGCATGAAAATATTTGATTCAAATGCATATAAAAAACATTTCTTTAAAAAAAAAGATGTCAGCACTTTTTAAATCAGGTCAGATTAACTGACTTAACAAAATCTGGTGTTGTTTGAAATTTGAATATTTATTTGAAATTCAAAAAATATTATGTATTTTTTTAAGTCAGATATCCATTAAAACCAACTTAATAAGTCCTGTACGAATTTGAAAAAACATCAAGTTATTTAACACTTTTTCGTGCACTTCTTCATGAAACCTTTTCATTTTAACTTGACATTTTTTCATTATATTTTTCCATGACTTCACCATGATTCTTAAAGGTGTTATGTTCATATAAATACATGAAATTTCAAATTACAATTCACCTCTTCCATGGCAATTTAACTTCATATTATTTCACTCAAAATTTCAAACAAGTGTTTTATTCCAGCGTTTCCACAATATTCACTCCAAAAGAAAATACAAGAAGAAACTTCACTCTTGAGAGTAACCTTCTAAAATGCCAAATAAGGAAACAAAAACTTTACCATCAAGTAAAAATCACAACTCAAGATTTTAACCACTCGGAGAATTCAAATATCAACATTAACCATCAAGCATAACCCACAACTCAAGACCTAAACATTTAGAGGAAGAAAAAATAAAGTCTATTAAGACTAATCATCATCAAGACAACAAAAAAAGTATATCAAAAAATTCAAATGAGTCTTCAATCATTAAAAATGTAGATAAACCAGTGGCAAGAACAAACCCCAGAAGGTCTTTAAATAATATTAAACTCTAATACCTCTAGAAAGTAACATAGGAAAAAAATTGATTTTCTCCACAAAATACAGCGGATTATCTCTCTTTAATACCATGTTAAGAAATTTGATAGAATCCATAAAACCATGGAAGAGAGAAAATATCAAAAAATGTAACAAACTTTGTATCGATCAAAATGAGAGCTTGATTCCTTAAAGTGATACAATGATATTTCTATAAAATAAGAGTATAATAACTCTAATCTAATGTAACCAATTTGTAACTAGCAAATACTCTCTCCGTTCCTTTTTAAGTGTCATTTTAACAAAAAGCTTTTCGATTAAGATAGTGGATTGTTAGAATTACTTTTTCTAATCATACCCTTATTTATTTTTCTCTTTCCAAATAAATTTATTCATACACACTATTTTTTCAATAACTAATTGAAAAATGTGAGGTGGAGTTATTGAGAAAATAAGAGTATAATTAATAAATTATAACATTAAATTATAAAACGACACTTAAATAGGAAAAAAAATTGTTCTAAAATGAACGGAGGGAGTAATATCTAACTCTCATCTAGTAACCAATTTATAACTAACTTATAACTAATTTGTAATTAATGTTTATATCTCTAAAAGTATCCATTCATAACCAACACTGAGAGATTGAGAGATTTCACGAGAAAACACAAGTCTTCATCCATACTATCTACTATCTCCTTTCTACATACCTATACTCAAAACATAATCAACTATCATAATCATAAGCCTCGCCTAAAGTCTCTTTAGGAGAATTTTTTTTTGTTTTTTTTGACCATATCTCTTTAGGAGAATAAAAATTCATTTTTTCGTATCATTTATAAGTTTATTAAGTTAGTTTTCATTAATTGTTTAATTATGGAGTATATTATCACAATCTTTTAAGAGTAATCTAAACCTCACCTAAAGTTTCCTAATAATGTTTATATGATTAGCTGTATAGATATTTAAAACTAGAGCCGTCACTTTTAAATGATTTTTCAACGCTTGTTTATCAAATTCTTTTCTGAAACAAAGAGATAGGTTATGTAATTAATTAATTGATTTAAATGATAAACATGTTTTGGAATGGAATATGATGTTTTAGGTTCACACTCAACATATTATTTCAAACAATCATTGTTTTATTTTTCTTGTCACATCAATGAGACATAAGATGACAAATAATGTGTTTCAATTTCAATTTTTGTTTATGCTTTTCAATTTTAGTTTTTTCTTGAAAATTTCCAACTGAAATAAAAGTAAACTACAAGTCACATCGTATATACAAGAAACCTTTGACCCAGATTTTTTTGTAAAACTACTTTTAAGTTATACTTAATAGTAAGAGCTTTTAAATTTAAGTAAAAGTTGCTGGGATTTTTATTTAAATAACCTCCTTTTTTTTTTTTTTAAGCAAGGAATGTAATAAAAAGGGAGTACTAGGGGTACTCAATCCCTCTTACAAAAATCGGATACAACCGAAGAGACAAACGAAATTACATCACAATTGCACTCTAACTTAAGAAATGCAAGGGATCCTTGCAAAATTCATAAAAATTACAATTGTCATACGTAATTTCGTCGTGGAAGGACCATTTCCAAATCAACACTTTTATGCTCCAAACAATGTCCGAGACACTCCAACTATCATTCCCGAAAATGACTTTGTTCCTTGTTCTCCACATCCCCCAACACACCGCTATCCAAACCAAGCTCTCCGATCCCTTCTTCACTTTCTTCCTCCTTAACCCATCAAAAACAAGATGAAAGTTCTCCCAAACTAACGGAAGCAAAACCAAATCCATCTCTAACCACTCCAAAATAGTACTCCATACCTTCTTAGCCACAACACAAGAAAAGAAAAGATGTGCTATACTTTCCTCACTATCTTTACAAAATTCACAAAATAGATCGGAAGGAGAAGAGAATATACCTCTAACAAAAAGGAGATTTTTAGAAGGGAAAGCTCAATTATTCTACTTTAAAAAGTTATACGTGTATTTTTAAAATGATTTTAGAAAATATAGGTTAGTTTATTTCAGCTTTTAAAAAAAATTAATATTATTATATTATTGTCGTTAAAAAATATTTTTAAATAAAAAATTAGTTTAAATAGTTATTTTTAAAATATTATTTTAGATATTACATCTTTTTTCTATAATTTTTTTATAGTAAAATTTCAAAAAAATCATTTAAATTTGAAGCTATTTTAATTATTTTTTAATAAAAATTATGTTTTAGACACATCTTTTTGAAATATAGCGTATTGATGTTGAGTTTCGGTGAATTTAGATTGAGTTTTCAACCGTTTTCATGAGTCGGAACGGTGTTGTCCCGTATTTGTTTTTGGTGTTCTGACACTTGTTTAGAACCTATTTCTTCATGATTAAGCTTGTTTTGAGTGGTGATATGGATGCTTAACTTTGATTTTCATTCTTTGTTATTACTAACTCATTTGTTGACTTGTGCAAGCTTTCCAAGGCGATTCAAGAGAGCGATTCATTACACTTTTACTCGCATTTAACCAATTAATTGCCTCTTGATTATTGGACTTGTGGATTGTTGTTTGTTTGTCTGGACTCGTGTCTTATGCAAGATTATTATTTGATATTCGAACATGCCTGACGCATTTTTCGCTTGTGATTAATTTTCATATTGCGATGCTTCGATGCCTACCTTGTGCCTTCGATTTCTGACTATTTTGTTTGTTGATGAAGTTTTTGCGAAGATCTTTGGGTTTCTTACGCTTTGTTAGGCAAAAGCAACAGACTCTCTCCGTTTGGTACTTTCTTTGTTTATCTTCTTCCCGCATTGTCTTTCAATTCCTTTGCCCTGAGAAGTAGGAATAGAAATAGCTTGAAGTCCTTTCTAGTAGGCATTGTTTGTTGGAAGTTCTACTTTGTAAGCATTGTTTGCTTTTACTTTATGCTTGCGATCGAGTCCATAAAGTGGATTCGAGGCCCGCAATCGACTCCCACATTTTAAATCCCTTAGTCATTCTTAGCTCGCATTACATGTTGATTCATTCTTTCCACGACATGATATGGACATGCATTCTTATTTCAATGACATGATATGGATCACTACATGCATTTTACCATGACATGATATGGTATGTTACATGCATTTACCATGACATGATATGGTATGTTACATGCATTCATTCCATGACTTGATATGGACATGCATTCTTATTTCCATGACATGATATGGTTGGTTTCTTCTTATTCACATGATTTGATATGTTCTTGTTCATTCTTTCTTTCTTCTCCATGACTTGATATGGATGACTATGTGTGTGAGATCTTTTGCCCTTGTTTGTGTTGATACCATGTTCCTTTAAGAATGTGATTTCATCTTGTTCAAGAAGAGTCATATATATCTTAGGATGTTTATCCATGCATGCTAATATTAGGTAGATCTCCCTTTCACCTCAACTTTAGGTCCACAAGCATGACAACTTAAAAGATTGAGACCCTCTTTTATTTAGTCTTTTGCTTTTGCATCCATGCTTCTTTTTCTTTTCAACTTTTAAAACAAGTAATAAATAATAATTAGAATCTGTAGCGGGGGGAAATTGAGACCAAAGGAATTGATTGACTTGACTCATTATTTTAGTGAAAGTCGCCACCACACTTTATTGTTTCCAAATGAAAAGGGGAAAGAGTGAAATAAACCCAAAAAAGTTTTTAAATCCAAACTATTAAAACAAACAGAGATCTATGGCACGTAGGTTGGTTATGCAAGGGGAAGGTGTTAGCACCACTCACATCTGTGGTACTCCACATGAAATTTTATGTAAATATGTGTGTTAAAAGAAAAAGAAATGTGTGCAAAAGAAACTTTTACTTAGTTTTAAAGCATGCTCGACAAGACATTACATATTGTGTCTACATACCTCCTTAGTGCAATAGAGAAGTTAGAGCAAATGTAGTTCCGAAATAAAATGGTTTTGTTTAAAATAGGATAGACACTTTATCATCATAGTTGAGAAAACTCAGCCAATCATTCTTGAACATGAGAACAAATGGACCCTTTGCGTCACAAATAAAAGAAGGGCTCCAACTTGGATTAAATCAACAAGTATGTCACTAACTCTTTCAAGTGAAAAAGGATCAATCATATCAATCACTATCAAGACTTATGGGGGATTACATCGCTACTAAAATATTCATTCATGTCTAAACTTTAAAAAGAGGTTTTAAAAGAAAGCCACAAAAGGGCTAAAGATTTTTAAAGAAAGTTTTATCAAAAGAGTTTTAAAAGAGTTTGCAAACATAAGAAGATTTTGAAAAAAGGTGAAAATTTTGAAAATTTAAGAAGATGGGAGGAGATGAAGGAGCTATCCTAAAGCATAAAGTAAAAGCTAAGCATAAGAACAATCTAACCAAACAAGAAGCCAACACTTGACATAAAGAAGTCAATGTAGATTTCTTATGCTTTGGATTAACACAACCAAGTAAGCACAATACCAAGTACCATATGAAATAGGCCTCATATGAATCATAGATCAAGAAAAGTCTTCAATTAATATAACATCTTTATATGAGTAGCTTGCAATCAAAGCCTTGGAAATGAACCACAAGAGCTTAAGACAAAAATTGGCCAAAGTAACAACTGCATACAGAAGAATTCCCAATCACAATGCCTTGCAGTAAACCCCAAGGACTTCAGACAAAGTATAGAACTCAAAATAACCTGCACACAAAGAAAATAAAACGAATGCGTTAGAGTAAACTCCAAGGACTTCCAGAATATGAACAAAATAAAGTTAAGGTATCAAATTCTTAGTCCAATAGTCCATTCTTCAAGATAAGGGTATAGTAACCAAAGTGCTAGTCCACATAAGTTTTTTATGGTTCAAGTTGGTTATTAATGTTTTAAGAACAAAATAAAAGTCCAAATGGACAAAGAAAAAAGTTCATAAGCATAAACATATGTCCAAGTGGACAAAGGGAAAATGAACATAAACATAAACATGATGATGGATGTGGCATAATAAAATAAAGCCTAAAATAGTAAAAGAAGCAAAAAATAAAGTTAGAAATTAGTAATTAGTTATTAGAGGTTGATTCTCAAAGTTAATGATCAATAATGATTGAATAATAAACTTAGGTCAAATTTAATGAAAACGCATTAGAGGATTGATAGAATCAAAGCCTCTACACAACAAGTTTTCAAAGGTCTTGAACCAATTGTCAAATAATCAACCATCTTTGGGCTTACAAACATAGGTTTGGGTCACAAATGATCATTTTCCGATACGGGACAAATTTAACGCTATGTTAATCAATCACCAAGTAACTTATATAGAAGCCACCCTACAAGGAGGTCGGTCAATAACCATTTATGTGACTGATCGATCTTCTGAGAATGATGCCGATGTGGCTGAATAAGTCACTCACAAGAAGGTTATGGGAACTGCGAAGGTAAGCACCCCTTCATCCGCTAAGACAATGATCAAAAAGCTAACTCCAGTCAAGACTCCACCAAATTCAGCCAAAGCTTAGGTTGCAGATGAGATTCCTGTGGTCTCTTAAGCACCTGAGATAGAGAAAGTGAAGCCGTCCCCTCCAAAGCCTGCTAAGAAGGAGCCTCGCAAAAAGAAGAAATATGAGGTTGTCCGCAATAGTCCCGGGAGAGAAGCATGCTTAATGCCTTGCTGGTAAGCTATGGAAAAGGGGAGCACCCCATTCCACCAAGTGAATAGTGAGCTAACGACTCGTTGAAGTGCCCCACCTTCATCCTATTTTAGAACACCCACACAAATATCTCTTAATTAGTGTGATAGACCTTGATCATTTACTTATTAAATCGGGCCAGGTATTCACGGAGAGTCTCCCCCGGTCCTTGTCGGACGTTAAAGAGACTTGTTCTGGAATCTGTTTGGTGTTTGCTAGTGGAGAAATGATGTATTAACCTTTGGCCAAATCTTGATAGCTAGTCATTGAGTGTTTTGTACAAATGTAAGGCGGCTTCAATGAAAGTATCTGCCATCAATTTTCATTTCAAGGAGTCTCCCATTCCTATTATCACCATTTGGTTGTTGTTCATGAGGACACACTCTTGGGGATCTTGCTTGCTATCGAAGGAGGACAAGGGCGGTGATTTGAAGTTTTCTGGGACCTGATTGTTCTAGATGGCTTCAAACAAAGGCTAAATATCCATATGATCTTCTTGGTCCTCCTTCAGATGAAGGTTCTGTTGATTCTGCTGTAGTTCATGGACCCTGTCCAGGAGTTGTTCATGTTGTTGGCGCAACAGGTCTACCGTTGCGGCTAGTTCCTCTATTTCTGCTTGTTGGTCGGTGTTGCTGCTGTCGGTTTGATTTTGACGGCATGAGCTATGTTTGTTTGCAATTTTAGAGTGGAAGTGGAAAATTTTTACCTTTTCCCACTGACGGCGCCAAATATTCTTGATGAACAATATTTATAACCCCCAAAGCTAGTCCAGAGAGGTTGCAGAGAGAAGTTTGTATGTATTCTCGGTTTATGTATTGCTTGCCTCTTAAGGAGACGAGGTGGGTATACTTATAAGTCTTTCCCATTATGATATTATTCTTGTGTTTATGGTCATGATTATCACATTTCCTCCTGTCCCCAAAACTGTCTCCCTAATGAATTATCACTTTAATGCGGTAATAATGGCTATTGAAGGATGGTGTCCATTGGCGGGTCGGAGTATGGTTGGCACATTATGGCCTTGACGGATTGGTATTTTCCCTAACTGCGGATTGTAACACCCCGAATATTTTATTAATTATTTAGTTGACTGTTTATGCATTATTGGTGAATATATGTGACTTTCGTGGAATAATACGTGTCATAGCAATATATTGTGGGGTAGTGATGAGATGGTGTGATGACTAGAAATTATTATTTATTTAAATAATTGAGTTGGGATTATTAAGAATTAAAAATAATTATTTAGAGGTTTATTAATAATTGTTTTGGTTAAATATTATTGGGAATAATGAGGATTAGTGAGGGTAAATGTGGAATACCATATACGGGGTCTATGGGCTAATTGAGTAAAAAGGAAGAATGGAGAAAAAGAGTCGTATTATTGGAACGATTTCTTATAGAGAATTAGGAACGAGGAATCGAGGAAGTGAGAAGAGGCTAGAGCTTGAAGGTTTGATCGCTAACGTTTAAGAACCGTCAATCTAAGGTAAGGGTTGGGTTCCAACTCTCTAAGGGTTTGTATAATGTTAGGTATGGGGGTTGGTTTTCATTGTTGTATGATTCTTTGTTTTCTTGAATTTCTTTGTGAATGTGATTCCCTATAGTGAATTGATGACAAAATTGTGTTCAAATTGATAAATTGGTTGTGTAAATTGTGTGGAATTGTTGTATAACATGTGTATGAGAAGGTTGGAATTGCTAAGTATGATTTTTTGTTACAATTTGGAGGTTTTGAGGTTGAGAAAGAATGAGTTCGTAATTTGAAAAATAGCATAGAAACACTTATGGTTCAGTGGTAATTGGTTACTTGGTGAGGTAACTAGTTACCTCGCAAAAATTTGAAGAAATTTGGGTTCTGAAGTTAAAGTAACCGGTTATTTGGTGAGGTAAACAGTTACCTTGTTAAAAATATGCGTGAATGTTTTTTCTGTTGTGAAGTAACCGGTTATTTGATGAGTTAACCGGTTACATCACTATGTTGGGTAGATTTTTCTAAATTTTGAAAATTCGTAATTTTTGACTCAGGTGTCTGTTTGACGCGTCGCTTGAATCTGCAGAAAGTTAATAAAGTTTAATTTCTTGTAAAAATCATTTCATTTCTATGGAAATAAATTTATTCTGTGTTTAATGGGGTTTTGTGGTGTCAGTGTATGATATCGGTGTTTGCTTTTTCGTGAAACTTTGAAAATTCATAACTTCTTACACGTGTCTGTTTGACGCACCATTTGAACCTATGAGAAGGTAAAAATATTTTCTATCTAATAAAAATAATTTCAAATACACGGGGTAATTATTTGTTTGTGTTTGACACTGAGGTGTGTGTATGGTGTTATGTGTGATGATGTTGTATTGCTGTAATAATGTGATGTTGGGTTATTATTATGGATTATACCTAATGAATTGATAATATGCTCAGTGGATGGTGATACCATGATATTATGTTGTTGTAATATTGTTGTTATTGAATATAACATGTTGAAATGATAATATGCATAGTGAATTATGATACAATGATGGTATCTAGTTATGATGTTGTGTTACCGTTATTGATTAAAACTTGATAAGTCGATAACACGTGTGGTGGATTATGATGTGATGATGTTGTGTTGTTGGGTGTATGTGAACATGTCATTACTGTTGCTACGTTGTTGTTTTATTACTGCTGCTTGTTGGGCAGGTGTTGTTGCATAGTGGCCAGTAATGGCGAAGTGCACTGACTATGGTGAAGGTCAATATGCATATTGTTGTTGCATATATTATGTGCATGCATTCATGGTATTGGACGGTGGTTCGTTGTTGATAGCTAAATTTCTATGGTGTTGGAATCAATGAGATAGTTCTTGGTGAGCCTTAATCTCATTGTGTGGATTGGCTGCGAGTAGCTAATTCCTATAGCGATGGATTAGTCAAGCGTTACTGTGTAACGATTTTGGACGGAGGTCCGTTTGAAGAGCCTTGATCCTAGGTGGGGATTGGGAAATGAATCTAAGAGTTCACAAATTGGTACCACGTGCATTGAGTTTGTGAGTCGTTCTCATTGCATTGCATTACTATTGTCATTTTGATGAATATGTTGTGTGATTGATGTGTGAATTTCCTGATGATTGTCTGAAATGGTGTGGATGTGTGAGATACTGAATGTATGACTATGCATGATCATATTTCTATATGCCTATTATTATACATTCCTTTATATTGTTGTGATATTTCACCTCTTATGTTTGAATATTGCCTCCACGTGAGTAACATGCAGGTAATCAGGATTAGTTTGCTAGCGATGTAGCTCGGAATATGTTGCTCTTCGTTTTATTTTGAGTTGGCGTCATTGCTCTGATATGTAACACCAGGGGGAATAAACACTTATTTGTTTTGTTATTTGATTATTTGTTTGGAGTCATAGGAACTCCCTGTTGATGGAATAATTATCGTTTGTTTGTTGAATGCAAATGATTTTTGTTATTAACTATGATTTTTTGCTGCTTAATAAACATAATGTTTGAGGATTATAAAGTTTTTTTTATTCCTTCTAAACCGTGTTATGTATCTTTAACAAATGAGCATGTTTGATATGTTTGAAAAATGTGGCATCCTAATTTCATGTTCTGGCTTTATGTTTATTATTATGAAAAAATTTACTCTGGTTTCTTATTAATATTTGACGGAGAATTAGGGTGTTACACGGGAAGTCCTATGGGGGATCTTTTGGGCGGTTAGGCCAGGCGATCGCGCTGATGTCCTAGCCTTAAGTGTGTCAGGGGAGAAACTCTAGCAGCGGCGGACGCACACATTTCTTCTCTGTATGTACATAGCCCACCAAGGGTGAGGCGTGACTGGGAGAAGCTTTAAGTAGAGGTGTCTTGGTGTCCAATCCATAATATATTTCCCAAAATGTACAATACCTTTGATTTTTAATTCTCAAATGATCTTATTCATGATGAGTTTAGTATGATTGTTATACCCCAAAATTTACCCGATACGATTCACGCCGCTAACTTATTCAAGGGTATTAAAATTAAGAGTCATGGGGTTTAACATATCCATTGTTAAACCCAACCTCTTATGAAACCTTTAATCAGATTTAGGTGTGTAATTAGCAGGTATCTGGGCCCAAATATTTGGCCCATTTATCCCTTTGGTTTTATCATTTTTTTGGTTTTTTTATCATATTTTTATTTTTTCATTCATTTTTAGGATTATTAAAACAAATGCTATTGCTAATTATTGTTATGATTTTAGTATTAGTATTAACTAGTTAATGTTAATATTAATTAAATTATTATTAGTGCATTAGTATTAATTTAATTATTGATTAGTGCATTAGTATTAATTTAACTATTATTAGTATTTTTAGTTAATATTAGTATTATCATTTTAAATATCATTGTTAATTATTATTAATATTAATTTTAGTATTATATTAATTTTAGTATTATAGGATTTTAGTATTATTGGATTATTGTTGGTGTGTTGCTGTTTTTGGACAAAAAATGAGTTAGTGGTATTTGGGCCAAACAGAGCTAGCAACATTGGGCCGGTCAATGGGTGAACCAAAGTACTGGACCGGGTCAAGTTGACCCGAGTCCTGTTCATCGTCTCCCATCCCTCCATCTGTGTCGCAGTCAACACAAACCATAATCCCCATTGTCAAACCCTAGCAAGTGAATCTTCAAGCAATCTCAACATGATCAAATCTTCAACAGAATCCCAATAACAAATAAACTCAATCAAATCTTAACATAAAATAAAACAAGATTGGATCTGAAGCAAAATCTAATTTCATATCGAATCAATTACAAACAATCTGAATCAATTAACTTACAAACGAAACAAATCAAATAAACTTTAAATCTAATCTTTCCTAACTAACTGAAACCCTAAGTCTATAAAAGAAAAAAGAGAAGAACAGAAGAGGGGTTGGGATTTTTTTGGAGAAGAACTTTTGGAGCCGCCGTGAGTACGAACCCTACGCTTGAAGCTTGACTCTTCATCTTCACCTGCAAAAAAGGAAAGAGACGGATCAGGGAGGGAGCTTACACGTTCCAGAAATCAAGAACACAAGGTAACCAAATCTCGACTTAGCTTAGGGCTTTAATCGATGCATGTTTGTGTTTGGTTTTGGTTGAATCTGAGTTTTACTTAGGGTTAGGGTTCTTCATGTACGGGTTAGGGTTCTTCATGTATGGGTTAGGGTTCATGAGTCTCCTGGGTTTTGACGAAGGATGGGGTCAGGAAGATGAAGATCACGTGGATCTTCATCAGAAACTGGGTTTGATGGTGGTTTCTAGGGGGAACGTTGGTTTCTAGGGGCGGATGAGGGCTATTGGTGGTGGCCAGAGGGGACAGTTCTGGGGTTCGTTGAGGGTGTGGAGAACAAAGAGAGAGAAGGAGAAGTTAGAGAGAGAAATAAAAGAGGAAAATGAGAAAGGGAAGGGAGATAGCCAAGGGATAATCTCATCCCTGGCCACATGTTGACACCTGCGAACATGATTCGCTGCATGTATCCATCCCATACACCTTCAGCCACTAACGCGTGTGTACCCTTGATTAAGATTCAAACAAATCCTAGCCACACACTGACTCTGAAAGCATACAATAGCCAGGCGTCCTACCCACACCGGATCCATTGGATCCTTAATTCTAATGGGCCAGGCCCCTTGCTAATTACACACCCTTTAATTTCTACCTCAAATAAAAATACACCCCCCCTAAATAAATTAAAAATAAAGTCAATTAATTTAATTTTTATAATTTTAATAATTTCCTTAATTGTTTTGTTTACTTAATTTTCTCCCCGATCCGACTATACCTATTAGTCGCATTGGCGAGGAATAAATTTAATATAATGAATTTATTTATTAATACTAATCTAATTAATGCTCGTCTAATTCTCTCCTCGATCCGACTAAATCTATTGGTCGCAATGACGAGAGATAAAATAATGAAACATTAATAATTGAATTTGTTGTCATGTAATAACCGAATCTATTGGTTATGAGAGGCAAAGATAAAACCCATAATTTTATTACAAAATTTAAAAAACATTTTATTTGCTGCTCGTGACGATCGAATCTATCGGTCAGAGTAACCAGCAATACATTACTTAATCTGTTAACTATAATGATCAAATCTATTGATCATCGCACCTAACGGTAACATATCAAATCAGGGTTGTACGCCAAACTTCAAAACACTTTCATCTTCAAATCACAAATTCAAAACTGCGATAGGCCATTCAAAAAGCCTTAAAAAAAACAGTTTCAAAACAAATTTCATAATCAATTCTAAGGCGTACAACCCTGTACCGAACTACGTTGACTCTGATTCTCCCTAAGGAGATACGTAGGCACTTCGCAACAAGGCGAGTCTCCCTCCCTAAAAATTCAATTCATCTTAAAATCTCACTTTTCGCCCTTTTCACCTCTTTAGCTATAAACCTCGTAAATTTTGTCATAAACCTTTACTTTATAATGCAACCCTTAGGAAAGGGTTAAGGGTGCCTAACACGTTCCCTTAACCTGATTATAATAATCTTACCCCAGATCTGTATACTGCGTAGGGTTTCCTATTCGCCCTTCAGAATAGGTGGCGACTCTAAAAAGTTAATTTTAGGGCAGGTTGCTACAGCTGGCGACTCTGCTGGGGATATACACTTTTGTTTAATTATTATGCTCCTAAAGTTTGAGAGGGTTTAGGTTTTGGTCAATGGTTTAGGTTTTTTGGCGAATTTTAGGGTTTGGCTAATTCGCCATTTTTAGGGTTTGGGGCAGGGTTTGTGTTTTTAATAAATATTTAATTTTCTGCTTTATTTATTTATTTATTGTCTTTATTTTCATTAAATGTTTATTTGCCATATCTGCATTAAAATGTTTAACTGTTATATAATTTGCACTGTTGGGTTTATATATAATTGCTGTTAATCCTAAGCGTGGGAATTATATGTAAGACCAGAGGGGAATTACATCGCCTACGAGTCTTATTATAATTCCACTCAGAGTGGGTTAAATATCCGGAAAGGTCTGATACGAGGCTCGACCTTGTTGAGGGTTGGACTTGGTATTTAGCTGATCTCTCTGAGAACCTACCCCTAAAATTCGAACCTCATGGATAAAATGAGCTGTTCTAAAATCCAAAGAGACAAAAAGTCTCGGCGGCTACGAATGACCCCATGAGACCTTCTAGAGCATACCCATGGGAAGGGTAGGCTCCCGAGCCGTTACGTCGAACCTATGAACCTAGGGCCTATGTGATTATATGCTAAATATGTGCTTATTATTATTATATTGTTTTTTTTTGTGTATAATTGTTTGCATGCATCATACATCATATGCATATTTTTTTATCATGTCTTATCCACAGGTGAAAAAAAAAGGAGAAAAAGGAATAAAAAAATAATAATTCTTTTTGGTGAATATTCAGGAAAATGAATGCTAAGAAGCCTATTGTCCACCTTACCGTCTCAGTGCCTGATATCTAGAAATTAAGGATAATCAGGGATAAAATGTCATCAACTGCTTTGAACAGGTTTGTGGGCCGTTATGGTGATATTCTGGATTTTCTCAAGGGTAAGGTTCAAGAAGAAGCTATCACCGCTTTGATCCAGTTCTATGATCCTCCGCTTAGGTGTTTCACGTTTCAGGATTTTCAGTTAGCTCCTACCTTGGAAGAGATGGATACTATGCTTGGGTTCTCGAGGATTAAAAAGGAATTTTATACAGGTGCTGGAAAGAAGGTTGAGATTTCTGATTTGGCCAAAGCCTTAGAAGTGCCCGCTGCGGATTTAGAAGCTAATTACAAGACTGATGGTAAAATACAAGGAATTAAGAGAACTTATTTAGAAGCTCGAGCTATGTCTTATGCTGAAAAGAAACAATGGGACATTTGTGGACATTTTCTAGCTCTCTTGATTTTTGGTGTTATTTTGTTGCCTAAAAAGGCGGAGTATGTTGATGATGTTGCTATTCATGTTTTTACCTCCTTCAGGAATTCAAATGAGGATCCAACTCCTACTATTCTGGCTAATATTTATTATACTATCCATGATCGATATGAAAAGAAAAGGGGAACGATATTCTGTTGTGTTCATTTATTGTACTCTTGGTTGACTTCTCATCTTTACAAAGCCAATTACTTGATCAAAGATTTGACTAGGCAGCATGAATGGTCTCAGAAATTAAGAGCTCTCAAAGCGGATTCTATCTTTTGGTTTGCAAGGAAATTGAATTCTGAAAGAATTATTTATAAATGTGGGGAATTCAACAATGTGCCTTTAATGGGAACTTTAGGTTGCATTAATTACAACCCCGTGTTAGCATTGCGCCAATTGGGTCATTCTATGGATTGTGAGCCTTCCGACCAACAAGTGGAAGAGTTAATTTTGCATGACAATGGGAAGGGAAATCCAAGAAAATTAAAGAAGATAATTCAAGCTTGGAAGCATGTTCAAACCAAGAACTATGGGCCAAAGAATGTCATTGCTAAGGAACCTTACACTAAATGGGTTCAAGAGAGAGTTGGAAAGATTTTGCTTCCTTTTGTTGTGGATCCCACATGTAAGCCCGATTCTCCTAATCCTGTTTCTCTATCCATCGAAGAGATAGAAGGAATCAAGGCTGCCCTAGAGGCGTCCCGTAAGGAAAAGGAAAAATTAGAGCTTGACATACATCGACTTTCCAATGAAAAGAGCCAACTACGCCTCGATCTTAAGGAGAAGAGCCAAGAGCTTCAAGCCGCTAAGGAAGAGAATGATAGACAAAGGAGTAAAAGAAAGCGTGCAACTGAAGGATTTCTAAGTGCTAACTTTGATCTAATTGCACATAATGAAAGGTTAGAACAAGCGGGTGTAGAAATTGCAAGGTGGAGGAGGCGTTATGAAAAGGCTTCCTATGACAAAGCGGAATCCGAGAAAAATCTAGAAGTTGTAGTCTTTGAATTAACTGATAGGACTAAATATCAAGAGGTAGAAATAAGGAATCTCAAATATGATCTTCAAGAAGCTCGCAATTCTGGACAAGAAGAGCGCACAAGGAGATTGACTACGGAAGAAGCACTTTTACAGCGCACCGGTGAGTACAATAGAGCACTTCAAGCTATGGCATCATTTAGGCAAGTATTCATAAGGCAAAGGGAGATATATGAGGCGGCAAGGGATGAAGGGGATTATTGGAAAAGACAATACACAATTGTTTCTACGGCAAATGAGCATGTGAGCATGGTTCCCAAGATGCTTGAAGAATATGAGAAATGTCGTGAGAATTATGATAAGCTAGTCTATTTGTGCAATGATTTAATCCAAGACATTCCAAAGAGTTTGGAAAGAGCGGAGTCTTCCCCCATCATCCTTCCCGAAGTAGTGAAGGAATTCATGGAGCTTTGTAGAGACATGGTGGACAAATTCAAGGAGGATATTCATAGGCGTTTTTAGTCATTTATAGTTTTTATTTTATTTATTTAGAAGTTTAATTTCCTTGGTTATTTATTCCCTTTTGCAGTGAACAAGTTAAATTGTACTTCTTTCAAGTATTTTTGAATTAATAAAGTGTGTTTATTTCCGCATTATTCATTCTCTTCGCAATTATTCACCAAAAGGGATTATTAAAAAAAAAAGGAGTTTTACTAAAAAAAAAGAAAAATAATATTATATATATATATATATTATAATAATAATGTGGATAAGACATGAACATAGCATAAACATAGCATTCATAGCACGCATATCATCTTTATTTTTCGCAAAACATTAAAAGAAAACTGTCTTTATCTCTAGTCACGCCATTGCAACCCGACCGCCATACCAAACAAGAGCTCAAAAGAAGAAAGCGATGGAACAACTAGAGCAGAATCAAGCTGCCCTTCGCGAAGAAGTGACTCAATTGAAAGGTGATGTGGAAGAGATCAAGGGAGGAATGACCCAAATGCTGAGCTTCATGAAGGATCTTAAGGATAAGCAAGACAAGGCTAAGGAAGTCCAAGATCAGTATGAAGAAATACCGGATGATGGCAACCCGTTGTTGGGATATGTTCGAGGTAGTGACCCTCACAAAACAAATGCTCACTCCTTTAAAAGGATCATCAGGACTCATGAAGAGGGAGAGGCCTCTCAAGAAGGATTTATTCCTGCTGCTCAGAAGGAAGGGACATCCCGCACAGTTTGCATCCCTGTCAACAATCCTCCTAAGGATGAAGACTACTTGGATCTACAGTATGGGTACACGAAAGACACAAACCAAGTGCCTCAACCCAAGCTGACTTCTCCTAACTCTGGGGATGATTCTAAGGATAGCGGACAAATCAAAGCGCTGGAAGAGAGACTAAAGGCTGTAGAAGGGTATGATGCCTTCGATGTGGATACTTTCGAAATGAGTCTAGTCCCAGATCTGACTATTCCACACAAATTCAAGGTGCCCAACTTTGAGAAGTATAAAGGGCTCACATGTCCAAGGAATCATTTGCGCATGTATGTGCGAAAAATGGATGCCTATGCTCATGATCAGAAGCTGATGATACACTTCTTCCAAGACAGCTTAAGCGGAGCACCTGTCGACTAGTACATGCAACTGGAGAAGTCCTATATCCGAAGCTGGAATGACCTTGCTAATACATTCTTGAAGCAATACAAGTACAATCTGGACATGGCACCTAACAGGATGCAACTACAAAATTTGTCACAGAAGAAGGAGGAATCGTTCAAGGAATATGCCCAAAGGTGGAGGGAAATGGCTTCCCGAGTCCAACCTCCCCTGATGGAGAAAGAGCTGGTAGACATGTTTATGGCCACGTTACAAGGACCATACTATGACAAAATGGTTGGAAGCGTAACTTCAGGATTTTCAGATTTAGTAGTAATCAGTGAGAGGATCGAGAACGGAACTAAAAATGGGAAGATACAAGGAGCTCCATCTGGATCTTATCATTCAAAGAAACCCACTCCAACCTTCGCAAAAAAGAAGGAAGGAGAGACTAATGCAGTGGTGCAGCAAGAATCTAGACCTCCTATGTCATTCCCACCGCAACAAAACCGGTTTCAAGGCCATCAAAGGAGATTTGATCCCTTGCCTACTTCCAAGAAGGAGATACTAAGATATTTGATAAATGAATCATTGGTAGAAATCAAACCATTGGCACCTCCTCTTCCAGGCAAGGCTACACCCAACTACAGGGCTAATGAAAGGTGTGAATACCACGCTAATTCTCCCAGACACACCTTGGAGAAATGTTGGGCTTTCAAGCACATAGTTCAGGATCTGATAGAGTCAGGGGCAATCGCATTTGACAAACCTAATGTGAAAACAAATCCTATGCCTCACCATGATGGCGCAGTCAATACAATTGAGGTCGTTACTGAGCAAGAGTTGGTTCAACAAAGAAGCTCCCCCATAGATGCACTTAAGAGGTATCTACTTATAAAGGGGTTCATCTTAGAACACAACGAGGCTTTTAAAGACACTCTGCAAAGACTCATGGATCAAGGATTGATTCAACTGAAAGAACATTCTGAGGAAGAATATGTGGCTATGGTGGATAGGAACGAGCCATTAATAATACCCAGTCAAGGGGCAAGGAAGCCGTTAATTATCCCCTGTGCTAAACCACCATTGATGATACCTACACAAGAGCACACTAGGATCATCCCGATCAAAGATCCATATCCTTTGGACAAAATGAAAGCGGTGCCCTGGGAGTACAATTCTGGTACCAATCCTACTGTGTCAAGCATTATGGGACCTGGGGGCATGACTCGTAGTGGTCGTATATTCAAAATTGCACAGGCGCAACCAGTGTCTAATGGAAACTTGACACAATCTAGTGATCAAGCTGTTATGAGACCAAATAACGAGGCTGACCCTAAGGGTAAAGAAGCTACTAATAAGGATGTTGAGGAGTTTCTTGCTTTGATCAAGAAGAGTGATTATAGGGTGGTGGATCATTTACAACAGACACCTTCTAAAATATCACTCTTATCATAGCTGGTAAACTCCGAGAGGCATCGAGACGCCTTAATGAAAATTCTGAATGCCGCCCATGTAACTAAAGACATCACAGTCAATCAGTTTGATGGAATGGTGGCTAATCTAACTACTGGGGCATATCTGGGGTTCGGTGATCATGAGTTACCTCCGCAAGGAAAGGCGCACAACAAAGTCTTGCATATTTCCATACAATGTGGAAAGGCTGATATGGCCAGAGTTCTGATCGACACGGGTTCGTCACTAAATGTGATGCCAAAAGCTACCCTCGACAAGATAGCCTTGGAAGGTCTTGTTGTCAGGCTAAGCCATCTAGTGGTTAAAGCCTTTGATGGATCACAAAGTCCGGTGTTTGGAGAAGTAGACCTTCCTATTATAGTTGGTCCTCATACTTTCTGCATCAATTTCCAAGTGATGGAGATTGAACCAGCTTACACCTGCCTACTAGGGCGTCCTTGGATTCATGCAGCAGGGCCAGTCACCTCCACTCTCCATCAGAAAATAAAATTCGTGGATGGAAATTCCATAGTAACCATCAATGGAGAAGAAGACATATTCGTCAGCAACCTAGATTCATACAGATACTTCGAGGTTGGAGAAGGGGCACTAGAAACTACATTCCAGGCACTAGAGATTGCAACTGCTGTCACACTACCTGTGGAGAAGGTACGAAGGGCGGTAACATCCTGGAGAGATCTACAAGACCTGAATGTGGAAGGCTGGGGAAAAGTACCAGAGATCTTAGAGAAGAAGGATCGCCTAGGGCTAGGATACCAACCATCAAAGATCACAAGCACTGTGAAGGAGGAACAATAATTCCCCCCGATTATGCAGACTTTCGTAACAGGCGGGTATGAACATATGGCTATGGTATCCAACAAGGATTCTAAGGAAGGAACGTCCAATTTCATCCGAAGGGTCAGACCAGGAGAGCAGCTTCAGAATTGGACAAGCCTGGAGATACCGGAGATAGTTTTCGTTTCAAAGTAATTTGCTTTTGTGTTTTTATTTCCATTCAAATAAAGAAAAACAATAACGCTCATGCCTCTCCCGAAGCATAGAGTTGGTTTGTAAGGGCCCCATTTACTTTCAAAATTTAAAGTTTATTAATAAAATTTGTCGTTCGCATTTGGTATTGAAAACATTGTCTCTTCTTGCATTTATTTCTTTCAAAAATGACAAATAAATTCCTTCCACGAAAGCACATTTATATCTGCATACTGAAAACAAAACATAAAACATGTGCAGATCACCTTCTAACACTACCAATAATAATACTGCTGAAACTCTATATAAACTCGAGGCTCTCGCTAATCAGTCCAAAGAAGGGGATGAGGAAGACGATGAACTTCCAAAAGAGTTGTCAAGGCTAATGGACAAGGAATCCAAGAGCATGCTCCCTCCTCAGAAGGCCATTGAAATCATAAACTTGGGTACAAGCAAAGAACCCAAGGAAATCAAGATTGGGGCAACGCTGAACGAGGACGTGAAAACAACGCTAATCAAGCTCCTCCACGAGTATGCAGAAATATTTGCTTGGTCATACCGTGACATGCCGGGGTTGGATACGGATATCGTCGTGCATAGGTTACCGCTCAAAGAAGGGTGTGCTCCGGTCATACAAAAACGCAGAAGGGTTCGACCGGATATGGATAACAAAATCAGGGAAGAGGTGCTCAAATAGTTCGACGCCGGGTTTCTTGCTGTGGTTGGCTATCCACCATGGATTGCCAACATAGTGCCAGTTCCTAAGAAAGACGGGAAGGTACGCATGTGTGTGGATTACAGGGATCTAAACAAAGCAAGTCCAAAAGATGACTTTCCACTACCGCACATAGATGTTTTGGTGGATAATACAGCGCAAGCTTCGGTGTTCTCCTTCATGGATGGGTTCTCGGGATATAATCAAATCAAAATGGCTCCCGAGGACATGGAGAAGACCACCTTCATGACATCCTGGGGCACCTTCTGATACAAGGTAATGCCTTTTGGATTGCAAAATGCAGGGGCAACATATCAAAGAGCCATGGTCACACTGTTCCATGACATGATTCACAAGGAGGTCGAAGTGTATGTAGACGATATGATTTCCAAGTCTTGCACAGAAGAAGAGCATATCACACACCTACAGAAGTTGTTCGAGCGCTTAAAGAAGTTCAAGCTGAGGTTAAACCCGAACAAGTGCACATTTGGTGTAAGGTCAGGAAAGCTGTTGGGATTCATCGTGAGCCAACGAGGCATAGAGGTAGATCTCGACAAGGTGAAGGCTATACAAGAAATGCCTGTTCCGAGGACAGAAAAAGAGGTTCGTGGATTCTTGGGTCGGTTGAATTACATCTCAAGGTTTATTTCACATCTAACAGCCACGTGTGAACCTATATTCAAGCTGCTCAGGAAAGATCAACCAATCAAGTGGAATGACGATTGTCAAGTAGCCTTTGAAACTATAAAGAATTACTTGCAAGAACCACTGATACTCCTACCTCCTGTACCGGGGAGACCAGTGATCATGTACCTCACAGTTCTCAAAAGATCTATGGGATGTGTACTAGGGCAACAGGATGAAACTGGCAGAAAGGAACGCGCTATTTACTACCTTAGCAAGAAATTCACGGATTGCGAATCTCGTTATTCACCATTGGAAAAGACATGTTGTGCCCTAGCATGGGCCTCCAAACGTCTAAGGCAATATATGCTGAACCATTCCACATGGATGATATCGAGGATGGACCCTTTGAAATACGTGTTCGAAAAACAGGCTCTCACGGGTAGAATCGCAAGATGGCAGATGTTACTGTCAGAATACGACATACAATACGTCACTCAAAAGGCGATAAAAGGGAGTGTACTAGCAGAACATCTTACTCCTCAACCTCTCGAAGAATACCAGTCTATGAAGTTCGACTTTCCTGACGAAGATATTATGGTGGTAAGGGACTACGAAATACCAGGCCCCGACGAAGGACCTGAACCAGGGGCAATATGGAAACTTATGTTCGACGATGCTTCAAATGCACTAGGACATGGTATAGGGGCAGTCTTGACATCTCCTGACAATCGCCACTTACCTTTCACCGCAAGGCTATGCTTTGACTGCATCAACAACATTGCAGAATACGAAGCATTCATATTGGGGTTAGAAGCTGCAATCGATCTAAGGATTAAACTACTCGAGGTGTACGGGGATTCAGCACTGGTAATCCACCAAGTCAATAAAGAAAGGGATACTCGAGATGCAAAGCTAATCCCATATCGAGACCTTATAATGGAGTTAATGGCTGAGTTTGAGACAATCACTTTTACTCATATCCCAAGGGAAGAAAATCAAATGGCTGATGCCTTGGCAACACTTTCCTCTATGTTCAAAGTGACCTGGCCAAACCATGAACCACGGATAACGGTTAGACACTTTGATGAGCCTGCTTATTGTCTCACAATCGAGGAGCAGTCTGACGACAAACCATGGTACCACGATATCAAAAGATACTTGGAGAAACAAGAATACCCGGAGAACGCCTCTGCGATTGATAAAAAGACACTAAGGAGATTGGCAGCTAAGTTCTTCCTGAGTGGAAATATCCTATACAAACAAAATTACGACTCGGTGTTACTAAGGTGTGTGGATAAAAACGAGGCCAATGAGATTATCAGAGAAGTACACGAAGGGACCTTCAGAACTCATGCAAATGGACATTCAATGACGAGAAAAATATTACGAGCAGGGTACTACTGGTTAACAATGGAAGCGGACTGTTTCCAATATGCAATAACATGTCACAAATGTCAAATATACGCTGACAAAGTACATGTATCGCCAAATCCGTTGAACGTTCTGAGTTCACCGTGGCCGTTTGCAATGTGGGGGATTGACATGATAGGGATGATCAAACCGAAAGCTTCCAACGGACACCGATTCATATTGGTTGCCATAGATTATTTCACCAAATGGGTTGAAGCTGCCTCTTACACCAACGTGACGAGACAAGTGGTCACCCGGTTCATCAAGTATAACCTCATATGTCGGTATGGGGTTCCAAATAGGATTATCACTGACAATGGGTCGAATCTAAACAACAACATGATGAGGGAGCTGTGCGAGGAGTTCAAAATCGAACACCACAATTCTTCACCATACAGGCCTAAGATGAATGGCGCTGTCGAGGCTAGAAATAAGAATATCAAAAAGATAATACAAAAGATGGTGAAAACATACAAGGATTGGCACGAAATGCTTCCCTTCACCCTACACGGTTACAGAACCTCGGTGCGCACATCCACAGGAGCAACACCATTCTCTTTGGTTTACGGTATGGAAGCAGTCCTCCCTATCGAAGTGGAGATTCCTTCATTAAGGGTCCTGGCTGACACAAAGTTAGAAGAATCGGAATGGGTAAAAACTCGTTTTGATCAGCTTAATCTCGTTGAAGAAAAGCGACTGACGTCTTTGTGTCACGGGCAACTCTATCAAAAAAGGATGAAAAAGGCGTTCAATAAAAAGGTCCGTCCTCGAACTTACAAAGAAGGTGATATTGTCCTCAAGAAAATTCTACTACCTCGACTTGACGCCCGTGGAAAATGGACACCTAACTACGAAGGTCCATATATTGTAAAAACGGTTTTCTCAAGAGGAATATTAGTTCTCACTACAGTGGATGGGGATGAGCTACCGCACCCAATCAACTCTGATGCGGTCAAGAAGTATTACGCCTAGCAAAGGCATGATTACCGGTGTTATACCGCAAAATTTGCCTGCATCTTTTTCAGAGAGAAGACAACAGACTTCTGTCTAAAAATTGGGAGTTTCATATAATCTTGGATTTTATTTCGTAAATATCCTGATTTTATGAATACTCAGTTTTTAGAAGGTTTTATACGGTATTTTGGTTCGCTGTTGAATTTATTCTTACACAAACGCCAAATACTGCTTATCACTTCACACACGCTGTTTATTTGAGATTTATTTTCAGATAAATAATACTGACGTAATTGGTACAAAATTAAATTTTTGCAGGCGCAGAGTCCGGGGATTCAGACTGTACTGGTAACAATTAAATTATTATTAGTTTTTGTTTCCCACTAATTTTTGTACTATACTATTGTTTTCAAATCTTTTCCTTTCTTTTCAAATCTCTTTCTTTCAAATCAAATCCTAACTTTATTCCATACATCTTTCTTTTCAAACCCTACCATACACTTTCTTTCAAATCCTACTACCACTCAAATTTTCCTTTTTTGTACGGTATCACTTCATTCCCCAACGTCTCTATCCTTCTTTTCACTCTATAAATACCCCTCATTTTTTCCATAAATTCTCACATCAAATTTCACTCATTTCCCAAATTTCTACCTCATAATTATTTTCTCTTCTTCCCCAGCAAAAATGGCAAAGTGGATGGATACGTTTTTTCTTATGGTCATCACTGTTTTTGTGGTGATCATGTCTATTTTCTGTCTGCATAGTCCTGAAAAATGCGGACCTGGGATACTTACACTCCTGTGCATCTATATGTTGTTATTTATAGCATGGGTTTTTAATCGTCATATTTAAAGTTTGTCGTATCTTTCGCTTTCAAATATTGTACCGTTCTTTATATTTGTCGTACTGTTCGTTATATCATGTAATATTGGTACTGTCAGTATTAAATATTGTACTATCTGTCGTACTGTAGTTTAATTATCAAGATAATATTATGTGTGTTTATTGCTAGTTAAATATTTATTTTTCTGTGCATTAAATATTTTTCAAGATTATTATCGGTAATTTCGTTCGCATACAGTATATTTTATTTATTTATTATGTTTGTATTTTTCTAACGACTCAGGTAAATAAATTTTCACCATTAACACAACAAAAAACAAAAAGAAAAAATTAACTTTAACTGTTAAGTTTTCACTTTAACTGTTACGTTAATGCCCGGACAGCCAGTTAACAGTCAAACCCGCTGACAGCACGATTTTCCGTGTTTTGTATCACCATTCAAGTCAATCTTTTGCATTTAAAAATTCCAAGATTTTTGTTCTAGAAGTCTTCTGATAATCACATGATCAGTAGATACTCGACACTGCACAAAAATCAGGTACGCTTAATTGACTCCTACACAAACAGTCCTTAACTAGGGTTTTTGTTTTTTTCAGGAGAACAAGTTTTTTGAGACCTCAAATGGATTTCATGGACCTCCATATGTCTCAAAGTACTACCAGACAAATTTTCAAACTTCGATTCACTCGGGCGCACAGTCAGTAGCTCAAACAGTCAACAGACGACCAATTTGACCGAAAAGTCAACAGACAGTCAAAAATGAAATTTTTTGTCAACATCCATATTTTGTCAAAAGATTCATCATTTGATCAATGGTTGATCATAATTCATCAAGAAAAGTTCAGAAATCAACAAAACCCTAAGTTTCAAAATTAGGGTTTTCCCCTAAAAAGTCAACTGAACTTTGACCGGCCATAACTCTCTCCTCGTTCATTCAAAAAATTCCAACCAAATCTTGTTTTGAAGGAAATTCAATTATCTTTCAAATGAAATTGATCCCATGGTCATTGGATTTACCATTTGGAAAATATGAGCCAGGACATTACAGGTCATTTTCAAAGCCAACAAAAAGTGGTTTTTTGTCAAAGGCCATAACATCAAGATAAATTCTCCAAATGCAAAAAAGTTTCCAAAGTAGCTTGTAAAGGACATCTTGAGGTTTCTAAAAAGTACAAGAACTCCTTCATATGATCAAAATTGAGGGAGATATGCCTTGTTGAAGTTAGCTATTTTTTGGGAAAATGCATGAAACTAGCATTGATCAAAATGATTTTTTTTCCAAAAGAGGCCAAGCATTCATGATCCAAATATGTTTCTAATGATGTTAAAGGGCTCCCATGACCAACATTTGGCCCATGACATTTTTTGTTTCTTTTTTAATTTAATTTTATTACATTTAAAATTAAATTAAAAAAGAAATGGTTCAAGACAATTATCCAAGGCTTTTGTCTTTAGCTTGAGTCACCAAGATGGCTTAACTTCTACAACATAGAGATGGTACAGCAGGCCTAGAGCAAGAGGATGAAGAAAAATGAAGCCATGGCCAAAGAATTCAAAGCTTTATATATTAAAAAATTCAAAAGTTCAAAGACCATCAATAATTGTTAGCTTAAGATTGAAGCACTCTTATTGCTCATAAATAGCTTAGCATACTTTAGTAAGAAGAGAGACACAAATTCAGAACCAAACACATGCTTGTATCACTCTTGTATCAATCAAAATTTTTGCAAGAAACTTGAAATTCGAATTTTGGATTTAAGGCTAATTCAGTGAGATTTAAACATTCAAACACCTTCCTCAAGTATCACTGAACCTATTCCAATCATTTCCAGGCCTTGAAGCTCACAGAATCGAGCTCCATAAGTCATAGTTCAGTGACTTTTATTTGAACTCGGTTACACTAATTCATGCACCATAAACTTGTTTTAAATGCATATTCATGATCATATGAACTTGTAGAACGTTTCTGGTTTGTTTAATTTGAGTTTAATCGCAGGTATATGGAGTTGCCATTTTAGGGTTTCGAAACTTCAAAAATAGGGATCTATGATAGAGACAAAATTAGGAGAAACTATGGGCATATTTGAACTCAGGGGACGATTTTGAGTCGAACCATGGTCTCCTAAATAATTTATCTTGCTTGCATGAAGTTTTGATATGTGCAGGTGCTGTAGTGACGGACAAAACCGTTGGTAAAACCTTTACCTACGGTTGCAGGTATATGCAAGGTTGAAGACGAGGACGTGGCATCCTCTGATTGGCTGGTTCGCGCGCGTGTGGATTTTAAATTCAGTCAGACTCTATGCTTGCCATCCACGCGTATTACCATGCACCTCTTCAATCTCAGCCTTCAGATTTCATTTAATCCCAATCCAACGCCCATAAGCCTGCTATCTATATTATAGATCCTCAGCTTTGACACACCAGATCACAAATTATATATTTTCCATTTTATTTTATTTTCTTTGCAAAATTAATTTAAAATAGTTTTAAAAATCAAAAAAATATAATAAAAATATTTTCAGGTTGATAAAATAATATATTATATTTTGACACAAAAATATTTTATTTTTCTTCATAATTGAAATATTTTGTTTAATTAATTAGATAATATTGCTATATTCATCTTTTAATTATTTCTAACCCATCAAAAAATCAGGAAAAAAAATATTTTCATTTATTTAAATTAGGTTTATATATTATAAGCTAATTTTGCACATACTTAGAATATTTTTCTATTTAAGTTTAAATTATGTGTATAATTGTTTGTATAATTATATGTTAATTAGCTTAATAATTTCCAAAACAATTTCAAAAATCCCAAAAAAAATTAATTTCATTTTAAAATTAATTGACACACAATTTGGACATATTTTAGACTTAACTTTTTAGGTTTAAATTTTATTTCTAATTCTTAGCTTTTTAATTAAATTAATTATGCATTAATTTTAATTAAAATCAACCATCCAAAAATCCAAAAATATTCTCCTTTTATCTTATTGTAATTTAAATTCATAGATAAGTGTATAGGTTGTCGAATTCATGTAAATAGCGTAGTTTATATTTCTCGCACAATCGATGTAATAGCGTAGATTTATTTTTCGCATTTTACATTCCCGCACTTTAAATTCTGTACATATAAAATTGCGTGTATGGCAAGAATAAAAAAAACTGAAGCGCTAGATCACTAATTTCAAAGACAAAAATATCTGAAAATAAAACACAATCACACTTGCACCTCTTAGGGTAATCCCTCTGTTACTCTTTTCAAAATCAATTTTACTGTTTCAAAAGGCGATTCAAAATAATTTCTTTCTGTATCCAGTCAAAGAAAATTTTCTAAAAGAAAATAGGAAAGGATCTTACGAACTTAGGGTAGATCTCTTAATTGCTTGCTCAAATCAAACAAAATAACAAATGTCTCACATATCATTGTTTTCCCAAAACAAAACTTTCAAAAAGACAAACACTTTGTATATATCCAAACAAGGATCATTACGAAGTTAAAAATCTTTTTTTTCAAATCATCAAAACATATTTCGAAAGATAAACACTTTGTATACATCCGTACAAGGATCATTACAAAATCAATTCTTTACAAAAGTATTTAAAACCACATACAAGCATTTCAAAGCAAGACAAATGATTCAAAAAAGTGAGCTAAGCAATTAAGAGCCCATGGATAACCATGGATACAAAGGGATGCTAATACCTTCCCTTTGTATAACCTACCCCCGAACCCAAAATCTCTTAAAGATCTTTTTCTGTTTCTTTTATAAACCTTTCCTTAATTGGATAAAATAAAAGTCGGTGGCGACTCTCTGATTTTCACAAACTCAAAAAATAAAAGAAGAGTCAGTTCGTATCCCACGAAAAAAATCGAGGACGACAACCGGCTATAAGCCAAAGGCAAACTACGAAGGATAAGGATTCTTGCAATCATCTACTTCTAAGGTCAAAGGATTACTGGGACCCTCGATAACAAAGGAGCAACGGCAGTATTAATATCATTTCTATTTGTCATTTTCTCTTTTCGCATTTTTGTACACTCGCCAATTCAAGGCAATATCAATAAAAGTTTCTTTTCTTGCATACTACGCTTTCTCTCTCATTTCAATACCATTTGCAAAGGATAAATTATTTTCATAAGCTTTAACTTGGATTTAATATGAGAAACTTACAAACTTTCAATACAAAAGCAATAGGATAAAACTACGAAATCTCCGGAGGGCAGTATACGCCTTACGCTGTGATCATTCTGATCTACCATAACTCTTTCACAAAGGATAATATCAATGGATCGTTCAAATACAATCCGAACTAGGATTCGCGAACATTTCAAAAGGGGTTAAACAAAGGCAATGGGTGATGAGGAGATAAGGCGTTGGGGTTATCATACATACTCATTTGCATACACGCAACATTTACGTGTGTAAACATTCGTACATATACATTATATAAACAACAGGGGCATATACATATGCATGATGCATACGCATTTACAAAACAAACTTCTACGCAGGTAAATTTGTCCGAACCAAGGCAAATGATCCTAATGGTGCAGGTGAACTTGTCCGAACCAGGGCAAGTGATCCTTATAGTGCAGGTGAAATTTGTCCGAACCAGGGCAAATGAACCTAATGGTGCAGGTGAAATTTGTCTGAATCAGGGTAAATGATCCAAATGGTGCAGGTGAAACTTGTCCGAACCAGGGCAAGTGATCCTAATGGTGTAGGTGAAATTTGTCCGAATCAGGGCAAATGATCCAAATGGTGCAGGTGAAACTTGTCCGAACCAGGGCAAGTGATCCTAATGGTGTAGGTGAAATTTTTCTGAATAAGGGCAAATGATCCAAATGGTGCAGGTGAAACTTGTATGAACCAGGGTGTAATACGGTGAACTGACTATTTGAAATGTTGCGGTAAGCAAGAGTCGCCACCGACTTTTATTTTATCCAAATATCAGAAAGGCTAAAAGAACAGAAAAAAACCTTTAAAAGAAATTTTGAGTTCGGGGGGTAATTTATGCAAAGGGAAGGTGTAAGGCACCATTTACATCCATGGTTATCCATGGGCTCTTAATTGCTTTGCTCTTTTGAAGAAATGTAGAAGAAGAGAATACGGACTTTAGCTCGTAAATGAGCGTAGCCTTGTTGAAGGTTTATGAAAAAAATGTAGAAAAATAATTTTAAACTAGAGCAAAGCAATTAGGGGCAATTACCTAGTTAGATGAAAAATGTTCTTTAGCCTTTCAAGGTGAAAGGGTCTATCCATACCATAAGAGGGCAGGAAGTCTATCGTTTGGATGTTTACGGGTCATCGAATTATCATTCGCCATAAGACTGTCCCATGCCATAGAGAAGGCATGTAGTCTAAGGGAAAGATCAGAATAGCCATTCTTGTTTAGGCAACCAGAGGATACCTCAGCCCTTCGTAGGAAACTTTCGAGGGACGAGATCATATTCAGTGTATCGAAGGCAGCATCATTAGGGACTTATGATCTTTGCATTAGTCGAGGCAACATGGCTGAGGTATCCTCGTATTCGAGGGACAAGGCTATTCTGCAAAAGAAACACAAGGCAACAAGGCAACAGGCAACAAGAGAGGTTACTGAAAAAGTGTGCGTGGGTGCAACAATCATGTGATTAATTCATAAATTTAATCTTATAATTAGTGATGCTAACTCAGTTCAAGGCTTGCACTCCCTAAGATTACTAACCACACAATAATATAATATGCAGATTAAGTGCCTTTAAGGCCAAGCAATAAATCCTCGGAACAGTTACAAATAATATGGGGAAGGGAAAAAGAAACCAGTGGATCTGACTCAAGTAATAATTAAAGCAGAATAAATAAGGTTAAGATTTAGGGTTACCGACTATTGAGCTTTGGCGGTTGGCTAACCCTGAAAAAGTGGGAAAAGAGAAAATGAAGAAGAAGGAGTGAGTGTATTATCAATTCAAATGATAATTAGGGTTAACCCTAATCTAATAAAGAAAATAAAATAAAATAGATGTTTAAAATAAAAAATAGAACTTAGCTTTTGATTTGATCTGATATGGTTTGTAGTCAGAGGTAGCCTCGGGGTTAACCCTGAAAAATTGGCAAAAGAGGTAAAATGCGTGAGTGCAAATGAGTTCATTGACTTTTGAAGTTTTAGCCCTAATAACAATTTTTATAATGTAAATAAATAATAAAATAGAGTCGGGACTTAGCTTCGTGAAAGGCGTGGCGCGTAGTCGGGAGGTATCTGAGAATAACCCTGAAAAGAATGCACAAAGAAATATTTTTTCAGTGTATGTGTGATCTTCATAAACCCTGATTACGGCACGAATTGACTAAGTTTAATATAATAAATAAAAATTAAATTAATTAATTAAATCAATGAAAATAAGGTTTCGATTAAATCCTCTAACCCTAATATGTATTTTTTATCATTTTAATAAGAACCTTGATAATTAATTGAATGATTAAACAATTAGATTGATTCATTTAATCAAATAAAAGCTATTATTAATAATTAATATTAAATAAATATTATTATTATTTTTGTTTTTTATAAAAAAAAAAGAAGAATATTAGAACAAATTTTATGAAAAGAAAAAATATTTAAAAGAGTTTGAAAACAAAATATAAATCAATAAAAATAAATGAATTATATAATTGAAAGTAAAAAAAAATTAGAAAAAAAAAACTCAGCTTATGTTCCAGTGTGGTGAGACTGAATGCCCATGTGATAGTCCTCCAATCCTGGTGCGCTTGATCAAAAACGCTGCAGATCTGACGGTTGGATCTTGAGGGTGTATAGTAACGCATACGCGCATCGCACACAGGATCTGCGTGAACAGTTAAAGAAAACAAAACAAAAAATGGCTTGTCACGCGCAGGGGTCCAACCCCTGACCTTGTAAATGAAAGCCCTAAACGCGTTCCTGTTGCCACTGAACCAATTTGCATTTGCTGATAATAACATAAACGCAACATATTATATAGAAAACCAAATTAATTCAGGAATTTAAACAAAGCTTTGCGCGCCCAAGCTTCATCTTCTTCCCTTGATTTTCTGCAAAAACAAGAACACTTTTGGCCACGGTTTTGTGGCGTTTCCATAGACGTTGGCTCCCACAACCTGCAAATTATCAACAAAAAACGCAAAGAAACAGCCCAGATCGATTCTACGTCCCCTCACGAACCGAATGGCATCATTTATTGGATCTAATTTCGCCTAGGATAAACCCTAATTCCGAGCTTTAAACCTCATCCATGGCAGAACTTCAAATGTGCACTAAAAGCCTAAGCTAACGAACCAGAAAGCTTGCAAATACAATTATAAACATGAATATGTAATTAAAACACACTTATGATGCATGAATTACATGAATCAATCTCAAACAAAACTTGACAAATTGTGAGCTATAGACAACGATTTGCGATGCTTCAGGACTTGGTATCAACTGGTATTGATTCAGGAAGCCTTTAGGAATATGTTGGAACTGGAAAAAGTCTTCTAAAACTTCTCAAACTCCAAAACCGATTCTTCAATTTCTTGAGTTTGTTGAGTTTTCGAACAGAGCTTCTTTGGGCGAAAATCCTCTCCTTTTGTGTCTGCACAAGTGTTAAACTTATAGTAGAGAAGATTAGGGCAACAAAATTAGATCAAATCTTCTTGCGTCATGAAGTTTGATTGTGATTGGAAATTGGATTTTAAACTTTCCACTTATGGCCAAATATCAATCTTTTTGCTTCAATCTCCAATTGCACGAATTTTGTTTGATTATGGGATATTATTGATGATTGATTATGATTGAAATTGAAAGAAAATCCAATCTTTTTGATTTTTCTTTACATATTAACTAAATATATGATTTAAATGAAAAAAAATTCAAATAAAATCACATATTCATAATATTTTCGTGGCAGCTAAATTTGAGGCCTTCGATGACTTGTGAATCAAGATTGGGCCATAAAAACTTGGGCTCCTTTGCAAAAGAAATCAATTTGAGGCATTTTATTTCACATTTTCCCTCTCAAATTTGTCCAACTTTGACAAGGCCTATCTCCCTCAATTTTTGAGGTATGGAGGAGTTCTAGATCTTTTTAGAAACCTTGAAGAGTCCTCTAACCAGTGTTTTTTGGTCTCATATCAAAATAATTTTCCATGATCCTTGTGTGCTCTTTTGAAAAAGATGACTTTTGGTTGACTTTTGAAAGGGACCTATAATGTTTTGATCCATATCTCTCAAATGAAGCATTTTTAGACTTGGCATGTGAGAGACAAAATTGTAGAGAATCCAATTTCCTTCAAAATGAGCTTTGGATGGAAAATTTCTGATGTTCCATGTAGGAGTTATGGCTGGTCAAAGTTTAGTTGACTTTCTCCTATGAAAACCCTAATTTAGAAACTTTTGGAATTGTTGATTTCTGATCTTTCCTTGATGAACCATGATCAGTTCTTAATCAAATGGTGAATGATACTTTAATATGAGGAGGTTGAAAAAAAATCAAGAGTTTTGACTGTATTTTGACCATAGTTGACTTTTAGGTCAAACTAGTCGACTGTTGACTTTCTGAGCAATTGAGTGACCAATCTTTTGTATTGATCCCTGAATTTTGTTATGGAGATAGTGTGAAGTGTCATAGGCCATATGGGATGCCTTAGAGCCATTGATTCATTGATTTTCCTATAGAACAACAAAACCCTAGTTCTTGAACCTTGTTTAGGAGAGGGTGTCTTTGAGCTTTGTGCCTTGACTTGAGTTTGAACAGGAGAAATAGTATGGGCAAATTTTGGGGTATGACAGCTGCCCCTGTTCAATTTTCTTATATCTGAAGATGTAGACTGGTATGTGTGTCTGTCGGAATCTGAAGGTAGAAGAGGATTGAACACTAGAATACCCAAGAATTTGCCCTGGCTGAAGTAGGGACTTTTGTCGGAGATGGGCTTGAAGATGCCATCCGGGCGTTTGAGAGACTTGATTGGAGATGGGCTTAAAGATGCCATCCGGATGTTGAGAGACTTGATTGAGATGGGCTTAAAGATGCCATCCAGCTTGATAGACTTGAGAGTTAGAATACGTCGTACGTTAGACCGTATCTGAAGAATATACTTAGGATGTGTCGTACGTTAGACTGGAGGATGGGTCGTGCGTTAGACCGGATCTAATTTGCATCGGTGATGTCTGGAAAGCCGTGCGTTAGGCTGGAGGATGAGTCATGTGTTAGACTAAATCCAATTTGCATCCGTAGATGTCTGGAAAACCGTGCGTTAGGTTGAAGGATGAGTCGTGCGTTAGACTAATCCAATTTGCATCCGTAGATGTCTGGAAAACCGTGCGTTAGGTTGGAGGATGAGTCGTGCGTTAGACCGGATCTAATTTGCATCGGTGATGTCTGGAAAGTCGTGCGTTAGGCTGGAGGATGAGTCGTGCGTTAGACTAATCCAATTTGCATCCGTAGATGTCTGGAAAACCATGTGTTAGGTTGGAGGATGAGTCGTGCGTTAGGCTAATCCAATTTGCATCCGTAGATGTCTGGAAAACCGTGCGTTAGGTTGGAGGATGAGTCGTGCGTTAGACTAATCCAATTTGCATCCGTAGATGTCTAGAAAACCGTGCGTTAGGTTTTGCTTTGAATAAGATTCGAATCTTCGTAATGTACCTGTCAGATATTGTCAGTTTTTATGCAATGTCATGGTGCATGTATTATGCGGCGAGTATCTCAAAATAAATGAGAAACTTGCATGTTATGTATGAATTCATTATGAGGTAATGTATGCAATGTATGAATGTGAATATGATTTATGTTGTCTTGTTTGAGAAAATAAATATGTCTTTGTGATTTTATTGTCTGATCTTGTCTTGAAGATGCTCAGCTGGAGATTTATGATTTCCGCGTGGGGATGAATAGTAATTTGATGTACCCTGACTAGGGATAAAAGATATTAGTAAACCATGTTGGAGAAGAGCAACATGTTGAAGGACCGGATAGTGTTGAAGATGTAAACTCTATTGGGGAGCCATGTCTTTGTCGGGACGAGAGCATTTGAAAATATCTTCTTAATGATTACTCTGTGGGGATATGATCCTGTTAAACCCGGCTTTGTGAGGAGACATGGATGTCTTGAAAGTTGCCCCCAGTATCATGGTAACTATCACTCCTGGATTTAGACACACCACTGAGTATTGATCGAGATGTTAAACTGGTCTTGCATAAATTTGCCCCTGCTAGTAGGGTCTTTGGAAAGATTTGCCTCGTGGGGACCTTATGAGATGTGTACTCTGGGTAACATGCCCCTAGTACTTAGTATGATGCCCCTGACCGATTGGGAAGTAGCTTCGGACCCATTTGGGTGCCTGCCCCTGATTGTTGATGCTTCTAGGAGATTTTTGAAACTTGACCTGATTGCCCCAGATTGATTGGGCAAAGCGAGCCATGCCCCTTGTATACGTAGGAGACATTGCTTCTCGGAGTAATCTTGTCTGTCGGGATAACTGTTAGTCATTATTCGTACCCTGTGCAGGTTCTTCCTGTTGCTAACATTTTGAAATTATGTAGCAGAATATGTTTAATAATGTATTCATGAGATGCAATGCATATGTCTGTCTTGAGTTTTTTGAAAAGCATTAAAACATGAGATATAAAAGCGTGATATTTGTAAAAAACGTGGTGTTTATGGAAATACCAACTCAGCATTTGTGGTGAACCTTAAGGAGTCGGGATACCTTTGTTGTGACAGTATGCTTTCGAACTAACCATGCTTCAGTTAGGACTTTCAAGGGTTGTACCGTGGCTTGGTTCACGGTTTAAGAAACAAAGGATAAAAGGCTCAAAGTTTATTTGTACCCTTCCCGATCTTCATGATGTTCTTCGATCCTATACTCAGTTAACTTTGCGTTTTGAGTTCTAGCAGAGCTTTGAAGTCGTAACTTTGACATTTGATGATGGTTTTAAGTAATGGGAGTTTATTTGGACAGGCAGTCATCCTTTTTGTTTTTGTAATTCTTTTCTTTTGTCGAGGATTTTTTTAGTGACCTCTTTTTTTTGACTTTGTTATCCCTAACTTTTGCCTGAACTGTTTATTTTGAGATTACAGTCAGCGGGATGTTTCGATTTTTGATAAGTCTCCTTCATAGGTTTTAACTTTACAGCTTTTTCTTCTTGATGCATATTGACTGCCTGACTTAATGGTTACGGGAATCCATCATTATTTAGGTAAACAACAACTAGTGTAATTGGGTTAACTGAGTAACTACCCTGCCCCAGGTTATGATGAAAGGTTTTAAATTGTTCAAGAAAGAAAAACTCTTACACCTTATGCTCAAAGGGGTTGACTAGGGATTAACATCCTTATATCTCCACTGTTTAGGAATTGAAACAATGCCTGTACATCGTCAGCATAGTCTGTTCAAAAGCACACTGTATGAAGTTGCGGTATCGTTTTCGTCATCCTCCCTTAAAAGGCATACAGCTTTAGCAGGAGTCGAGTATCACAAAACATATGCAAAGTAAAGACGCAATATAAAATGAGTGATAGCAAAATGATTTGTTCAAGACAAACATATGCAATGCACTGATGATGATTATTAAAACAGATAATGTCTATCATGAGTCAAATGTTTAAACAAACAGAAAAGAAACTTGCAAATGAAAGTAGATCTAATGATCCAAAAGTTCGTCCGTCTAGACGTCAATATAGTCTTGTCATGACTAGGCATAGGAGCGGTGATCACCACAGGAGTTTCAGGAGGGTTGAATTTGATTTCCCCGTTATCGATTAGATCTTGAATCTTATTCCTCAATGTCCAGCAATTGTTTGTGTAATGTCCAGGAATGTTGGAATGGTACGCGCTCCTCGCATTGAGTTTATAGCCAGGAGAGGAGGTGTTAGAATTCTTAGGAGCATCCCTCAGAGTAATCAATCTGATCTTCAACAGATTTTGTAATGTTTGAGCCGACGACATATTGATTTTGGTGAATTGACGCTTAGGTGCATCTGGCTTGCGTCGTTGTTGTGGAACTGGTGTAGAGATTCAGAGTATTCGGGGTTCGAGCTTCCGGAATATGTATCTGATAAGAATGTTTCAGAATGTCCGGGGTTCGAGCTTCCGGAATGTATATCTGATTGGAATGTTTTAGAAGTCTGGGGGTCAAGCTTCCAGAATGTTCATCTGATTGGAACTTTCAGAATGTCCGGGGTTCGAGCTTCCGGAATGTATATCTGATTGGAATGTTTCAAAAGTCTGGAGGTCAAGCTTCCAGAATGATCATCTGATTGGAACTTTCAGAATGTCCGGGGTTCGAGCTTCCGGAATGTATATCTGATTGGAATGTTTCAGAAGTCTGGAGGTCAAGCTTCCAGAATGTTCATCTGATTGGAACTTTCAGAATGTCCGGGGTTTGAGCTTCCGGAATGTATATCTGATTGGAATGTTTCAGAAGTCTGGGGGTCAAGCTTCCAAAATGTTCATCTGATTGGAATGTTTCAGAATGTCCGGGGTTCGAGCTTCCGGAATGTATATCTGACAGAGATTGATTTGTTGATGGTATTTGTCTGACTAGTTGGTCAACCTGAAAGGCAAAGTTAGTTCTATGTGACGTTATGAATGCAAATGCAATCTTTTCACGGATCTTTAAGAATTTAGTGAGCAACATTCGAAAATGATTTGGTCGTGTCTTTGTCTGAATAATTCTAATTCTTGGACGTTCTTCTATGGGGATCAAGCTCACCATATCGAGTGGGTCACCGCCTTTGATTTGGGATACCTCTGATTTTGAAAGTATAAGGCTAGAGGAAAATAAATCCTCTTGCCCCTTGATAGGTGCTGAGTCTCTGAATTGGAAGGTATGTGGCCAGAGGAAAATAAATCCTCTTGCCCCTTGATTAGGAATTCACTCCTTGATAAGAGTACCTGAAATTGTGCGCCCTAAATTCCTAAGATCCCTGAAAGGGTTAGTTAAATCATGTTATGCTTATGATGTCATGATGTCATGATGTTATGTGAATACAATGCATCAGGCAAAGCGTAAGATAGTAAGGACGAGTGAGTCCCACAAGAAAACCTGCAAGAAAACCAAAGGGTTAGTAGCAAGCATAGACAAGTCACACAAGTGTCAAGTGTCCTTAGGTTTAGAGGCTTGCTTGACGTTCGTAGGTAAGTACCCTCCCCACTGACGTTTAGTTGGTTCAACCTGTCCTAAAATAGTAACCGGGTTCTATGGTGCTCATATCCCTGATCTTTCTCGCGGGCATTGTCTCAACATGGCACTCGATCGGCCAGCCAAAAGCATCCCTAGAGCCAATCTCAATGAGTGTAGCATCGAGTATCAACTGGCTTCAGTCAGGAATCCAAAGCCAGCTATCTCGCTACTTCCTATAGGCCAAAGTCAAGTTCAACTAGGGTTCTAAGGGCGAATTAGTGCTTATGACACCACACGGTAGCCAAATGTCTCCTCGATCAGATTCAAGGGCCATCAGGATAAACCAAAGCGTCGCACTAACGGTGGCTACCAGTTCAACCATAACGATACATGTCGTACAGCCTCCCTGGTCTCATGCCACATACTTAAGGTACACTAGATCCGGGTGTAGGATCTTTCACACAGCAGAATACCCAAAATAGCCTTGAAAATTAAAGCAAGCAAAGCAAACAATAGAAAACATTTTAAAGTGAATCCTAAGCTTTTAAGGTAACCCTTCTTTTATTCGAAATCAATCCCCAGTGGAGTCGCCAGTTCTGTAATACGGTGAACTGACTTTATTTGAAATGTTGCGGTAAGCAAGAGTCGCCACCGACTTTTATTTTATCCAAATATCAGAAAGGCTAAAAGAACAGAAAAAAACCTTTAAAAGAAATTTTGAGTTCAGGGGGTAATTTATGCAAAAGGAAGGTGTAAGGAACCCTTTGCATCCATGGTTATCCATGGGCTCTTAATTGCTTTGCTCTTTTGAAGAAATGTAGAAGAAGAGAATACGGACTTTAGCTCGTAAATGAGCGTAGCCTTGTTGAAGGTTTATGAAAAAAATGTAGAAAAAGAATTTTAAACTAGAGCAAAGCAATTAGGGGCAATTACCTGGTTAGATGAAAAATGTTCTTTAGCCTTTCAAGGTGAAAGGGTCTATCCATACCATAAGAGGGCAGTAAGTCTTTCGTTTGGATGTTTACGGGTCATCGAATTATCATTCGCCATAAGACTGTCCCATGCCATAGAGAAGGCAGGTAGTCTAAGGGAAAGATCAGAATAGCCATTCTTGTTTAGGCAACCAGAGGATACCTCAGCCCTTCATAGGCAACTTCCGAGGGACGAGATCATATTCAGTGTATCGAAGGTAGCATCATTAGGGACTTATGATGTTTGCATTAGTCGAGGCAACATGGCTGAGGTATCCTCGTATTCGAGGGACAAGGCTATTTTGCAAAAGAAACACAAGGCAACAGGCAACAAGAGAGGTTACCGAAAAAGTGTGCGTGGGTGCAACAATCATGTGATTAATTCAGAAATTTAATCTTATAATTAGTGATGCTAATTCAGTTCAAGGCTTGCACTCCCTAAGATTACTAACCACACAATAATATAATATGCAGATTAAGTGCCTTTAAGGCCAAGCAATACATCCTCGGAACAGTTACAAATAATAAGGGGAAGGGAAAAAGAAAACAGTGGATCTGACTCAAGTAATAATTAAAGCAGAATAAATATGGTTAAGATTTAGGGTTACCGACTATTGAGCTTTGGCGGTTGGCTAACCCTGAAAAAGTGGGAAAAGAGAAATTAAAAAAGAAGGAGTGAGTGTATTATCAATTCAAATGATAATTAGGGTTAACCCTAATCTGATAAAGAAAATAAAATAAAATAGATGTTTAAAATAAAAAATAGAACTTAGCTTTTGATTTGATCTGATATGGTTTGTAGTCAGAGGTAGCCTCGGGGTTAACCCTGAAAAATTGGCAAAAGAGGTAAAATGCGTGAGTGCAAATGAGTTCATTGACTTTTGAAGTTTTAGCCCTAATAACAATTTTTATAATGTAAATAAATAATAAAATAGAGTCGGGACTTAGCTTCGTGAAAGGCGTGGCGCGTAGTCGGGAGGTATCTGAGAATAACCCTGAAAAAAATGCACAAAGAAATATTTTTTCAGTGTATGTGTGATCTTCATAAACCCTGATTAGGGCACGAATTGACTAAGTTTAATATAAAAAATAAAAATTGAATTAATTAATTAAATCAATGAAAATAAGGTTTCGATTAAATCCTCTAACCCTAATATGTATTTTTTTTATCATTTTAATAAGAACCTTGATAATTAATTGAATGATTAAACAATTAGATTGATTCATTTAATCAAATACAAGCTATTGAGTGACCAATCTTTTGTATTGAGCCCTGAATTTTGTTATGGAGATAGTGTGAAGTGTCATAGGTCATATGGGATGCCTTAGAGCCATTGATTCATTGATTTTCCTTTAGAACAACAAAACCCTAGTTCTTGAACCTTGTTTAGGAGAGGGTGTCTTTGAGCTTTGTGCCTTGACTTGAGCTTGAACAGGAGAAATAGTATGGGCAAATTTTGGGGTATGAGACAGGGCAAGTGATCCTAATGGTGTAGGTGAAATTTGTCCGAACAAGGGCAAATGATCCAAATGGTGCAGGTGAAACTTGTCCGAACCAGGGCAGGTGATCCTAATGGTGTAGGTGAAATTTGTCCGAACAAGGGCAGATGATCCAAATGGTGCAGGTGAGCTTTTCAGAGCTATGACAAGTAATCCTATTGGTGCAGGTGAGCTTGCTAGAGCTATAGCAAGTGATCCTTTTGGGGTTCACAAACTACGGAGACTTACTAGAACTATAGTAAGTGGGGTTCACAAACTACGGAAACTTACTAGAACTATAGAAAGTGGGGTTCACAAACTACGAAAACTTACAAGAACTAAAGTAAGTGGGGTTCCCAAACTGCGAAAGCTTGCTAGCAATAATAGCAAGGTGATCACACAACTAACTGCAAGTCCTCGCTATGTAAGACTCAGGCTTTAGCAGGATGATTCTTTTTTCTCACACTCAAGCACAAGGTAAATTCAGGGGTCTTCCATTATTTAATAACTCTTCGATTTGAAAAGCGTGAGACCTGCGTATTCTCACGCCATTCAATCCAAGGTAATTAAATAGGGGCAGCTGTCATACCCCAAAATTTACCCGATACGATTCAAGCCGCTAACTTATTCAAGGGTATTAAAATTAAGAGTCATGGGGTTTAACATATCCATTGTTAAACCCAACCTCTTATGAAACCTTTAATCAGATTTAGGTGTGTAATTAGCAGGTATCTGGGCCCAAATATTTGGCCCATTTATCCCTTTGGTTTTATCATTTTTTTGGTTTTTTTATCATATTTTTATTTTTTCATTCATTTTTAGGATTATTAAAACAAATGCTATTGCTAATTATTGTTATGATTTTAGTATTAGTATTAACTAGTTAATGTTAATATTAATTTAATTATTATTAGTGCATTAGTATTAATTTAATTATTGATTAGTGCATTAGTATTAATTTAACTATTATTAGTATTTTTAGTTAATATTAGTATTATCATTTTCAATATCATTGTTAATTATTATTAATATTAATTTTAGTATTATAGGATTTTAGTATTATTGGATTATTGTTGGTGTGTTGCTGTTTTTGGACAAAAAATGAGTTAGTGGTATTTGGGCCAAACAGAGCTAGCAACATTGGGCCGATCAATGGGTGAACCAAAGTACTGGACCGGGTCAAGTTGACCCGAGTCCTATTCATCGTCTCCCATCCCTCCATCTGCGCCGCAGCCAACACAAACCCTAATCCCCATTGTCAAACCCTAGCAAGTGAATCTTCAAGCAATCTCAACATGATCAAATCTTCAACAGAATCCCAATAACAAATAAACTCAATCAAATCTTAACATAAAATAAAACGAGATTGGATCTGAAGCAAAATCTAATTTTATATTGAATCAATTACAAACAATCTGAATCAATTAACTTACAAACGAAACAAATCAAATAAACTCTAAATCTAATCTTTCCTAACTAACTGAAACCCTAAGTCTATAAAAGAAAAAAGAGAAGAACAGAAGAGGGGTTGGGATTTTTTTGGAGAAGAACTTTAGGAGCCGCCGCGAGTACGAACCCTACGCTTGAAGCTTGACTCTTCATCTTCACCTGCAAAAAAGGAAAAAGACGGATCAGGGAGGAAGCTTACACGTTCCAGAAATCAAGAACACAAGGTAACCAAATCTCGACTTAGCTTAGGGCTTTAATCGATGCATGTTTGTGTTTGGTTTTGGTTGAATCTGAGTTTTACTTAGGGTTAGGGTTCTTCATGTATGGGTTAGGGTTCTTCATGTATGGGTTAGGGTTCATGAGTCTCCTGGGTTTTGACGAAGGATGGGGTCGGAAAGATGAAGATCACGTGGATCTTCATCGGAAACTGGGTTTGATGGTGGTTTTTGGGGGGAACGTTGGTTTCTGGGGGCGGATGAGGGCTATTGGTGGTGGCCGGAGGGGACGGTTCTGGGGTTCGTTGAGGGTGTGGAGAACAAAGAGAGAGAAGGAGAAGTTAGAGAGAGAAAGAAAAGAGGAAAATGAGAAAGGGAAGGGAGATAGCCAAGGGATAATCTCATCCCTGTCTCGGTGGACGGCGAACACGTGGCCTCTCCATGGCCACATGTTGACACCTGCGAACATGATTCGCTGCGTGTATCCATCCCGTACTCCTTCAGCCACTAACGCGTGTGTACCCTTGATTAAGATTCAAACAAATCCTAGCCACACACTGACTCTGAAAGCATACAATAGCCAGGCGTCCTCCCCACACCAGATCCATTGGATCTTTAATTCTAATGGGCCAGGCCCCTTGCTAATTACACACCCTTTAATTTCTACCTCAAATACAAATACACCCCCCCTGAATAAATTAAAAATAAAGTCAATTAATTTAATTTTTATAATTTTAATAATTTGCTTAATTGTTTTGTTTACTTAATTTTCTCCCCGATCCGACTATACCTATTAGTCGCATTGGCGAGGAATAAATTTAATATAGTGAATTTATTTATTAATACTAATCTAATTAATGCTCGTCTAATTCTCTCCTCGATCCGACTAAACCTATTGGTCGCAATGACGAGAGATAAAATAATGAAACATCAATAATTCAATTCGTTGTCATGTAATAACTGAATCTATTGGTTATGAGAGGCAATGATAAAACCCATAATTTGATTACAAAATTTAAAATACATTTTATTTGCTGCTCGTGACGATCGAATCTATCGGTCAGAGTAACCAGCAATACATTACTTAATCCATTAACTATAATGATCAAATCTATTGATCATCGCACCTAACGGTAACATATCAAATCAGGGTTGTACGCCAAACTTCAAAACACTTTCATCTTCAAATCACAAATTCAAAACTACGATAGGCCATTCAAAAAGCCTTTAAAAAGACAGTTTCAAAACAAATTTCATAATCAATTCTAAGGCGTACAACCCTGTGCCCGAACTACGTTGACTCTGATTCTCCCTAAGGAGATACGTAGGCACTTGGCAACAAGGCGAGTCCCCCTCCCTAAAAATTCAATTCATCTTAAAATCTCACTTTTCGCCCTTTTCACCTCTTTAGCTATAAACCTCGTAAATTTTGTCATAAACCTTTACTTTATAATGCAACCCTTAGGAAAGGGTTAAGGGTGCCTAACACCTTCCCTTAACCTGATTATAATAATCTTACCCTGGATCTTTATACTGCGTAGGGTTTCCTATTCGCCCTTCAGAATAGGTGGCGACTCTAAAAAGTTAATTTTAGGGCAGGTTGCTACAATGGTCACCAAAGTGAAGTTTAGAGCATAAAAGATGGACTTCCACAATGATTACAATAGTGACAATGAGAATCGTTGTGATTTTTTATTCCTCTATGGGTAAGGTGAGACTGATGAAACATTCAAAGAGAAATTTCTGCACCAACTAGATCAACGAGAGATACTATTTTGATTGTAGCCTCAAGTGAAATATCATCATTACTTATTAGTGATAGCAGGACATTCTCTTAAAAATTTGCCGTACCAATCAACATCATTAAAATTCTACTTGTCATATCAAATCAAATGATCATTTAACTAAATTGATTGCTAAGAAATGCTTATTATTTGAGATGAAGCTCCAATGATTTATAAGCATTTCTTTGAAATTGTTCATAAGTCTTTTAGAAATACACTTAATATCTCTGATCCTAAAAGTTTGAGTCTTCCTTTTAAACAAAAAGTTGTCGTTTTGGGTGTTGATTTCAAGTAAAGTCTTCATGTCAATTGAAAGAGTACTAGAAAATGGGTTGTAAATACTAGCCTTAATTTATCATACCTTTGCAAATTTTGTCAGAACTTAACATTGATAAAAAAATGAGACGACTACATCTTGGTGCTCAAATGTCAAAAGAAGTGAACGAATCCTCAAATTGAATTTTAAGAGTTGGAAATGGACATTTTAATTAAAATAATAATGGAAAAATTAAAACTCAAATACTAGATGACATGTTGATCAAGAAATTAGGTGATCCTATTGCTTCAATTGCTGATACCACATATCTATCAATTTTGGAGAATATGAATGATCATTTATTTTTCCACAATAAGACAATTTTAGCACCTATGAACGATATTGTTTATATATCGATTGAAGATTCGTTATACCTATAAGGCTATAACTATCATTGTGAATTCTACGCGTCATGTTAGGCCAAATGATACTTTAAATAAGAAATTATGTGCTTTAGAAAAATGTCATATGAAAAATAGTATTAGAAAAAGATTTACATCTCGAGATTATCTTTAACTCCATCTGATCATAGAATTTTATTCACTATAAATAAAATACAATATAAATCTTCTTAAAAGGTTGGTATATATCTTCTAAATCATGTATTGGTGGTTTCACATGTAACTTTGTGTGCTAAGTTGAAGAGACTTATATCTGATGATGAATGACATGTATCCAAAAAAACATTATGATTTAATATAATTCATAAAAAAATCTTTTAGACTTTAAGATAGATAAATTATACATATAAATATTAGGATATATTAAAATACTAATTTTATATGTATTTTGTTATTCTCAAAACTACAACATAAACTAAATTAAATATATACTTTATTATAATTTTATATTAATTATTCATTAAGTAAATTAAATATCTTTTCGTGCAGGTCTAATTACTAAAGATTTAATTATCTTTATGAGTAATTATCATCTTGATTGTGAAATTAAAAGGAATTGAATAATAACAATTTAATAAGAAGAACTATTTATAAAAAAACACTAAAATATTACTTAAAAAATTAAAATGGATCCAATAAACTGTAATCAATCATACATTAAAAAAATATGAGAAATTAGAGAAGAAGGAAAAAAAGAGAGTAATATCCTCTTAGGGTTTTCAAATCTAGGAAAACTCCCAAAAGGTACATGCATAAATGCTTTCATTATTAAATCCTAACTAATAAGGGCATAGATCAAAATATTTAGTTAATTAACCCTCCTTTATAAATACTTAATTCATAATGTTTGGAATTCTTGAAATCAATCAAGATCTTGAGAACCATCTTCATTGATTCCAAGTTCCTTGAGAACTTGAGCACAACCAGGAAGACGTTCTTTCTTAAGGAAACCAAGAGGACTAGTGGTACGAATAGGAGACACAATTCCATTGTTGTGTGTGATGCTGACCTTAGCAGCTTGTTCCAAGTGAGATTCTGAGTCAACCTCGTTACAATCTGGTCTAGGACTTTTCACAAGCACAACTTGACATTCCTCGTCTTCATGGTCTCCATCTACCTCTAGTTTGTATGATCCATTTGCATCTGTTGTTGCTTCTTTGGTGAATGTCACTGTTCCGTTTTCTTCTTTGCACTCCACACGTACGGTTGCACCTATTGTCACACGTATATTAATCAATAACTTTAAATTTTTTATGAATATTAAGTTTCAACGTATGCATGCATGTGAAAAACATGAATTTGGATTCTAAACCTAATTATTTCTATAGCCGCATCAGCGTCATGCATGGTGATCAACATCATGCATGGTGATGCGGCTAATGATCTACAAATGTATCAGTATAATGCATCTCTATAGTCACATTAGTTTGATGCATGATGACATGCATGGTGATCAGAATCATGCAAGTTGATGCAGTAAATGATCTCTACAAACACATTAGTAAGATGCATGGTGACATGCATGGCGATTAACATCATGCATGGTGATGCGGTTAATGATCTCTATATCTGCATCAATATGATGCATGGTGATATGCATGGTGATGCGGTTAATGATCTCTATATTTTCATCAATATGATGCACGGTGACATGCATGGTGATGCGATTAATGATCTCTACGGCCGCATTAGTATGATGCATATTGATGCGACTGTAAAAAATTCATGTTTGAATAATATACGTACCTTCCAAGAACTCGGTCAATTTGGTGATGAATTGGGTGCGGCATGTGTCACAATAAACGAAACCCTCGACAGAGAAACGGTCCTTGACGCTATAAGCAGAACCAAGGAAAGATAAGAAGCAAAGGGTGGAGACTAGGAAGATTGTAGACTTTGCCATTGTTATGGATTTGTGAAAAGTAATTTCTTTCTAAATAAGATATACTGTTTACAATGAAGAAAGGATTGCATTTTATACTTTAAAATTAATGGATTAAACTAATTTTGTTTATTTGTTCAGTTTGTAACTTGAGGCTCTAATTCCTCCCATTGTTTGAGGATGGTAGAAACTTATGTTATGACCCGTTTTTTCCTCTTCTTTATTAAGCTATTAAATCTATTTATGTGTGTGGAAAAAAGTTATATGTATAATTAGTCATAAAGACCAGCTTAATAGGAAACAAATTAAAGGGTCAATGTAATTTTAATTATGTATCTCATTTGCTAATAAAAAAAATGTATGTATCTCATTTCAAAGAACAACATTGACCTTTCGTTGTGTAACAACTTTATTGAGCCATACTATGTGGCATAAAACAATTATAATTACATTTACAAGTTCTTGGTTTCATTTTAGTATAGTCTATTATAAATCAAATGTACAAATTTGTCAATGAATGACTTAAATATGATTAAATGATCTATTAAGTTTTATTTACAAAAAAACTTTATTATGTTAAATTACTTACAAATACATTATTTTTAGAATAAACCCTTGGTTTATGTTATGATGTAGATCTCTCTCTTCATCTTAAATATTGAAGTTAGTCATAGTATCGGTGTCATGCTCTGATATGTAACACTGGGGAACGTTTGTTTGAGAGTTGTTTGATAACTCTTAATTTTATTTTAGTTGAATAATTTGTTAAGTTTTTGGAGATGATGAACGATGGTTTAATCTTATTCAACTTATGAATCCTTTTCTGTGTTAACATGTTTCAGTGAATTTTATTTATTGAGTTCCTCGTGATAGCATGACATGTATGTTTAAAAATATGGTTATGTAGAATTGTAGCATCTTTTTTACAAGTTACTATGAATTAATTAATATATTCTATGGGGGTTTAGAAGAGTGTTACAGGCCCGGCCCTGTGTTTGATGTGTGAAATATGTAAAGTGTTGAGTGTTTTGTTGTGTTTTATGTGTTAAACTTTCAAATTCTTTTTTAATATTCTAATGTCAAGTGTTAATTTTTAAATTTAATTGTAAACTAGTAGGAAATTCGTGCTTTCGCACGGGTCTGGTCGGAATTTCACATTACATGTATCTAATTTTGACTTGTAAAGTTCCTTTATATATATCAAAAATTTATGCAATAACTGGTATCTCATAGATACGTTCACTTCTACCCGTTAATCCAGATGAATTAATTCTAAAAATTTATTAAACCTATTTTAGATATTATTCCATTTTTCTAAGTTCCTTTATATATATATATATATATATATATATATATATATATATATATATATATATATATATATATATATATATATATATATATATATATATATATATATATATATATATATCAAACATTTATTTAATAACTGGTATCTCATATATACGTTCACATCTACCCGTTAATTCAGATAAGTTAAAAACCCAGTTGAATCCAACTGAGTTAATTCTAAAAATTTATTAAACATATTTTAAATATTATTCAATTTTTCCAAACCTAAAATATATGATAGCTCTCGTCAAACTTACGAATTTTACAAATCTAAAATGTATGACAGGAATTAAGAAATAAATAATAATTATAAGGAATTATTTAGTTTTCAATTCAATAATAATTATTTCATTCAATAATAACATTTTTTAAAGTCTATATTAAATGATAATTTTACCATTATTATTGTAATTATCATTTAATTGCCTTTAAGATCTATGATAATAAAAAAATTAAATTGAAAGCTCGAAAAATTGGATTCTCTGTATCTACATTAACAGGTTGTACAAATATTTGAAGTTAATTTTTAAAAGTTTAAATAGTATCTTAAATTCAAAATACTTACTATTTATAGCGATCTATTTATTTTACATTTATTTATAAAATCTCACTTTCTTTTAGATTTGGAAAATATATTTAAAGTTATAAATATTCTTTTAAAGTTATAAATAAACGTGTCTATAAACAATAAATATTTTTCTTGTATATAAATATTATTTTTGTCTTGGATTTTATTTATAAAATTATTTAAAGCAATACATAACTTGTTCCCGTTTATAAAAACAATATTATTTATAAAAAATTAATACTTAATAAAATATATTTAAAAAGTATGTTTAGTAAATTTGTTAGATTTCTTTTATTAATTGATATTTTAAATATATATTTAATATATTAATAAGTGTGTATTTAATTTCTCATATTTTAAAATAAATTAATAGTATTGCAGTCTTATTGAAATTGTGGTATATTTTTATATAGAAATTTTTAATATTATATAAAAGACATGTGAGACATATATTTAACTTAATTTATATGTATTTCCATAATTAAAAAAAAATAATCTGGAACTAAATCTTTTGCTTCAATTCAAACTTTAATAAAATATATTGAATTATAGTTATGCAATACGGTTGATTTAATGCAATTATTTTTTGTCCTCTTTATAAATAAGACAGTTTGTTTATAATAGATGGAATAATTTTTGAATATGTAGGTATCTCCTCCCTTACTATAAACAACTCTAATTTTTTTTGCCCATTTAACCTAAAAAAATAATCAAAGATTTTATAAATTTATTTTATTTATTTATTTTGTAAAAGTATCATTATTGATTTTATAAGTCCAGATGCTCCTCACAAAAATATGCCAAAGAGGGGGGGTTTGCTGAAATACGGAGGTGTGCAACATAGAAATCTAGTTAGGCCCAAAATTTCTTGGCCCAAGCAAATCGACATAAACCCTAAAAGAAAAACAAGGGAGATACTGCCTCCCTTTTTCTTCTCTCAGCTCTTTCTCACGCTCTATTTCTCACAAAAAACAAACACCGACCGCCATTGTTGAAGGTTGAGAAAACACTTAGAAGGGGGGTTGAATAAGTGGGTTTTAAAACTTTATGAAGGAAAGATAGTCATAACACAGTTATTTTTATCCTGGTTCACCTTCTCAATAAGGCTACCTCCAGTCCACCCTCAACAAGGTGATTTGCCTCTCTCAATAGAGGTCTTAATCCATTATAATCAGAACTTGATTACACTTGCACGACCAACTGTCGTGACTCACAATACAATGCACAAGCCAAACTGCTGGTGACTAACAATCCCGCACAAACCAACTATTTGTGATCAACTATTCCTAGACTTCTTGAGACTTCTGACCCAATTGGTCTCTCAAGGACTCAGTTACCACGTAACTTCTGTTGACAGTGTATTGTTTTGCTTCTAGAAAGCTGTAATCACTACTGTGATATTTCACTAAGATTAAGTACAGAATGATGAACTCAGAATATGAATAAGAAAATTTAGGTTCAGAGAGTTTTTCTTCACACTTAATGATTTTTCAGAGTTGCAGCATTATTGTGTGTTCTTTCTTGTTTTCTTTAGTTTTGGTGCACATTTTTCTTTAAACGATCATGAGTATATATAGCTTCAGAATTTTTGACCATTATCTTCAAAGCTTGTATTCACCATTAAATGGCTTGCGTGTTGTCTTTGCTTTTGCTGTCTCCAAGGATTTGCATGTGGATAGCTTCTTCAATCAACCTTGGGAATTACGCTTTTGGAGTGTTGCAGTCGTTTTAATTAGAATCAATCTGCGTAATCTTCTGTTCAGTCTTGGTTCTTCAAATTCTGTTGTGAATGTGTTTACGGTGTTCTGGTGTAATATCAAAAGTTGCTTTCAGCAGTGTCAATTTGAATCATTCCTTATAATCTTTTGTTCAGCCTTGTTCTTTAACTTCTATTGTAGATATGTTTGCAGCGTTTGGTATCAGAAGTTCCTTTATGACTTGCGTTGTGTTTCTCTAGCTCCTCATAAGTGCCAAGTTCTAATTGCTGGTACTGGTACATCTTATGAAATTAGAACCATATGATTAGAGTACCATGTTTGCTTTATACAAAATTTGTTTGCTTGTTATCATCAAAACAATTGAGTACTATGTTCTAACAATTGATTAGAGTACTATGTTCTAACAATTGTTGCATTCAAAAACCTTCGCCAACTAAAAAATTCTAGCTGAATGAAAGAAACAATCAAACAGATCTCAACGATTTCCTTCCTGATTCCGAATATACCGTCCAAATCTTAGAACCAAAATCGCAATCAAGTCAGAATAAATGAAAATAAAACAAAACCCAAGTCCTTCAAAACAGAATTAAACAACAATCATTCTTAATTTCGAGCCAAAAACAAAGGGGTATAAATCGGTACATCATGAGGAACATAATAATAACACGAATTTGCAGAATAAAGTTCGAAAATTACCAATCTCTAGATAGTGTGAATTCCTTCCCTCTTGGTATTCGACTCTGTTCTCCACTCCTCTTTTTCTATGAATTCCTGTTGGAATTGTTGTTGTTGTCTGTTGCAAATCGCGAAGTTGAATACGATGAGTTGCTGCTCTTGAATCTGCATGTGATGCATGGTGCGTTGAGTTGTGTGAAATGTTGCGATGTGGATGGGTTGTTGCAAATGGTGCGGTTCCGATATGAGGCTTGTGCCGTTGAAGTTAACTATTGAATTGTTTCTTTTTTTCATCTTCAAATATATATATATATATAATTTGAAAAATCAATAAAAAGAGAAAAAATGTTAAAAAGAATGTGAAGAAAGTATTTTAACAAAATAAATACACAAGGTATGTTTTTACTTATGTTGATGTTGTTTTAAGACCCATTTACTTCTTCGAATCTCCAAATTTGTTCACCACCTGAAAAACAAAAGAAAAGGTAAATTGTGTTAAAAAGAAAAGATGGAATGACAAAAAAACTCACATGTTGAAGAACTGATATGAAAAAGTGATATGGAGAAGATAAGGTGAAACAGTGATATGGATAAGGTGAAGCATGAAAATGACATGGTTTAGAAAACTGAAAGGCCGAGGATTTATTGTATTGTTTGATAGTGGAGATTTTGTTTTTCCAAGAACCCTAATGTTATTATGTATTTAACACGTAGAATAGGCCTTATTATTAGTTAGGAATTAGGGTTTTGCAATGATTATTTGGTTTGGTTAAAAAAAATTAAAATATCAATACCAATAATAAAATTTATTTAAGAGGCTGACATCATCCCGTAATAAATGTCTGATGAATAATAGTGACCTATTTTGAAAAAAGACAAATTTACCCATGGAATAAGATCAAATTTAGTTGTTTTGCTAGAGGGCTTGGAATGTAATTTTCAGGTACTTTAGATTCTATATATTATAATAGATAATAGATATAATAGATTTATTTCATGATTCAATAGAAATCGTGTCACTATTTTGTATGGATTAAGAGCAATTTGTTATTTGTTTGAATAAATAGAGCATGAAAATTTACATGAAATGTACTATCTTAAAAAATAATAGCATAAAATACACCAAAAAACAAAATAGTGAAAAAAAAATTGTAAACCGTTCAACCAAATCAAATCAATTAGTTTGGTTTGATTCTGTCTTTGAAAAATATTAAAAAACCAAATCGATAAAAATATCATCGATTCGAACCTTTTTTTAACCAAAAACCCTTTCAAATAGATCCGATTACACCTCTAACTATGTATTATATACTAGTAATTTGCTAATCACGTATCATATATTATTGTTTTAATAATATTAATAATTTATTTTAAATAAGAAAAAATAAAGTTACATATATTCATATACTAAAATTAATGATTTTTATAATATAACATTAAAGTTTTATTAATAATACCCGCGAGTGGATATTTTAAAATTTTATTTTCTATTATAAAATAATTTTCTTATTTGTAAACAAAAATGATTTATTTAATATAATATTAAATAAATTTTATTCATAAAAATATTTAAATATTATGTATAATTGATTTTAATGCTAATATTTAATTATGTTGTATTTATAATTAATTTTTAATATTTTAAAGGTGTGTAATTGATTTTAATGTGTTTGATTATTCTTTAAAATATATTTGACTATATCTCAAAAAAAAAATTAAATTAAAATTTATATATGGAAATAAGTTTACTATTGATTCAAATATTTTTATAAAGAACTTTAAAATAAAAATAATACTTATATGTATGAAAAAAAATTCTTTTGATCATAATATTTTATGCATAGAAAAAATTATAGGCACGAGCTTATTATCTATTTTAAAAATAATTAAATTTTGGTTAAACAATTTTATATATATTTTATTTCATTTTAAAAATAAATATACGTAAATTATTAGTACATGTGTCTCGCACGAGTATTTTACTAGTTATTTTATGTGTGTGGGTTTGTTGCTACTATCTTTATAGAGTTTTCTATAGAGCTTATGCTTTTGTTCTCAATCTATTTTCAAAATTGATAAGAGTCTTAAGTCCTTTGATGTGAGTAAGAGAGTCTTTTATGGATTGATTGTGATTCAACTCTTTGTAGTATGATTTATTTAAAAAGCTCGTAAGGATATTATTTATATATAAAAAAAATTAACACTTATTGTCGCGGGCGAAAAACCGTTTTGTTCCTCTTTTTTGTGGGATGAGACACCTGATGCCTTCTTTGGGCTCGAGTACTCATAAAAAATGATTTTTCTTTGTTTCGACCAAACTTTTTATTATTTCCAAAGGAGGAAAAGGAAAAAAGCTGCAATAACCTAAAAGTGGGGGGAGATCTTGGGTAAGAGGGTTGGTTATACGAAGGGAAGGTATTAGCACCCAACGTATCTGTAGTACTCTACAGGGTTCTTTATTGTTTTTCATTCTATGTTACGGTGAAGGTTCTGTTGTGAAATAGGTGGGACCTAAGGTGTTTGTTTGATTATGCTCGCAAAGATCATCGCGATCCTCTGCATACATATCCCTTAGAGGGAATCAGAGCATCTGTAGCTCGGGGTCTACGGGTGCTAAGGTTTGAATGGTTTTTTTTGTTTTGTTTTGCTCGCCAAGGATCGACCTTGTGCCTACGTATTCTCAAAGGGATGTTGAGAAAGTCAGAGCAATCGTAGTTCCCACTTATGCTAGTGGAAGCAAAGGAAAATAGACAAATGTCGTCTAAATGCTAGATGTATCTAATCTATATCATCACATACATCTGTTTGATTTTTGTTTGTTTAACCAGCCTTGTGGCAAAAACTTTTAATGAAGTCAGCCTTGTGACAAAAAGTTTTGATTAATCAGCCAGCCTCGTGGCAAAAGTTTCAATGAAGTCAGCCTTGTGACAAAAACTTTGATTAATCAGCCAGTACGGTGGCAAAACGGTTTGATTGATTAGCCAGCCTTGTGGCAAAAAGTTTGATTGATTAGCCAGACTTGTGGCAAAAAGTTTGATTGATTAGCCAGACTTGTGGCAAAAAGTTTGATTGATTGATTGTTTGTGATGATATATAAGAGATACTCCTAGCATAGAGATGAAAAATGTCTAATCTCCTAGGGTATTTGATTTGGATATTGGGGGATGCTTATAAGAAGCCCGTGGGTCCTTGTACGAAGCCCAAGAGGAGGCTATCCGAGGGTCCTTGCATTGTAAGCCCAAGAGGAGGCTATGGGAGGGACAATCCAGGGTCCTTGCATTGTAAGCCCAAGAGGAGGCTATGGGAGGGTCACTCGTTTGTACAAAGCCCAAGGGGAGGCATGGTATAGTTGGTTTGAGCTCTTAGAGCGATTTCACCGGGAAACCATACTCTATGTCCTAACCTAAACTAGTGGAGATTCTTTGCACGAAGCCCAATAGGAGGCTATGGGGAACCTAGTGTTGTACTAAGTTGAATAAGCATATATAACACAATCACAAGTATGAACAAGTACGAACAAACATGAACAAGTACATGAACAAATATGAACAGTTATACATATATGACAAAGCGTGTGTATATAATGGAGTTTATGAAGGAAATATACCTGTAAGCATGATCCATTTGTATACACAGGGCTCGGGACTTATACTCGGGGAGAGGTCCACTTGAATTCATTCAAAGCTATGTAAACAAGTATTTACAAAGGGGCTTGGGACTTATACCTACATGGAGGCCCATGGTATTTTTGGGAAGATTTAAAGAAACCTTCATTTTTGGTTTGTTATTCAAAGTTAAAAATCAAACTGATCGAGATATGTACAAAAGGCGTACAATGAAATACCTAATTTCATATACTGGAATGGGTATGTACAAAAGGGCTCGGGACTTATACCTACGTGGAGGCCCATGGTATTTTGAAAAGTTTTGAATAATTTGGAGTTTTGTTGCTTTGAAAATGATTTGAAAACTGTTTGAAAATTGTTTATTTTGAAGAAGTTTTATTGTTTTGAAGAATGTTTTGAAAACTGTACAAAAAGAAAAGAAATGGGACTTACACTCTCTAATATTCGAGAGGCCCCACTTCGTTTTGAAAATCAATTAATCAAATAAAAAGATTTAATCAATAGTTTCAAAAAGAAATGGTTTTTTGAAAAGAATCGCGATTGCTCGTTTTAAAACGATTTGAATTTTGAAAGAAGTCAAATTAATCAAGATAAACAAAAAGATTGTCTTCAATTAACATTTAGATGATTAGGGTTTGCTTCAAAAAATATTTACAAGTTACTAAGTTTGAAAATCAAATGAAAAATAGTACTTAAAAGTATTAAAATTACTTAAAAACAAGTCATTTTAAAACTAATTAAAAATGTATCAAATAAATATTTTTTGATGATTTTTTTTGATATTCTTAAAATATATATATTAAATGAGAGGTGTGTGAAAAATGAATGAAAAATGAATTGATTTGGTTAGTTAAATAATTAATTGAAGTTTGTTAAAAAAAATGAAAGAAAAATAGTTGTAAAAAAATTGTTTTGGTCCCTAGAGGTGTTGAACCCACGCCCTTGTGTTTACCAGCCAAAACACTTGCCAACCCAGCTGCGTGCGCAGCTTGTTATTATAACAACTTCATTTAATTATATTTGAAAACTGATATTTGAAATTTATGAACAGAAAATGGCGCCAAGAACACCATCCCCATTTGATTTTGAAAATTCTTGAAACCGAACCAAATTGATCAAGTGAAGGGTCTATCTTGCTCGGTTTTGGACGAGGAACATGATGATAGCATTTAATTTCATTTATTTTCACTCTAAGATCATTAATTTTCTGGAAATCGTGAAGAACCCTAATTCTATGATTCAATCTGAAATCGTGTAGGTGCAAGTTATGATGCAATTGATTGAGGGTTAATGATCCTCATAGGTGCAGAAACAAGATGGTATATCAATATTTAGTTTATGATGCATGTATGTATGAGTTTGAAGTTCAAGTGACTTACCTTCAAAAACGGCCAAACTGGAGATTTGATTCTTTAATATAAGTGTTACAGATGCTTTGTATCAATCTGGATAGCTTCAATGATGATTATGGAAGGTGTCTGGATGTCTGGAACAAGCTGAATTCATCTGAGCATGGCCATGGCACCCGAACTGCAGTTGCTTCAAGTATGAATCGAATTTGAAGATGGAGGTGTTTCAGATTGCTGGTGAGTGTTTGGATCATTCATATGAAGTATATGGATGGTGTTAGGAGTGTTAGTTTGGACAGATATGGCTTGGTATGGATTTTGGCATGATAAGGTTCAATATATGCAATTATGGAAGTGAGGTAGTGATTCTGAGATTTGAGGTGTTTTTGGGTGTATGAGTGATTCAAACACATCACATTTGACATTTAGAAGTTGTGGGAAGCATCACTTTGTTCAGAACTTGCAAGGTTTGGAGGTTGGGTTTTCTACCTCACTTTGAAACACATGACTTGTAATTCAAGAAAGAAGAGAGAAAACCTATAATTGTGAGGTTTTGGTGTGAATTTGAATGAGTTTTGGACCTCTATTTATAGGCCAAGGATTCTGAATGAAGAGCTTTGCAACTTGATCAAAGTTTGATGATTTGGCTTAAGAGATAAAAAGGAATCTTTTACATTTAATGCAAAATGGTTAAAGTGACCAAACCATGGTTAAAACTCAAGCTTCTTATCCTCTTCCATTCTGATCTCAAATCAGAGAAAATATCTTCAATTATTGCCTCTTTGCATCATTACTTGGACTATAGGCAATGTGGTCTTGAAACTTAGTGAAAAATGGTGAAAATTCAAGTGAAAATGATCACTAAATGCATAATTCAAAACCATAGCTACACTCCATATTTTTTCATGCTCTTGGACATTTTGGAAAGCTCATGTTACACACTTCAAAACCCTAGTTGAAAGTTTCTTCAAGACCTTTAAGGAAATGGGTGAAAAAGTTCCATGAACTTTGAAGAAAATGAAGTTTTAAGTGAAATTTTCAAAAGATGTCAACTTTGAAGCTCCATATCTCTTAAATGGTTGATCTTATGGAAACAATTTATATGTGCCAAAGTTGTTTATTGGATCAAAATCTACAACTTTCATGTTGGAAGTTTTTTTCAGTTTGTAGGTGAAATTTTGAGAAATTCCCTTTCAAAGTTTGGAAAAAACCATGAAAAACACTTAGAAATTTTTCTAAGTATGAAAAGTCAAACTTTTGACTTTTTGATTCTTGATTGATTTTCTTGATTTTTCTTGATCAAATGACTTCATATATCATATATTGATGATTCAAAACTTCAAAAGTCATGGTTGACCAAAATTCCCCAAAAGTCAATGGTGATCTTGTACAGTTGACTTTTTCAGACGAATCGCATTTCTGGAGATTTCAAATGAACCAGGCTATCCTTACCAAATGAATGGTATGAATGGATAATATTGAGTTATTGGAAGATCTTGAGCCATGGTTTGAGTTGTGGCACCATGTCCTGATTAAAAAGTCAGTTGTTCAGTGAATTAGGTCAAAAAACCTTAATTGTCGACCTGATGAAATTGATGACTGTGGATCTTGAATTGAGATGTAATTTCCATTGTATATTGTCATAGGGATTATCTGAAAATGATTGAAACCTTTGATTGACTTCCTGGGGATTTTTAGGGTTTCCCAAATGTGATCCCTTTTTTCAGTCCTTGATAGCTCAAAACCCTGATCTGAGGATTTGTCTGATCAATCTTTGTGTAGGAGATGTTATGAGCCAATGGATTAGGTCAAAATGATGCACTTGAGGTCTTGATATCATGTCCCAAGCCATTAGGTCAAATTCTGAGCAAAAGTCAGGAGTATGCTATCTTCAGTCAAAACCCTAATCTGGTTGATTCAGAGCTGTTGAGCTTGTTGAAATGAATCTCTGAGGACCAAATGTTGATTGTTGATGAAGATGATTCATTTGAGATGAAGGGAGAACAAAACCCTAATTGATTGTTACTTGTACTGATGAGTGATTTCCTGATTAAATCCTGCTGAGTCACAAGTAGCAAACACAAGCTATGCAATTTGTTAGAGATGCAAATGATGCATATGCAAATGATATGAGGTGGTATCTTAGGTCAAAAATTGGGGTATGACAGATGCCCCTATTTAAGTTTCTTCAACCTGAGACATGAAGATTGAAAATCTTCGTTTTGATAGGATGGAAGAGACTTAAATATCAGAAGACGCGAATTTTGGACCTAAGATACCAAAATTGCGAATGATGCAAGGATATCTTTACCGAGGGGATATCAAGAACTGACTCCACTGGGGAAAAGAGGTTGGGAAGGATGTCTCAATCCGTTTTAGGAAGAGAATCCGTTTTGTCTTTTCGGGAAAGCAAGTGTATGCTTCACCGGGGAATGATAGCTTTGTAAGAAAAGCTTACCTATCGACATTATCGACTATCAACATGGGGATAGACTTGTTTAATAATGCGAAGGTGAAAGGTATGAAACTGTGTTACCGACTACCAGCATGGTGATAGACTTGACAAGGTAAAAAGAGCTTCAAAAGTTTGGTTAATATTACCGACTATCAGCATGGTGATAGACATGTTTAATAATATAACCAAAACAAAAGGGTACCGACTACCAGCCTTGTGATAGTGGTTTTGAAGACATGATCAATTATCAGCCAAGTGACAAAATGATCCTGGAGACTTTGCTAGGGAAATTACTGGTTATTCAGCCTTGTGAACAGTAATAAGGCCCTGATTTGTCAAATGGTCTTCATGATTGATTTCCTGAAGAGGAAAATTTTTGAAAGAAACATAAGCTGCTCAGATGATGAGGCTATTGCTTATGGTATGTTTTTCACGATTCTATTTGAGGAATCGGAGTTTGAATCTCTGGTAAAGACAAAGTTCTAACCAAGAATGAATTGGAAAGAAACAATCAAACAAGACTTTGTACCCAATGAGGAATGAACTCGAATGAGTATTTTCTCCTTCGTTTTGAGAGGAGAAACTGAAGAAACCTTCTTCCACGAGGAATGATCTCAGTGGGGAACTGGAGAAAGAAAATGTTCTTTTTGCTTATGGGTGACAACCTACTTGGATAGATGACACGCCCATACTTGTTTCTTTTTTCTTTTTTCTTTCTTTCCTTCTTCTTTTTTTTCTTTTTTTTTTCGGAATAGATATATCCTGAACAAGTGATTTCGAAGCAAACATTGAAAAATGTAATGATGCATAAATGACGCAAATATGTATGAATGATGAATGTCATGAATGTAGCATGCATACTGACGATATTGACAGACAAAGAAGTGTATACTGGAGAGGGACCGCGTCGCAATACAACCAGATACTCGGCAAATGTTCTTCAACACGGTGTAGATAACACAGGTGATGAATGGTGCTGCATGTTTTAAACTTTTCTGGGGAAGATAAGCATCTTTTCTCATTGAGATGGAAGAACCTCTTCATTGGTGATGGAAAATCTTCGTCACTGGAGATAGAAGACCTTCTTCACTGGGGATAGAAGAGCTTTTCCTATCATAATCCTTGATTCGTCCTATGGAGATAGCTGTTGATGTTCCTTCGGTTGTTCATCACTCAAAGGAAAATTTCGCTTTTATTTTGAAAAAGAAAAGTAAATTCATTTAAAACTTTTTTTTCTTTTTTCTTTTCAAAAGTGAATAACACAATTAAAGCGTCATTTTGCAAGCTAAAAGAAATTAGAGATTGCAAACAAGTGGGCACAAGGCTCAAATTTATTTAATAGGATGGTAATCAGCTAAAGGCGTGATTCCATGGAGTATTTACAAAAGTTGGAAATGGTAATTATGCGGAAAAGGCTACATTGAAAGCAATAACCACTATTTCCCCCAACAACTTTGAGTTCCAACTGTGCTTGTCGCTTCAGATTGGCAATGATTTGTTTGAAGATCCTTTGATGAAGTACAGACTCTTCAGGTGACGAAGTACGGACTGATGCAGTTACTTTGTCATAAATCCCTAATTTTTGCCTAGATTGCCCTTTCAGGTTTTCAATCTACCAGGATGAATTTTTCTGTTTATTGTCTCTAATTTTTGCCTGGACCGCCCTTTCGGGTTTTCAGTCCACCGAGACGCTCATTTTTGCCTAAGTCGCCCTTTGCGGGTTTTCGACTTACCGAGCTGTTCTTTTGTAATTTTTAGACAAAGTATTTCTTGACTGCGTCAGCATTCACAGGATGTGGGAGTTCATCACCATCCATGGTTGCAAGAGTCATGGCGCCGCCAGAAAATGTTCTTTTGACAACATACGGGCCTTCGTAATTAGGAGACCATTTGCCCCTAGAATCTGGTTGAAAAGACAAGATCTTTTTAAGCACGAGGTCGCCTTCTCGAAATTCACGAGGTCGAACCTTTTTGTTGAAGGCTTGTTTCATTCTTGCTTGGTATAACTGTCCATGGCATAGAGCAGTCATACGTTTTTCTTCGATTAAGTTCAACTGATCGTATCTGCTTTGACACCATTCAGCCTCTGATAACTTAGTCTCCATGAGGACTCTCATTGATGGGATTTCAACTTCTACGGGGAGCACAGCTTCCATGCCGTATACTAGAGAAAATGGAGTTGCCCCTGTTGAAGTACGTACTGAAGTACGGTACCCATGTAAAGCAAATGGCAGCATTTCATGCCAGTCTTTGTAAGTGACGACCATTTTCTGGACAATCTTCTTAATGTTCTTGTTGGCAGCTTCAACGGCGCCGTTCATTTTTGGTCTATAAGGAGAAGAGTTATGATGCTCAATCTTGAATTCCTCACATAATTCTTTCATCATCTTGTTGTTCAAGTTTGAACCATTGTCAGTAATGATCTTACTGGGAATACCATATCGGCAAATGATGTTATTCTTGATAAACCTCACAACCACTTGTCTTGTAACATTGGCGTAAGATGCTGCTTCGACCCATTTGGTGAAGTAATCAATAGCTACCAAGATGAAACGATGACCGTTTGAAGCTTTCGGTTCGATCATTCCAATCATATCGATACCCCACATGGAAAAAGGCCATGGAGATGAGAGAACGTTGAGTAGAGTCGGTGGCACATGGATCTTATCTGCATAGATCTGGCACTTGTGACATCTCTTCACGTGTTTGTAACAGTCTGATTCCATTGTCAACCAATAGTATCCTGCTCTTAAGATCTTTTTGGACATTGCATGCCCATTTGAATGAGTTCCAAAGGACCCTTCATGCACTTCATGCATTAACATATCTGCTTCGTGTCTATCCACGCATCTGAGCAAAACCATGTCGAAGTTTCTTTTGTATAGCACATCTCCGTTCAGGAAGAAACTGCCAGAGAGTCTCCTTAGAGTTTTCTTATCTTTGTTTGATGCCCCAAGTGGGTACTCTTGAGTTTGAAGGAAGCGTTTGATGTCGTGAAACCACGGTTTATCATCGATGACTGCTTCAGTTGCAAACACATAGGCGGGCCTTTCAAGGCGCGTGATTCTGACTGTAGGCATATCATTCCAGTGATTGACTTTGAACATGGAAGATAGAGTAGCCAAGGCGTCTGCCATTCGATTCTGATCTCGAGGTATATGATGCAATTCAACTTTATTGAAGAAAGTCAAAAGACGTCTTGCATAATCTCTGTAAGGAATCAAGCCAGGGTGGAAAGTTTCCCATTTGTCTTTGATTTGGTTGATCACAAGGGCTGAATCTCCATATATGTCGAGGATCTTGATCCTTAAGTCAATGGCTTCTTCGAGACCCATAATACAAGCTTCATATTCTGCGATGTTGTTGGTGCAATCAAATAGCAATCTGGCGGAGAACGGGATATGAGTACCCTTGGGAGTGATGATGATTGCCCCAATTCCATTGCCAAAAGCGTTTACTGCTCCATCAAAAATTAGGCCCCATCTTGATCCAGGATCAGGACCTTCTTCAGGTAATGGCTCGTCACAATCTTTCATCTTCAAGTACATGACATCTTCATCAGGAAAGTCAAACTTGAGAGATTGATATTCATTAATCGGTTGATGCGCCAAATGATCGGCGAGAATGCTTCCTTTGACCGCTTTTTGGGCACGGTATTCAATGTCATATTCGGATAACAGCATTTGCCATCGGGCAATCCTTCCTGTTAAGGCAGGCTTTTCAAAGACATACTTGATCGGATCCATTCTGGAGATTAACCAAGTAGTATTGTTGATCATGTATTGGCGGAGACGTTTTGAAGCCCAAGCCAAAGCACAACATGTTTTTTCGAGCATGGAGTAACGAGACTCACAGTCTGTGAATTTCTTACTCAGGTAATAGATGGCATGCTCCTTCTTACCGGTTTCATCTTGTTGTCCAAGCATACAGCCCATGGATTCTTCTAACACAGTAAGGTACATGATTAGTGGTCTTCCTTCAACTGGAGGAATCAATATTGGTGGTTCTAACAGGTACTCTTTGATACTGTCGAACGCTTTCTGGCAATCTTCAGTCCATACAACCCCTTGATCTTTGCGGAGAAGCTTGAAAATTGGCCCACAAGTAGCAGTCATTTGAGAGATAAATCTGGAGATATAGTTCAATCGTCCGAGAAATCCTCTTACTTGTTTTTCAGTTTTTGGTGCAGGCATCTCTTGAATAGCTCTGACTTTGTCGGGATCTACTTCGATACCTCTTTGGCTGACAATGAAACCCAAGAGTTTGCCAGATCTAACCCCAAAAGTACATTTGTTAGGATTCAAGCGAAGCTGGTATTTCCTTAATCGTTGAAACAACTTCAAAAGGTATTCAATATGTTTTTCTTCTGTGCTGGACTTGGCTATCATGTCGTCCACATAAACTTCTATTTCTTTATGCATCATGTCATGAAAGAGAGTAGTCATCGCTCTTTGGTAAGTTGCGCCTGCATTCTTTAATCCAAACGGCATCACTTTGTAGCAAAAGGTACCCCATGGGGTGATGAAAGATGTCTTCTCCATGTCTTCGGGAGCCATCTTGATCTGATTATAACCGGAGAACCCGTCCATGAAGGAAAAGACGTTGAACTTAGCGGTGTTATCAACCAACATGTCAATATGTGGTAACGGAAAGTCATCTTTTGGACTGGCCTTGTTCAAGTCACGGTAGTCAACACACATTCTAACTTTTCCATCTTTCTTCGGAACTGGCACTATGTTGGCCAACCATTGAGGATACTCAGAGGTGACAAGAAAACCTGCGTCGAGTTGCTTTTGAACTTCCACTTTGATCTTGTTAGCCATATCAGGGTGAGTCCTTCGCAATTTCTGCTTAACTGGCGGACATTCTGGCTTCAATGGCAAGTAATGCTGAACAATATTGGTATCCAACCCAGGCATGTCTTGGTAGGACCAGGCAAACACGTCAACATATTCTTTGAGAAGGTCTGTCAACTTACTCTTGATATCAGCATCAAGCAGCGATCCAATGGTCACTTCTTTTTTGTCTTCTTCAGAACCCAAGTTGATCTTTTCTAAAGGCTCTTTGTGAGGCAGAATGGCTCTTTCCTCGTGCTTAAGTAATCGAGAGATCTCGTCCGGGATCTCCTCTTCTTCCTCTTCTTCGGCTTCGAACACAGGAAACTCAAAGTTGGGAGAGGGCATAGGGTTATTGCATTCAATGGGTTTATCAATAGTAAATCTGCACATGTGATATTTATTTCAGAAAATTTATGAATGCAGGAGTGTATGCAGATTTTTTTTGGAAAAGTTTTTTTTTATTTTGGTTTTTTAGGATTACCATTTCCAGAAAAAGCAAAAAATAAAACACATAATGTAGGGAATTCAAAATGACACTTTATTTATGATTCATTTTTGAAACAAAGCCCTAAACACAAACTCATTTGTCTTGGGCAGGACAAAGAGGGAAACTTTTAAAACAAAGCCCTATACACAAAGTTATTTGGGCGGAACATTTAAAAGAAAAGCCCTATAAAACATCTCTCTGCTTTGGGCAAGGCAGGAGGTCAAAATAACAGCGAGGTGATTACTTTGAGCGGCGAACAACATTCGGAACGTCGACAGCCTTCCAGTAGCAACGAACTCCTCTGTGTATTATGTATTCAGGAAAATTCTCCCCAGAATCATCTTCAGTATTGACATTGACCGCTGGTCGAGCAGGATTCGAAGGCCCTGGTTTGTCAACCTTGTTCTTTGTAGAGTTAAAACGGTCTTCTTCTACTTCTTGAAGAGCATAAGACGAGTCACAATCTTCAGAATTTTCAGGGTGTTCTTCCCAGTCTTCAGGATGAAGAGACTCATTGTCTGCGACACTTTCTGAGTCAGCCGCGGGATCATCTTCCCCTTCATCTTCAAAAATGGCATTTATGTGATAATAACCACCTTCAGGATTATAAACCTTGGTAGATGCATTAAATCCGAAATCTTCAGTAATTTCAGGCTGCTGAGAAAATTGACAGGGCTGATAGGCCTCTTCTGGTTGACCATTATATTCAAAGGAATCTCCCCATCCAGTTGGTTGGATATCTTCAATCGCAATCTTGTAACTTTCAGGTGCAGTGTATTTCACCATATAATCAAATTTTCCACTTGGTTGTCCCAAGGTGTCCCAGATTTCTGCAGGAACAGGCTCAGTTTCTTTGCCTTTGGGTTTCTCTGACGGAGGATATGGTTCTTCCTGAGATATATATCCCGAGTCATTGAGATAACATTTCCATTCTTCTTCATCATCGGAGAGACCTTCTTCGATGCATTCTTCGATAAGGACATTAACCTCTTGAGGAATTGGGTTAAGGAATCCTCCACTAATCAATGTTTCTTTGATCGGTCGAAGGGTTTCATCCTTCTTGGTGCAGTTTGAGAATGTTGGTGAACATCCGAGACCTGCTCTGGTTTCATTCTTTGTAGGGATCACAACTTGCCCCCAGCCAGTGGTAGTTCCATCTTTCACTACTTTTACCGCCTCTTTGTAAGAAGAGATCGATGCTTTCTTCTTGGAAGATTCGTCTTCTAAAGAGAGACCTTGGAACTGAGTTCCTTCCACATTATCAGCACTGATGAAAGAGAAATTGGATAAATGGCTCACCATCAAGGCTTGTTCTCCACTTATTGTTACCAATTTTCCATTTGTTACAAACTTTAACTTTTGATGGAGCGTAGAAGTTACTGCCCCTGCTTCATGGATCCAGGGTCGTCCTAACAAACAGCTATAAGCAGCTTGAATGTCCATGACCTGGAAAGTGATTTGAAATGTATGTGGACCAATTGTCATGGGAAGGTTGACTTCGCCAATAACAGATTTTCGCGATCCATCAAATGCTTTGACAACTACCCCACTGAACTTCATAGGCATTCCTTGGTAAGACAAGCGAGCAAGAGTCGTCTTTGGCATCACATTCAAGGAAGATCCGGTGTCTACCAACACATTGGACAAAGAATCTGACTGACAGTTCATAGAAATGTGCAAAGCAAGATTGTGATTTTTACCCTCCTCGGGGAGTTCTTCATCATAGAAGCTTAAATTGTTACAAGCTGTTATGTTGGCTATTATCCCATCAAAGTGATCAACAGTCACATCATGATCTACAAAAGCTTGATCCAAAACTCTCATCAGGGCTTCCCTGTGGGCTTCTGAATTCAACAGCAATGAAAGTATTGAGATTTTTGAAGGAGTCTGCATAAGCTGATCCACAATTTTGTATTCACTTCTTTTGATAAGTTTCAAAATTTCATCAAAGTCAGGATTCACATTGGTTCCACTGGATTGACCAACATCAGTGTTTGTATTACTAACAGGAGTTTCCTCAGGATTCCCTACTGGTGTATTCACAGGATTTTGTCCGGTAGCAGGAGCAACAGGCTGCTTTGGAGGTAGTGGAGTATATACACGTCCACTTCTTGTTACACGACTTACATCAGCAATGTTCACGACAGATGAGAGAGTAGGTAAAGGAACTTCTTGCCCATCCTTTATCATTGTTGCATTATAGTTGTATGGAACTGCCTTGTCAGAGTCATAAGGAACAGGTCCAGGTAGACAAATGATCAAAGGAGCAATTGGAACCTTCGGCTTGTTGTAAGTAACTTCCATGCGCTCAGGCATGTTGAAATGAGGAACGATGACGTTAACTGTAGGCATTTCCGAGTTGATATCTGAGACTAAAAGCTCATGCGGATAACATCCTATCATGTTAACTTCATTTTCATCCCTATTTCTGTAGATCTCAATAGTACCGTTATCTAGCAAAACTTGGAGATCTCTTCTCACAATCGAGCACCCGTGAGGATCCACACAACATATTCTACAGGAACCGTATTGATGCTGGCGAAAATTCTGCCCCCGACAAAGAGTGGCGTGCATTTGTACCAAATCTGCTCTTGAGAAGTTGATATTATAGACTCGGTATTGGCCAGGACATCCATATACCATGTTTACAACATGTCCTCCATGATTGGGCAGCGGATTTGCTTGCACATTAGGATTCAAGTTTCTGAAAGAGAGGAGATTAGACCTAACCAACCTCTGAACTTCATATTTCAAAGCTATGCAATGCTCAAGATCATGGCCAGGTGCTCCTTGATGATAAGGGCATGAGACCTCAGCTTTGTACCACCATGGGAGTCTCTCAGGTACTGGTGGTGGTGCTCTAGTTTGAACGAGACCTTTTTCAATCAAAGCAGGGTACAATTCTGTATAGGTCATTGGAATCGGATCAAACTGTGGAGCTCTTTGCACACGATTCTGATTGTTGTTAAGTTGTTGAGCCTGTTGTCGAGGCTGTTGTTGTTGATACTGCGGGGTAAATCCCGGATTTGGTGTTGTGTTAACGACTGGTGTGATAGAAGCAACCTGTCGCTGACGATTGACATTTCCTCTCGGCCTCCCTTGGGATACCATGTCAACACTTTGTTCTTTCTTCTTTTGGAAACCACTTCCGAACTTTTTGGTTCCGCTTGAAGATCCACCTTCTTTAGTCAGACGTCCGGTTCGGACTCCTTCTTCTAGACGCATCCCCATGTTTACCATTTCGGTGAAATCACTTGGAGCACTAGCAATCATGCGTTCATAATAAAACGGACCGAGAGTATTCAAGAAGATCTTGGTCATCTCTTTCTCTTTTAATGGTGGATTAATCTGAGCAGCAGTTTCTCTCCATCGTTGGGCATACTCTTTGAAAACTTCATGGTCTTTCTGAGCCATGGACCGAAGCTGATCTCTGTCCGGAGCCATATCCGAGTTATACTTGTATTGTCGGACAAAGGCCTCACCTAGGTCATTGAATGTTCGAATATTAGTGCTATCCAAGCCTGTGTACCACTTCAGTGCGGCACCCGTCAAACTGTCTTGAAAGTAATGGATAAGCAACTGATGATTATCTGCATAAGTAGACATCTTTCTGGCATACATCACAAGATGGCTTTGTGGACAAGAACTACCTTTGTACTTCTCAAAGTCTGGGACCTTGAATTTAGCAGGTATCTGTACACTGGGAACCAAACATAGTTCCTGGGCATTCTTTCCAAACAAATCTTTTCCCCGAATAGCTTTGACTTCCAGCTGCATCTTGTTGAACTGTTCTTGGAGATCTCCCACAAGACTTCGCTGATTTGTGCTATCACCCTGATCATGATAAATCTCATTGTCTCCGTAAGGAACAGTGTGAACCATAGGAGTCGGAACCGTCATAGTGGGTTGAGAAAGTGCCATAGTGACTTGAGAAAAAGTTACCCCCTGATTTGGAGTGAACTGTGAACTTTGTGCAGCAGGCGCTTCTGTTGTGGATGTTTGAACCCCAGAAACATTATGGCGGAAACCTGTACCAAAGCTGAAAGGCGTGCCCCAACCTTCTGGCATGGAGAAAGATGGAATGCCGAATGCAACCGTAGAAACGGGAGTAGTGACTTCAGATGTTACTGTTGCTTGACTGTTGGGTGGCGGAGGCTGATTCTGTGCGGCCATTAAGGAGTCAACCAGAGTCGTGAGACTTTCCAACTTTTCCTGAAGGGTGGTCACTGTACCACGAAGCTCAATATTCTCTTGTTCAGAGTGTTCCATTACTCTTCTTCTGCTTGAACGAGTATTGTATCTGTGATCTGATTGCGAGCGTGGTCGAGAAACTTTGAGACGCGACAGCTTGACGATCTATTGGAGAAAGATCCAAAAGATGAGACCCTATACAACAGACTCGATATGCAGAATGATGTATGTAAAAAGAAATTTATGATTTTTCCAAATATTTTAAAGATTATTTTTCTTGCAAACATTTGTACACAAACTGATTTTTTATTCATTCATTTTTTTTTTTTATTATTGCAATAATGGGAAATGTTACAACATTGGAGCGTAGCTCCTTACAAAAGCAAATGATAAATAAAAAGCTAAACAAATCCTAAGCATCTTCATCAGACGAAGAACCAAATGCATTGTGCAGTTTGAGCTTCATGATTTCTTTCCCATAGTAAGCTTTCAATTCGGCCTTTTCGGTCTTTAGCTTGTCAACAATATTCTTCCAATCGTCAGGAGTTGGAGCGTTGCTTGTTGAACCTTCAGGTTTTTTCTTGCTTTCTTTGATTGCAGCGTCTTTCTGACGAATCTTCTCATCTTTACTCATGAGCCACCCATCTTGACAGTAGAGAGTTTCTTCGTGATCTTTCACTTGTTTCTTCAACCTTCTGTTTTCCATATCGGTCCTACGAAACTTGTGCTCCCAAGCATTTTTCTCTAACCTCATCTTGGCTAAAGTGTCTTGGTATTCCTTCATAGTGGGAATGGGAATATTGGGTAGTTGAGGTACCACAAGAGACATGGGTTTTTCATAATCATAAGGCATTTGAAACTCCTTTGCTCTTTTCTTTACCCAGCAGGTGCAGGCGTCCGTAGCAACGCAATTCCTTTCCTCACCTTTTTCTTTCCATCGGACGTCGCACCAAGCTCTCATCATTCTTGTCTTCAACCTTTGAGGATCTTCCTTTTCTTGATAGAAGTAGCTTTCTACTGCGAGACCAACAGGTTTAACTGAATTTGCATACCCGAGTTGTCGTCGGGCTAAGATCGGATTGTAGTTAATTCCTCCTTGTGTACCAATGAGAGGTACGTTAGCGAATTCTCCGCAACTATCAATGGTTTCTGTACCACAGCGAGCCAAGGTATACCAACGGATATCATTATTAGTAAGAGACATAAGTCTTCGAGGCCAACGCAAACCTTCTCGGTTTTCTGTGAAAATAGGAGACTCAGGTAAGTGTGAAACAATCCATTTGAACAACAAAGGTGCACAACATACAATGATTCCACCGCCTTGGCGATTCCTATGATGGACAGAGAAATACATGTCACCAAGTAAAGTCGGAACAGGATTTCCAATCAGAAAGATCTTTATGGCATTGATATCAACAAAGTTGTCGACATTGGGAAACAGAACCAACCCATAGATGAGCAAGGCTAGTACAGCTTCAAAGGCTATCATGCTACCAGTTTCGATGAAATCAAAGGCTTTCTTTATCAGGAAGTGTGAGGTTAAACCCGGAAGGTTTCCTTTGGTAGTCCAATTACTCTCTACTTCAGACTTTTTCAAATGGATATTTGCTGCAATGACGTGTGACTTAGGAATGGCTTCCAAACCATTGAAGGGTATTTTGTCAGACACAGGAATACCCAAAAGATTGGCATATTCTTCCAAGGTCGGTACCAACTGGTAGTCTGGAAAGGTAAAACAACGGTAAACGGGATCATAGAACTGAACCAGAGTTTTGAGAAGTCCTTCATCAACATGAGTGTTCAGGATAGGCAAAAGTTTTCCATAACTTTTCCTAAAATTGGAAGGATTTTGTACAGAAGATGCTAACTCTATCAGTTTTCCCACATCAGGAGCTTTGAAACCGTATTTCTTGGTATGCCTTTTTACTTCTTCCATGACTAAATCCTAAAATGTTTGCAAATAAAATTTCTCTAAATCTTTGGAAAAATCATGTTTTTATGAAAAAAATGGGTTTTTTTGAATGTATGAATGCGTGGATGCATGAATGCCACATATTCAAACATGGTAAAACAGACATGATAATGGTAACGCAAACATGGTACACAAACGTGGTAATTCAAACATAGTACACACAGGTTCAAAGGTCCAGCGTCACGAGCATGAGGTCAGAGAACCAAATAGGGATAGATCTAGTTAATCACCTGTACAACATGTTCTACTGATACGTCAGAGTCAACATTTTTCTTTCGGATATTACCGGCTTTCACAACTAAACTGATGAGCCAGAAATATTCTCAAGAAAAACTCGTCTGAGTGTGGTTCTCCGCATGACAACTATCCAAGTCTTCACCTGGATCGTTTCTGCACCACGTCCTAATAAGGCCAGGATGGGTTGGGGTTCTACGGTCTCTCAGCTTCTACAGTTCAATGCGGCAATAATGTCTTCGCTACGAAAGCATGCTAAACATATATTACCAACAAGGAACCTCCACTGAGCGGAAGGATTCTCAAGTGCGCCTGCACATGACTATACCCTCCACCTAATTTCTTATGTGTACTTAATCCGGGTTAGGATTTGTCCATAATGTATCACTTGTAACAGAACCACACAAGTAACAGAACCAAAGAATCACACATGTAACAAAAATTAAAATAAAAATAATAATTAGAAATAACCCTTCCTTTGGAAACAATAAAAAGATGGTCCCCAGTGAAGTCGCCATTTTTCTGTCGCGGGCGAAAAACCGTTTTGTTCCTCTTTTTTGTGGGATGAGACACCTGATGCCTTCTTTGGGCTCGAGTACTCATAAAAAATGATTTTTCTTTGTTTCGACCAAACTTTTTATTATTTCCAAAGGAGGAAAAGGAAAAAAGCTGCAATAACCTAAAAGTGGGGGGAGATCTTGGGTAAGAGGGTTGGTTATACGAAGGGAAGGTATTAGCACCCAACGTATCTGTAGTACTCTACAGGGTTCTTTATTGTTTTTCATTCTATGTTACGGTGAAGGTTCTGTTGTGAAATAGGTGGGACCTAAGGTGTTTGTTTGATTATGCTCGCAAAGATCATCGCGATCCTCTGCATACATATCCCTTAGAGGGAATCAGAGCATCTGTAGCTCGGGGTCTACGGGTGCTAAGGTTTGAATGGTTTTTTTTGTTTTGTTTTGCTCGCCAAGGATCGACCTTGTGCCTACGTATTCTCAAAGGGATGTTGAGAAAGTCAGAGCAATCGTAGTTCCCACTTATGCTAGTGGAAGCAAAGGAAAATAGACAAATGTCGTCTAAATGCTAGATGTATCTAATCTATATCATCACATACATCTGTTTGATTTTTGTTTGTTTAACCAGCCTTGTGGCAAAAACTTTTAATGAAGTCAGCCTTGTGACAAAAAGTTTTGATTAATCAGCCAGCCTCGTGGCAAAAGTTTCAATGAAGTCAGCCTTGTGACAAAAACTTTGATTAATCAGCCAGTACGGTGGCAAAACGGTTTGATTGATTAGCCAGCCTTGTGGCAAAAAGTTTGATTGATTAGCCAGACTTGTGGCAAAAAGTTTGATTGATTAGCCAGACTTGTGGCAAAAAGTTTGATTGATTGATTGTTTGTGATGATATATAAGAGATACTCCTAGCATAGAGATGAAAAATGTCTAATCTCCTAGGGTATTTGATTTGGATATTGGGGGATGCTTATAAGAAGCCCGTGGGTCCTTGTACGAAGCCCAAGAGGAGGCTATCCGAGGGTCCTTGCATTGTAAGCCCAAGAGGAGGCTATGGGAGGGACAATCCAGGGTCCTTGCATTGTAAGCCCAAGAGGAGGCTATGGGAGGGTCACTCGTTTGTACAAAGCCCAAGGGGAGGCATGGTATAGTTGGTTTGAGCTCTTAGAGCGATTTCACCGGGAAACCATACTCTATGTCCTAACCTAAACTAGTGGAGATTCTTTGCACGAAGCCCAATAGGAGGCTATGGGGAACCTAGTGTTGTACTAAGTTGAATAAGCATATATAACACAATCACAAGTATGAACAAGTACGAACAAACATGAACAAGTACATGAACAAATATGAACAGTTATACATATATGACAAAGCGTGTGTATATAATGGAGTTTATGAAGGAAATATACCTGTAAGCATGATCCATTTGTATACACAGGGCTCGGGACTTATACTCGGGGAGAGGTCCACTTGAATTCATTCAAAGCTATGTAAACAAGTATTTACAAAGGGGCTTGGGACTTATACCTACATGGAGGCCCATGGTATTTTTGGGAAGATTTAAAGAAACCTTCATTTTTGGTTTGTTATTCAAAGTTAAAAATCAAACTGATCGAGATATGTACAAAAGGCGTACAATGAAATACCTAATTTCATATACTGGAATGGGTATGTACAAAAGGGCTCGGGACTTATACCTACGTGGAGGCCCATGGTATTTTGAAAAGTTTTGAATAATTTGGAGTTTTGTTGCTTTGAAAATGATTTGAAAACTGTTTGAAAATTGTTTATTTTGAAGAAGTTTTATTGTTTTGAAGAATGTTTTGAAAACTGTACAAAAAGAAAAGAAATGGGACTTACACTCTCTAATATTCGAGAGGCCCCACTTCGTTTTGAAAATCAATTAATCAAATAAAAAGATTTAATCAATAGTTTCAAAAAGAAATGGTTTTTTGAAAAGAATCGCGATTGCTCGTTTTAAAACGATTTGAATTTTGAAAGAAGTCAAATTAATCAAGATAAACAAAAAGATTGTCTTCAATTAACATTTAGATGATTAGGGTTTGCTTCAAAAAATATTTACAAGTTACTAAGTTTGAAAATCAAATGAAAAATAGTACTTAAAAGTATTAAAATTACTTAAAAACAAGTCATTTTAAAACTAATTAAAAATGTATCAAATAAATATTTTTTGATGATTTTTTTTGATATTCTTAAAATATATATATTAAATGAGAGGTGTGTGAAAAATGAATGAAAAATGAATTGATTTGGTTAGTTAAATAATTAATTGAAGTTTGTTAAAAAAAATGAAAGAAAAATAGTTGTAAAAAAATTGTTTTGGTCCCTAGAGGTGTTGAACCCACGCCCTTGTGTTTACCAGCCAAAACACTTGCCAACCCAGCTGCGCGCGCAGCTTGTTATTATAACAACTTCATTTAATTATATTTGAAAACTGATATTTGAAATTTATGAACAGAAAATGGCGCCAAGAACACCATCCCCATTTGATTTTGAAAATTCTTGAAACCGAACCAAATTGATCAAGTGAAGGGTCTATCTTGCTCGGTTTTGGACGAGGAACATGATGATAGCATTTAATTTCATTTATTTTCACTCTAAGATCATTAATTTTCTGGAAATCGTGAAGAACCCTAATTCTATGATTCAATCTGAAATCGTGTAGGTGCAAGTTATGATGCAATTGATTGAGGGTTAATGATCCTCATAGGTGCAGAAACAAGATGGTATATCAATATTTAGTTTATGATGCATGTATGTATGAGTTTGAAGTTCAAGTGACTTACCTTCAAAAACGGCCAAACTGGAGATTTGATTCTTTAATATAAGTGTTACAGATGCTTTGTATCAATCTGGATAGCTTCAATGATGATTATGGAAGGTGTCTGGATGTCTGGAACAAGCTGAATTCATCTGAGCATGGCCATGGCACCCGAACTGCAGTTGCTTCAAGTATGAATCGAATTTGAAGATGGAGGTGTTTCAGATTGCTGGTGAGTGTTTGGATCATTCATATGAAGTATATGGATGGTGTTAGGAGTGTTAGTTTGGACAGATATGGCTTGGTATGGATTTTGGCATGATAAGGTTCAATATATGCAATTATGGAAGTGAGGTAGTGATTCTGAGATTTGAGGTGTTTTTGGGTGTATGAGTGATTCAAACACATCACATTTGACATTTAGAAGTTGTGGGAAGCATCACTTTGTTCAGAACTTGCAAGGTTTGGAGGTTGGGTTTTCTACCTCACTTTGAAACACATGACTTGTAATTCAAGAAAGAAGAGAGAAAACCTATAATTGTGAGGTTTTGGTGTGAATTTGAATGAGTTTTGGACCTCTATTTATAGGCCAAGGATTCTGAATGAAGAGCTTTGCAACTTGATCAAAGTTTGATGATTTGGCTTAAGAGATAAAAAGGAATCTTTTACATTTAATGCAAAATGGTTAAAGTGACCAAACCATGGTTAAAACTCAAGCTTCTTATCCTCTTCCATTCTGATCTCAAATCAGAGAAAATATCTTCAATTATTGCCTCTTTGCATCATTACTTGGACTATAGGCAATGTGGTCTTGAAACTTAGTGAAAAATGGTGAAAATTCAAGTGAAAATGATCACTAAATGCATAATTCAAAACCATAGCTACACTCCATATTTTTTCATGCTCTTGGACATTTTGGAAAGCTCATGTTACACACTTCAAAACCCTAGTTGAAAGTTTCTTCAAGACCTTTAAGGAAATGGGTGAAAAAGTTCCATGAACTTTGAAGAAAATGAAGTTTTAAGTGAAATTTTCAAAAGATGTCAACTTTGAAGCTCCATATCTCTTAAATGGTTGATCTTATGGAAAAAATTTATATGTGTCAAAGTTGTTTATTGGATCAAAATCTACAACTTTCATGTTGGAAGTTTTTTTCAGTTTGTAGGTGAAATTTTGAGAAATTCCCTTTCAAAGTTTGGAAAAAACCATGAAAAACACTTAGAAATTTTTCTAAGTATGAAAAGTCAAACTTTTGACTTTTTGATTCTTGATTGATTTTCTTGATTTTTCTTGATCAAATGACTTCATATATCATATATTGATGATTCAAAACTTCAAAAGTCATGGTTGACCAAAATTCCCCAAAAGTCAATGGTGATCTTGTACAGTTGACTTTTTCAGACGAATCGCATTTCTGGAGATTTCAAATGAACCAGGCTATCCTTACCAAATGAATGGTATGAATGGATAATATTGAGTTATTGGAAGATCTTGAGCCATGGTTTGAGTTGTGGCACCATGTCCTGATTAAAAAGTCAGTTGTTCAGTGAATTAGGTCAAAAAACCTTAATTGTCGACCTGATGAAATTGATGACTGTGGATCTTGAATTGAGATGTAATTTCCATTGTATATTGTCATAGGGATTATCTGAAAATGATTGAAACCTTTGATTGACTTCCTGGGGATTTTTAGGGTTTCCCAAATGTGATCCCTGATTTCAGTCCTTGATAGCTCAAAACCCTGATCTGAGGATTTGTCTGATCAATCTTTGTGTAGGAGATGTTATGAGCCAATGGATTAGGTCAAAATGATGCACTTGAGGTCTTGATATCATGTCCCAAGCCATTAGGTCAAATTCTGAGCAAAAGTCAGGAGTATGCTATCTTTAGTCAAAACCCTAATCTGGTTGATTCAGAGCTGTTGAGCTTGTTGAAATGAATCTCTGAGGACCAAATGTTGATTGTTGATGAAGATGATTCATTTGAGATGAAGGGAGAACAAAACCCTAATTGATTGTTACTTGTACTGATGAGTGATTTCCTGATTAAATCCTGCTGAGTCACAAGTAGCAAACACAAGCTATGCAATTTGTTAGAGATGCAAATGATGCATATGCAAATGATATGAGGTGGTATCTTAGGTCAAAAATTGGGGTATGACACTTATCATGTGGTGAACATGATTATATACTCCTCATAGAACTTGATTTGTGGAAATTTGTTGGATAACTCATTCTCTCTCTTGAATTGGAAGAAACATCAGTTTTAACCTCAAACGTAAAATGGATATAATCTCGATTACATAGGTAAGGTAATAAAGGGCGACATGAAAAGTTTCCGCTTATCACCTTGGTGATTTAAAAACGGAGAGAAAAAGTGGCACTGGTCATGGGTTCGATCCTTATCAACTGCATTTTTGAATTTTCAAAACTGTGCTACTTTTTATCTCGATTTTTAACAATAATCAAAGGGTAAAGTCCTGTTTACAACATTTCGATTTAACTTTTTTTTGTTTTAATCTGCAAAGCACAATTTTTTTTGACAAATTCTAAGTCTCCCTCATCATCATCAACAACAACAAAAACAAAATCAGTAGAATCCTTAAACAATAAATCTCAACAACAACAACAACAACAACAAATAAACAAAATCAATAGAATAGTTAAACATTAAATCTCAAAACAGAAGTAACAACAACAACAAAAAAAAATCCATGGAATCTTTAAACATTAAATCTCAACAATATAAATGATGACGACAAATAAACAAAATCAAGAGAATCGTTGAATAATAAATTTTCTACAACAACAATAATATCAAACATCTTACTTGATACAACTACAACTAACATTAAACAATTTTAATAAGGAATTACTAGATAAAAGATTTCATTAAGAAACTAACCTTGAACTATTTTCTTGCTCTTGCTTTCATTATCATTGTTTTAAATATGTTAAGTTTAAATTTCAGCACTTTGCATTCACGTTTTGATTGGCTACTGAGAGTTTCACGCGGATCACTAATGTTTCATGTGGACTGATGAGCTGGCAATGTCTTGACCATTGTTACTTTATAAATGGACGGCAAAGATTCGTTACCTAATTGTTTTCATCAAATTGGTCATAAATAAAAATAAATAAATAAAATACACTACTTTACCCCTATTTTTTAGAAAACCGAGGTAATAGGTAAAAAAATTAAAAGGTAATATTGGTCATAGGTTTGATCCCCAGCAACTGCATTTTTTTAATTTTCAAAGCTATGCTAGTGTTTACCTCAGTTCTTAACAAAAACCAAAGGGTAAAATCCTATTACAAATTCTAAAGTGATAAAGCGTAGTTGTTGGGATTCGAAGACATGCCCTCTAAATACTTTACCCCTCAATTTTCAGCAAAACTGAGATAATAGGTCATTAAACAAATTTAAAAATATTAAAAGGTGATAAAATGTAGTTGTTGGGATTCGATGACGCGTCCTCTAAATACTTTTCCCCTCAATTTCTAGCAAAAACCGAGAAAATATAGTATTTTTTTGAAAAAAAAAATTAAAATGTGACGCGTCCGTGGTTTACACTTCGGATTTTTGTTGGGTGAGGTGAAATGCCCTGTCATGAAATGTATTATTTGTTGTAGTGATTTTTGTGCAAAATGAGTTAGCCTGATGTGTCGGGTGCTTTGTGATGGTCTTGTTGAGTGCCAATGTGAGTGATTAAGTCTCATGTCACTTATAAATGGGTAGAATAATAAATTTGTAAGAAAGAAGATTCATTTACCTAATGAATTAAACTTTTGATGGAGATGTGGCATCCCCCTCTCTGGTGGTCTTGAAGCATTGATCTCGTTGGTGCTCTGTTAAGTGTAAAATATGTGTATATTTTCAAATCAAAAGTTGACATTTTCAAGCCCTTTTAATTGCATTTTATGATTAAAGTTTCCAATTTTACTTGATAATATGTTTATGTACATAATTGTGGTATTTGTAACATGTTTGTTGATTATGAAGCAAAAAAGCATAAGCAAAACTGTAAAAAGCATGTCCAAGGGAAGCAGTTTCGAAGCCAAGAAAAGTGATGAAGTTTCAGCAATTTTCGTCGAGCGAGCTGGTGGCGAGATTGAGGCGAGCACAAGGCGAGAGTGGAGCGAGCTGAATCTCTCAAATTCTAATAGCTACTAACTTGGATTCACAGGAATTTCGCCTGACGCACTTAGAGCGAGGAATTCGCCAAGCGAATCTTAGGCTCGTCGGGTGAAGTCTGATATTTTAGCCATAAAGGTGATTTTCGTCAAGCGAAACTTTAGCTCGTTGGGAGAATTTGTCTGCGCAGCAAGAGTATTTAAGCATTATTTGTAGATATTTTGAAGAACCTTTTCACTTTTCAGCATTTTCCGAAGAGAGTTTTATGTCAAAAACACCAAAACTTTCATAGGAGCTCAAAATCAAAGCTTTGGAGCATCAATCTTCAATCTTTTGACTTTGATGCTAGTAAAGCTTTCTTTATTACTTGGTGATCAAGCTACCATGGTTATGGATAGCTAAACTTTTTTTTGTTAAGATTAGAGGCAGTTAACTTAATTATCATGTATTTATTTTGATTTTTTGTGTATGAACCTGGTTGATGATCAATATATGATGAATATCTTTGTTGTTATTGTTATATGTTTAATGTGAATCACTATTGAAAGGTATTTTTTAAACCATGGCATAAGATATTTATCTATCAATGAACAAACTCTAGACACGGATTTATAGGTTCATATTCACTTGTATCAACAAACTTTAAAGATTATTGTGTTGATTATTGGCATGAGACATCATCTAATAATTAATATAATAATACTCACAATATCACTTTAAGTATAAAAGATATTGAAAGGATACATGATGATATTTATCATGAATAAGCTAATATGCTTGATTAATTGGATATATATGAAAAAGGTTAGCAAAATCTAATATTGACATGCTTTTTAATCAGTAAAACTTCAACTTTTTACCGTTGTTAACTAAGTTTCATGCAATCATTACTTTTCGATACCAAAACCTTTTTAAACCCTTACTCAAAACATTATTAACTGTAGAACGGCGGTAATATCGCATCAATCCCTGTGGAAACGATAAAACAAATTCTTACCCTATCCAAAGTGTTCCAAGATGCTTCTGGTTTCTTTATTCCCCAATAAATAGTATCAGAGTCATGGTTCAACTTAGTGGGGGGGCGAGAGTTGGATCTTGTGTTAGATTTTATTATCGGAAAAATCACACTTGTGGGAGAGATTGTTGGGTGAAAGTGTGAGTGATTAAGTTTAATATTGCGTATGAATAAGTGAAATATTGAATTTATAAGAGAGAATACTCGTATATTGCGTAATGCTTTAGTTTTTGGTCTTGTTGGTGCTCTCGCCTTCTGTGATGTCCCAACAAGTGGTATCAGAGTCATGGTTCAACTTGGTGGAAGAGCGAGAGTTGGATTCTGTTACATGATGTGAGAACTAACACTTATGAGAAAGATTGTTTGATGCAAGTGTAAGTAGTTAAGTCTCACATCGCTTATGAATGGGTTAAATATTAGAATTTTAAGAGAATACCTAATAATTCTTTAAGATTTTTGATAAAAATGTGACATATTCTTCTCTTTTAGTCCTGAAGAATGGGTTCAGTTGGTGCTCCCTACTTCTCCAAACTCTTAAATAGACCCGTAGTTTGTGAGGCAATAAGTGTTTTGATCTTGTTTTCTCGCTGAGAATTTGTTTGTTGTGATTCGTTAATGGTAGTTTATCTGTAGTGTTGTTAGTTTTGTAACTCTTGTTTTTTCTTGCCTTATTCTAGGCTTTGTTTTAGTTTTCTTCTATGTTGAGTATTGTTGAAAGTTGGCAAATTGTCAAGATACAACATCATACACCCACATTTTACGTAAGTAAAGAATGTTAAATGTTATGACTATGTTTATGTAGAGGATCAGTAATTCTTTAGTGCCGCAACCATAAGTTTCGATAAATTCTAGAGGTAAAGATTTATTTATATCTAACCATCCTTACACTATGGTGGCACTATGACTATGTTTATGTAGAGGATCAGTTCACGGCTAGAGCAACCCCAATCCTCCTTAATCATATTAAACAACTCGAATAACTTCATATTCATTACTTTTATCCCTAATGTTCTATTTGAAAAAAATTGGTATATAGCTTACCTAACAATCATCCTTTTAAACTCCCAAGTGTTTTATAGGCTCAAATCAGTTTTATGCAAAACATTATAACTGTCTCAACCTCTGAAAGAAAGTATTTTTTATCTTATAAAAGGTCAGCCTGTTTCATTGTAGTTTTAAAAAATTATTTTTAACTATAAGATTTTTTTTTTTTTTTTGCCAAAATTCTCTATTCGATTTTGACTCATAATCTAATGCAAACACATGAGGAATCGATATCATAATAATTTCTTGGAAGAAATTTTAAAAGAGCAATACATAAATCATTTTTGTTTTTGGAATCGCAATTTTTTCACCCTATTCTCATACATCGCTTCAAGATAGTGGTGTAACAGAAATGCGAATATGGTGTTTAAAATAAAAACTATTTCCTAGTAAAGAGAGGAAATAATCTACCAAGGCATCATTTTGAATAGTGCATATGTAAAATCAAAGCACCAACAAAATTACAGCCAACCATGGCTCTATTGTTTCCAGTAGCTAAAACAGAACCTTTTTTTTATCAATAGCTAAAACAGAACCTAAAGCAACATTGACGAAGATGTATTCCCTTGTCAAATGAAGAGGAGCTCAGGATTTATAATATTCCTAGAGACTGACTACTCTTCAATTGAAACATCCTAATGGATAAGCTATAAACTTCCTAGAACTAGAAAACATGGAAATAGAAAACCACCCGAACTTGCATGGAGGCTAATCTTTTGTATTCACACCACAAACCCCTTTTAAAACCTGTCATTTTACTGCATGCAAATATAACTTTGTTAAGGTACAAGTAAAACCAGAAGACAATCTCGCATGTGAGTCAATTACGTACCTCTGCATTTTCTCCGACAGGAGCTCGGGCAGACTCTGCCTTTTGTTCCTCAACTGTAAAAAATGGAGGAACTTCAGGAAACTAGAAAGGTTAAAGGGCCTCGAAGCAAATAATTTAGTGATCATACTTCAATGAGAAAATAACAATGCATATGAAAGAGGTAAAGCTAAGTTTGAAAGGAAAGAAACAATGGCAAAATTTAGGCATAGTAGACTTCTATCTTTCAGACAAAAGATTGTTTCTTTTTCCCTTGCAATGTTCAATATGCATTTCCTCACAGACAAACTTGATGCACAACTAGCTAGCGGGAAGAAGATAGATGTCCAAAGCAAATCACTTAAAAAGTGTGTTTGCACATAAATAGAAGTCTTTAAGTACATAACTTACTGAAACATAGAAAAGCTAGAAAAAATCTAAAATAATTTAATTCAAAAATAAACACTAGAAACAAATTATACCACCACTAAAACCTACTACCAGAAGTTAATGAAGATATTCCATAGCTATATTCCAATCAAGTTGCAGTTATATGCATAACACTTCAATTGTTAGCTACAAAATTCAGTAAGTCAATCCTAATAACCTGCTACAGTTAAACAATTCCAACTAAAATAATTATCAGTATCATCAACAACATCATAAGATTCAGTGAAGCAATGAGGATCATAAACCTACAAGTTGGTGCTTGGTTCCCATAAATTTGGTTGACTTCAATTATTACAAGAATAAGAAATTAGACAATTGAAAATGCTCTACGGTGAGGTCAGATTTAGCTGTTACTTCAACAGACATTCATCACTTACAGATGTTGTCAATCTCAGATAACAAAGAGAAGCGGCCGACCCCAAAACTGGGATTGCAGGTTTGGGTGGTCATATATTTTGAACGTACTTTGGCTGCAGTTTGACCCCAAAACTAGGATTGGGGGATGCGCAGCTGATCGATGATGGTTGGGAAGGAGCAGGAATTTTCATAGCTAATTGTATGTGAAGAGGTTGGGAAGGCAAGGGTTGGAATAACCACTACTTGCAGTGGCTAGAACCACTGATATTGGAAGGAAAAAAAAAAGGGTTTGGGATGATGACAGCTGGGAAGGAGCGATAGGCAAGAAGAGAAAAGTGAAGGTAGCACATATGAGAAGAGAGAAAATAAGTTTTTTAATGTGCAAGGGCCCTAAATTGCCCCTATATCGACTCAAGTATAACGGAATGGTGCTTCTGGGTTTTCTTGAGCACAACACTGTGCCCCAGCACCCAAGATGCAAAACAAGAAGCAAATCCAAGACACGAAGGAAGCGGCAACAGGCGCAATTCCAATCTGGTCTAAACAGATGCGTCTGGGGGTGGCTAGCCACTACTTCACCCACCCTGCTCCAACATTGTTTCGTGGAACATAACAAGATCTAGCTCTCTAAGCCTGATTATTAAATCTTCCATTGGATTTTGTTCTGATGCAAAAATAAGTTGAAATCTTTATCAAGAAAGTGAGGGGTCACCTTATTCTATTAAGAACTAACAATCAAATGAGCAAAGAGAGAACAATCTGAAACAAACATGTTACCAACACATACTCCTATCTGACTAAAGAAAATACCAAACGCTAACAATCTAAAATAAAGCATTTCATATATATTTCAGACCCTTATCCTATCAAAATAATGAAGTTTTATAGGAGAAGATTAATTTCCACCTCCTTCCTCAGGAATGTCTGAAGTCCACAATGTCAGGTTATCCCTCAGAAGCTGCATGATCAGTGTGCTGTCTTTGTAAGATTCCTCATTGAGAGAATCCAACTCAGCAATTGCTACATCAAATGCCTGCTTGGCAAGGTGACAGGCCCTGAAGTACAAAAGAGTAACATTGTTAAAATAGTTTAAGAGACCGAGCTAGCATGAACACAAGACAAATTAGTGATGTTATAGTAAGTAGGTAATGTTAGATATACCTTTCAGGAGAGTTCAAGATTTCATAATAGAAAACAGAGAAGTTCAAAGCCAAACCCAATCTGACAGGATGAGTGGGAGGCAACTCAGTCTCTGCAGCAGTGGAAGCTTCCTGCAATTATTTCAATGTATGAATATTAAGAGTCAATACTAACATGAACATGTGTAAAATCACTCTTGAAACTCAACAGAAAATCCGGCCTTCTCTCTGACACAATGGGGATGTTTTCAAGTAAATGAGGTCACACCTCTTGAACTAATAATAACAGATCAGTCTTGAAATAAAGAGAAGGCATACTGGACAATGTCATGCCTTAAGACTAAGCACAACTGTGCCAGTACCGTCTAGCATCTCCCTTCAACTTTCAATCTATAACATGCATATTTTTACACAGTTAAGAACCATTACACTAACCACTATAAAGTGTGTATTATCATTTACCACTAATGATTTCAGGCACACAAATCTTATAAGTAAGAAACATAGTAAGATTGAAACAGAAGTTATTTCTTGAATCAAACATTCCACATTACAATACAGCATCCTTTTATAAGTTTTACTCAATAACAGATGCTTTACACAAACGACAGAAATTGATGGAAAATTATTGAAGAAAAAAAATCATTCGTGACTCAAAAAGCATATTGATATGGCATGTCCTGTGGAATTCTTTGCATAAGAAAGGAATTCATACATATATTATATATATTCAAGTCAGAATGAATATGATTGTAAAGTAGTCCAATCCAAGCATGATAAAGCACAAACATGAAAGGTAACAAACTTGATGACCTTCTGAATCACACAGAACAACACAACATTCAAGAGAAATAATACATCATCTTAGCACTGACACCTCTGAAAAGAGGCGTGACCATGTCCGTGTCAAACAGTGACACACAGGACACTTGTGATTACATTCAATTTATTCATATTTTTTTTAAATTATTACCGATGTCGACGTGTCGTATTAGGTGTCCGTGTTTCATATAATATATACAACATGTGTAACAGCATACCTGATATGCTTTCAAGGACTGATCAGCAGCCTCTTTCCTGTCATCCCCACTCTTAAACTCAGCCAGATAACGATAATAGTCACCTTTCCTACAACACAACAAAAGATAAACCAAATCAACCACATTCAAAATCCAACACAAAATAAAAAAAAAAAAATCAAAATCAAAATCAAAATCGCTTACATTTTGTAGTAAAACACATTAGATTCACCAGACGAATTCGGAATGAGATGCTCATCAATCACAGCCATGATATCAGTGCAAATATCAGACAACTCCGATTCAACCTTCTTCCTATACTCCTTAATCCGATTCACATTCACCTCATTTCCTTTCGTTTCCTCCCTTTGCTCAATCGAGGAAAGAATCCTCCACGAGGCCCTACGTCCTCCCACAACATTCTTGTAAGCAACAGACAGAAGATTCCGCTCTTCCACCGTCAATTCAACGTCAAGCTTAGCGACATTCTTCATCGCTTCCACCATTTCTAAACGGAGGAATATGAATAATAACGAACAAATCAGCGAGAAATGAGAAAATCGAAACGAAAATGGAAAGGTTGAGAAAGCTAACCTTCGTAGCGTTCGGCTTGTTCGGCGAGCTTGGCGGTGTAGACGAAGGTTTCGTTGGAGGATGCCATGGCGGATCTGGGAGGTTTGAATTTGCGCAACGGTTTTGGTTGTTTGGTTGATTGATTGATGTGAGGGTGGTGGTGGTGAAATGGAAGTGAGAGTCAGGGTTTCGGTTTTATAGACACGCGTTTGGAAGGGATTAGCGTTGCGTTGAGTCCAAATTTGGATATATTTTGAAATGGAATTTTAAATTTTTTGGTATTTAAAAGGAAAGTATTTTGTTAAATCTTGATATGGATTATAAAAGAGATTAAAAAGGATATTCTCCATCCATTTTGAAATGATTATTAGTTTAGAAAATAAAATTTATTGTCAACTAATTCAATTCATTATGGTAGTAAAAATGGTTGAGATAAACAATCAAATGACAAATCTTCTTGATGATAATAAAATAAAATTAATTTCAATTGATGAATTTCATAAGTAATTAATTCGAGGTTAAGATGGCAAACCTTCTTAATGACAGTCTAATATATTAATCTCAACAAATGAATCAAACTAAAATTCAACTTAAATCTTGTTGGAATTGTAATTGAATGTTTAGAGTTTGAATGCTTAAATAAGATTGTATTACATGAAACTTGAATAACAAAAAAATCTATTAATAGATAAATAAAACTAAGGGTATAAATGGAGATTAAAACAACAATGACAAAAACGTTGCTGTATTAATAAAAGAATGTCATATATTTTATGTATAATGTCTCGAAAACTATGAACCCTAATATGATATAGGCTTACATAGATGACATAAAATAGAAAGAAACAAATAAAAAATCTCTAATTTTTATAAGCTAACTTAAATATCATTAATCTTTTTTTAACAAATTTCTGAAGCAGTTAATCTTTACATTTAAACTTTTCATCTTCTTCAATCTTCAATTCTTGGTCGTTCGAGCGTCCATTTCTTACATTCAAAAGATTATCCTTCTTAAATTAGAACTTGCTTGATTCTTATAAATGATTTGCTTGCTTTTATGTCAATTTCTCTTTATTTATCAATTTTTATTTGCTTGCTTTCACCTTCTTAAGTTAAATCATTCATCTCATGTGGAAGAACTTCTTCAACATCACCTTTCCTTATAAATAACTACATTTTCATAAACCCTCGACCTCATCTCTTCCAATTCATTCAGCTTAAGATCATCTTCCTCTCATCCAACTTTTCATCAAAATTTAAAATTTTCACCACCTAATATGTCCTATGTTCAAACTTCATCAATAGGTGACAAATCTTCCCTTAAACCAATTGATAAATTGATAACCTAAGAGGAATGACTTTAGTAGCTTTACTTTTGTCATAACTTTGTAACTTTAGTTAAAAAGATGAATGAAAAAAAAATTAATATATATTATATTGATGTGAGAGATCAAATTAATAAGTAAAGTTACCAAAATTACACTCCCTCAAAGTAACTGAAGCTTCTCCTATATCTCTACAATTCATCATCCACCTTCCAAGACCAATCAATCTTAAATTGCTACTATTTTTTCCAAAATTCGTCCTAGTTGTCTTTTGACACTTCAACTTGCGCTAGTAGTTTGAGGATCATAAGAAATAGTCACTTTGTATTTGACAACAAAGTTCCTATAGTCCTAATTATAAGAGAAAGTTTGGTCAATAAAAATTGATACATTTAATTTAATTTTCAATAAAACGCATCATTCTCAGAAAAAAATTAAAATAACCAGGTTTAATAAAAAATTTACAGAAAAAATCAACTTTTCGGGGTATTTACCAAACTGTCTAGGTTTGGGACATACTGAAAGAGAATGCGCCAAATGAAATGGCGCATGCATGGTCCACACGCCAAACCATTTGGCGCAAATGTAGTTGCCCCTATTTAATCATCTTAAACCTGAAAGTGAGATTGGCGTTAGCCTTTCGAACATTCAAGGTTTAAGAAGATTAAATACAAAGACCTGAAATTTGTCCTGAAAAGATGGTGTAGGTGTTATCCTTATTTTTGTTTTGATATCTGCTGGGGGAAGAGAATTTTTTTTTTTGTTTTTCTGGTGGAAGAATTTACAGTGAGTAATTGGACGAATGGAGATAGCTTGTAACGTAGCAGTGGTGCCAATACCAGGTTCTCAAAGGGAATGATTGTTGTATGAAACTGACTGAAAGGATAAGATCTCGTGCGATCTATGACTCAACAACGGGGTGAGAATAACAAACTCACGATTCAAGAGAATTGAAAAAGACGAGGATAAGGTCGACAGACCTACGATCCATGACTCGAAATTAGGGTAAGATCAACGGACCTACGACCCACAAGAATTGAAAGAAGGGATAAACATCAACACTAGGGTTGGAGGGCATCAACGCTGAGGTTGGAGCATATCAACACTGAGGTTGGGGGACATCAACACTGAGGCTGTGAAAGGAAAGGCGTCGACACTGAGGTCGAGGACATCAACACTGAGGTTGTGAAAGGAAAGGCGTCGACACTGAGGTCGAGGACATCAACACTGAGGTTGTGACGAGAAAAGATAAACATCAACACTGAGGTTGTGAATGACGATTGGCATCGACGCAGAGGTCAGCGAAGGAATGATAGGCATCAACACTGAGGTTGGACAAGGAAAGGATAGACATTAACACTGAGGTTGGAAAAGAAAGGTATCGACACTGAGGTCAAGGGAAGAAAGAATTAATATCAACACTGAGGTTGGGGATTGGGAATTAGTTTTGAAATGGTTTGCCAGGACGGAAGGCAAAGGATACACAACACGGGGGTTGGATCTAAAAAGTTTTCCCGTACGAGGGAAAGGGGCCACGAAGACTAGTGACGACTAGACTCGATCAAAAGACATAATCACGAAGATGTTGATGCTTGCGAAGCATAAGAATTACATTAATCCCTCAGGCCAAAGGCGGGGTGTAACTCTTCAAGAGTGGCAATCGTTCGAATTACCACACACCAAGTATGGTTATTCAAACGATTGAAAAATGAGATGGGTTGAATGCCCACCCTCATTCGCACTCTAATTTGCACGCAGCACACGGGAAATAACCACGACAAGACTAGTAACGACTAGACTTGGCAAGCAGATGGAAGTAACCACTGGGAATTACGGAGATACTGATGTTTGCGAAACATAAGAATTACATTAATCCCTCAGGCCAAAGGCGGGGTGTAACTCTTCAAGAGCGGCAATCGTTCGAATTGCCACACACCAAGTATGGTTATTCAAACAATTGAAAAATGAGATGGGTTGAATGCCCACCCTTATCCACGCTCTAATCTGCACGCAGCATACGGGAAATAACCTCGAAGACAACGATTCTGACGAAGAAAGACATTGCATCCGATCCATGTTGGAGAGAGAAAATGAGACTTCTTTTGGGGATTGAGGATACCAGGTATTGGCACCATGGTTTGAGTAGATTTGTGATGTAGTAGCAGATATCAATCGGAGTTTGTAAGGATAACATTTTCTGTGGGGATGTATCATTGTCTTGATTGAGCGTTGGTTGTATTATCTGGCTTATGCTTTGTATGCATGTTTGAATTTTTCTATGGCGTAATGATCCGCTTTGACGGATATGCTACGCTTTTGAGGATGCAATGTTATATGCAATGGAAACTATATGCAGAGTGCCAAATAAAGGCATTAGAGTGATAGAGAAGCATGATTATTGGAGTCCCTTGCTTGTTGTCTTGAGCTACCAATATGAATCGGTATTGGAAACCCTACAGTACCAAAGATCTTTAGCAACCGTATTGAGGATTGGAATGTGGCTTTGTTGGGGAGGAAGTGACTTCATTTGACTTTCCCTACACCTTGAACTGCTTGGGGATGGTGAGTTTGAGGAGATTCCCTCGATTCACCATGTTGAGAATGAGAAATTCAGATAAGGAGACCAGGTTGGGGAGGTGGAACAACTCCCATGAGAAATAAACTCATGTGCTTGGGGGGAGGCCAAAGTTCCAGGAGAAATAAACTCCTATGATCGTGGAGAGACAATACAACTCAGAAGATTGTGCCCCAAGATTCACGAACTACGAAGGAATTTGCCCTAAAGGATCCTTGGAGAGATTTGTCAAATCTCGACGTAACTGCCCCAGATTGGTTGAACTCGAGAGAGATTCCCCGACTTGATTGCCCCAGATTGACCAATGGTGAATGGATGCGTCAGTTGACAGAGTCTTCACAAAACTTGCCCCTCGGAGTGATCAGCCTTTTGAAGTGAATGGCCCATGGAATCGATCAACTTTTCTGCAGTTGTTCAATGTTTGATCTTCCTTGATGTCAATTGTTTATTCACAAGTAAAAGATATTGTTTTGAAGATGATAATCATAATGCAATGCTTATGCTAGCTTCGATATCAAAGCTATTGAAACAAAGTTGTGACATTCAGTGTTTGAATTATGTCATATCGATATCAACATAAATGGTAAGCAAACATCTAGGAGTCAGTTTTACGCAACTTGGTATAGTATGCTCTTGAAATAAACCCAGCTTCAATTAGGTCTTTTAAGGGTTGAAACGCGGCCTGGTTCACGGTTTTCAGAAACAAAGGATTTTAAGGCTCAAAGTCTAACCTAACCCACCCACTCTTCGTGATGTTCTCCAGTCCTAAATTCAACTTAACCCGATACAAGCGTTCATCCTTCAATAGGTGTTTGATATGATTGAGGAACCAATGATGCCTTCTAGACATGGCTGTCACTTTACCTTACATTTGGTGTCTGATCACACGAATTTGTTCTTTTGTTGAGGATCTTTATGTTGTAATCCTCGTTTTTCGCTTCTGCTTTTTTTTGTTTCCCTAACTTTTGCCTGGACAAATTCTTTTGAATTTTATTTTGAAGTCCAGCGTGATGCCCTAATTTTTGCCTAAGTCACTTATTTTCAAGTTGTTGACTTGGCGGGCTCTCTTTCTTTTTTTTTATTCAATCTCTTTTTTGAACAAATCGTGTGATCCTGAATCTCTGAGTTTGCTGGAAATGAGTGACTGCCTCATTCTTTGATTGATGAGGGATTACCATTGTGATATTGATTTTTCTCAACCTTTTGAAAGATAACCATTGTTGTATCCTTGGATGCACACTCCTGATGAATTTTGAATGCTCGATCAGATTAATTGAATGCTACCCTGCCCCTGGGTTAAATGTGAGGGTTTTTTTTTTGTATAGAAAAGAAACTCCTACTTCAAGGCTCAAAGGGGTTAACGAGGGTCTATCTCCCTTATATCTTCAGTGTTTGGGGATTAGAAACAATGTCTGTACATCCTCAGCGGGGTTTTATTCAAAAGCACACAATTAGAGATTTTGCGTTTTTATTTTTTTCATCATTCTCCTTTTGATGTTTTTTGCTTTAGTCAAGAGTTTGATATCGATAGACAGAAAGATATGAGTGAACACGAATGGATTGATTCGAAACTAGCATATGCAGTGCATTTTTATTTTTATTAAAAACAAACAAGTTTTACATGGAAGTAACATTTAACAAAACAAGGAAAATTACAAATGAAAATGCAAAAATGAATTGATGATTGCCATAGTTGAGGAGGCTTGACTCCGTCTGGACTTGTTGATCTTGAATACTTTCTGCAGTTCCTTACAAACACTTCAGATTACTTCAAAAGAAAACTCCGACGAAGTCACCCAAGAGTTGTAAACTTTTGCCTTACTTTAGGGATTCGAGCAATGCGAGTGATGCAATGCTCAAGATAAGAGTATGTCTTGCTTATCCCTCGTGCGGGAGCCCCATGAACCCTTCAATTTATGTGAAGACCATTTGGAGTGAATGATATCGCTTTGGAGTCAATGAGATCTTGGACTTTGCGTTTCAGAATATTACAATCTTCAGTTGAATGTCCAGATGCCCCAGAGTGGTACTCACACTTGGCATTTAAGTCATATCCTTGTGGAATCGGTGTTGGAGGGGGCTTAGACTCCCTTAATTGGACCAAGGAATCATTGAGTAAATGAGAGAGTAGTTGACTGTAGGTCATAGGAATCGGGACAATCTTTCTTGGTGGTCTTCTCGGCCTTCGTGGACCTTGTTGTTGGTAATTTTGGTGATAGTTAAGAACATGAACCTGAGGATAAGCAGGGAGTTCTTCTTCTCTATTTTCTGAAATTGCATTTGTTTCACTTTTCTCTTCTTCTGTGAATTCGGAAGCATTGGCCATATCTTGGATTTTACCCATCTTTAAGGCGTTGTCAATTCGTTCTCCTACGACAACCAAACTTGGGAATTCGGAGGAAGCACACCCAATCATCATGTTCAGATAAGGATCTTTCAGAGTATTCATGAACATGTCTACAAGCTCTCGTTCCAAAAGAGGAGGTTGGACTCTGGAAGCTAATTCTCTCCACCTTTGTGCATACTCTTTAAAAGACTCATCAACCTTCTGAGTTAAACTTTGGAGTTGTAGTCTAGTAGGAGCCATATCGCTGTTGTACTTGTAATGCTTGAGAAAAGCCTCTGCTAGTTCATCCCATGTGCGGACATGGGTTCGTTCGAGTCGTGTATACCACTCAAGGGATGCCCCACTTAGGCTATCCTGAAAGAAGTGCATTAGAAGCTTATCATTTTCTGCATACGGAGCCATCTTGTTGCAAAATGCCTTGATGTGACTCATCGGACAAGTGGTACCCTTGTATTTCTCAAAATTGGGGACTTTGAATTTAGCGGGAATCTTGATATCAGGCACTAGGCACAAATCAATAGCATTCAAACCAGAGGAGCTTCGACCTTCTAAAGCATTCAATCTTTCTTCCAGGAGATGGAATTTTCTCTCATTTTCCTCGATCGGGAACTTGAAAGTTTCAAGTTCAGAATCGTTCTCATGATGTGAACCCTCCTTATTAGGAACTTCCACGGGCACAGGTTTTGATCCCCCATTAGCAACAGTGGTCGGAGTACCATTAGCCAACTTAGCAACACTTTGTCTTAGCTTTTCTTGCCCTTGAATAACAACATGGAGAGTCTTCAAGAGTTGGGTCATCCTTTCCCCCATAGTATCCATGTCCTTACGAAGTTCAACCTGATTTTGTTCAAGACGGTCCATGATTCTCTTCTGTTTAATCCTTGTGTGATACAGATGTAGGGAAGTCAAATTTGTTGATGAAGCAGAAATCTGGATTGAAAAGGACCCCAATAAGCTTCTGAGAGAACTATGGAATGCATGATGGTATGAATGCAATGTTTCATTTCCAAGGGATCCTAAAGTCTTTTCACAATCTTTCATTTTCTTTCTTTCTTTTTTTTTTATCTCTTTTTTTTTTATAGAATATCTTTTCCTTTCTTTTTCGCTTTTCTATTTCCTTTTCTTTTATTCCCTTTTTTTTTTGGAAATTTAAACATGCTATGATGAAAAATGATGCAAATTAGGTCCCCATGACATGGAGAGACCAAGGCAATAATTCTGAGCAGGAAGATATCATAGGATCAGAGGTCCGGCACAGATCATAGAACCAGAAGAACCATAGTCACCAACGGAACCAAATAGTCACCAACGGAACCAAATAGTCACCAATGGTACCTGTCATGTATATCCCTCCCCACTCACGGGTGTAGTCTAGGTCAGGGTAGGTCAAAATGGCAACCAGCGTTATCAGTCCTCCTGAGGCACCACCATTGTTGCATCTACATGCCAACGATGGTACCCCATTTGGACCTCGACTGGGCGTGGGTCTCATGATCGCACTAGACAAGACCTAACATCTCATCGGCGTCATGACTATCCACTCTATCCTAGGTGTCCTATGTGTCAACTCTGGCCTGGGTATTGGGCCTTTTACCTCATAGAAACAATCCCACCCAACCTGCAAACAGTGAAAATATGTGGCCTCCACGGAGACCCATAATATAGTCCAGAATGCGGGAAAGTAAATGTGATATGCAAGCAGGAAAATAAACATGATATGCAGGAATATATAAAATGTAAACAAAACAAAATAAAATAAAAAGACAAAGAAACACCCAATAGAAGAAACACACAAAGGCTAGGATCGACTCGCTAAGAATGGACCAGCACAGGTCTATCACATCCCCAGCAGAGTCGCCAGCTGTCGCACGCTCGCGAAAAATGAACAGAGTCGCCACCAATATATTTATCCCATAAGGGAAAGGAATATCAGGAAACCTAACAAAGGAAGGAACAAGGTCTTGCGACCAGAGAATCTAGGAACGGGAGTCGGTTACGCGAGGGGAAGGTACTAGCACCCCTCACGCCCATCGTACTCGATGGTATCCACCTATGTCTGTTTCTATCTAATGGGTGTATACTATGTCTATGTCTAAATGCGAAATGAATGCAAAATGTAGGGAAAATAAAGAATTGTACTCGCACGGGCCCTACCCCGCTGCCTACGTATCCTTTTCAGGAATCAGAGTTACCGTAGCTCGGCTAAAGATTTTCTGTTTGGAAGTTAGTTATGGTTTATGGTATGAAGCTTTTTGTGGTCGTTTATTTGTGAATGCTGAACCGGTTTTAGTGTGGCTGCAGAGTTGTATAGTTAGAATGTGTGTATGTTTGAATATATTGAATCAGTCTGATATATACAGGTGCGACTGAAAATGTGTATAATTGGTGGTTAAAGTAGGACTGTTAGAGGTTAATTTAGGACAAGGAACTTGGCTTTTATATGTCTTGGTTCAGGTTGATTGACAATTGTAGGAAATGGTATGGCTACAAGTTCTGGGTATTTTGTAATGTTTGGACTGAGCTTTTCTCTCTTTTTGTACTGAATTGATACAGGGCTAGAATTGTGCAAACATGGTTTTGTATTGTGAATTTGATGATGCTTTTGTTGTATATGCTGCTTTTGACAATTATTCAGGAGTTTCTAAAAACTGTTAGTTTGTTAGGTTTGGGATATATGTGATGGTTCTGAACTGGATTTTCCTTCATGTGTGCAGGTTTGCTATTGTTCCTGAATCACGAAGGAAAAAGGGGCCATGTTTGGAAACTCTTAGAAGCTTTGTTGGACATGGAGCAAAATGAAGATCAAAAGGAAATGGGTTGATTGAAGATTTAAGAAGAGATGGATTTTAGGGGGTCAACTGTGTTTTTTTGTGGAATATTATGTAATGATTTTCTTTGTTTTGTAATAGGATGATGGTTGGATAGTGTAATGAACAGAACTTTTTCTCTTTGAGTGAATTCCCATATTTTCTGAATTTGACTTTTCATGCTTCGGTGTTTGATATTCAATATGATCCTAATGCATCTCAAAAGAAAGCGATCATAGTCCATCTTGAATGAGGAAGTCAACATGACTTGGTCAACAAAAATCAACATTCCAAGGTTGACTTGTTTATGAAAAGTCAACTTATGCCCAATGAGATCATCTTTAATTTTCTTTCTTGTTCCAAATTTACACTTCTCTCCATGCTTGATATCAACAGAACTTGCACTTTAAACTAACCATTAATCCCATATCTTGTGTTAGAAGAAACAAAACTTGAACAATAACTTTTGCCAAGACTAAGTGAAACTTCCAATTGCTTCATGACCCTTGATCCCATATTTTTAGATGTCTTATTAAGTGGATGAATGCAAAGTTTATGCAAATGACCTGATGGAGAGTATGTACATGAATGCAAAGCCTAAGTCAGTTAGAAATAAAGGGGTAGGACAAATTTGGGGTATGACAGTAGTAAAATTAGGGCAAATTTTTTTTAGCCATTTGAAATGGCGCATATGGCCAAGCCATAACACATAGGCGCCAAACCATTTGGCTCCTATGTGTGTGCCATTTTTTTTTTCAAAATTAACCCGTTTCGGATATTTCCGCGCACCGTTTTTTATTCCGGTCTTTTATTTTCGAAAAAACGTCTGATAAATCGAGTTCGTAAAATTATCACTAACCCTAAATAACGTTTGCGTTATCGATATCGGTTTTTCACAAAAGCACAATTTATTGATGAGAGACCGATGAACGGTTACAAGAGTTGGTAAGGGAAACTGATACATTGTCGTAAAAAAAATATACAGATTATATTAAACTTGCGACGAGGTCGCGCCACGATTAGGGCATCTTTTTCTATTGTGCCCCACCTGACGACAAATGCTGCATTTTCGTTCCATTTTGTCGTGGACGTCCATTTCGGTTCTAATCCGTGTACTATTGGGACGCCCTTTTTTCTTTCGCCGCATTGCGTCGTTGTGCCAAACTACCTCTCCATCATACTCAGGCCAGTAATCCTCCTTGGCCACCACAGGAAACGCAACACTATAAACTCTGAGCAATGTCTGAGTCTTGTAAATCGGAGACAGTAGTGATTTAGCGTCGCGGTGCGCATACGCACATGCAGCTATGACGTGCGAGCAAGGCATACGAAAAGCCTGAAACCTTCCACAGTCGCACCAATCTTCGTCCAGAAGAACCCTATATTGTTGTCTTGGCAATCCCTCATTGTGGTCAATTGTCTCCCGCACACTGAACGTGCGATTGAAACGGTTGAAAGAAGTTACTTGATGAGTGTTCGCTTTTGCCGATTGCTGTTGCATAAATTTCATGCAACTATCACTTAATAGTTGACCAGATTGCCTAACATCACCCCATTTCCTCCCTCTCGTTGAGAAGAGTGAAGCCATCCTAAAGTATGTAGCCTCCACTAGTGCTGTGATTGGAAGGTTACGAATGCCTTTGAAAACGCCATTCATAGATTCCACGAGATTTGTCGTCATATGGCCCCATCGCACGCCCTTGTCGTAAGCCCTTGTCCATTTCTCCCTAGAAAGGTTATCTACCCAACTACCTGCCTCTGGATTTGTCATTACAATCTCACTCCGATAATGCTGGAATGTGGGTTGGGTCAATGCATAACCAGCATTGACCAAGGCCTTTCTTAGATGTCTGTCCTTGATCTCCCGCATGAAGTTCTGGGCGATGTGGCAAATACAATAGACGTGTTTTGAAGGGGGGTCATGCCATCTGTTTGCTGGATTATTATAAGCACTCTCTATGGAAGCGTGCCTATCAGAGATTAAACATATGTCAGGCTGAGGAGCAACATGTTCTCGGAGGTTCCTTAGAAAGAAACTCCAACCCGCCGCAGTTTCACCTTCGACGATTGCAAACGCCACTGGAAATATGTTGTTGTTCCCGTCTTGTGCAACCGCCATGAGCATGGTTCCTTTGTATTTGCCGTATAACCATGTCCCATCAATTTGAAGTATGGGTTTACAATGTGCAAATCCCCGTACGCAAGGTTTGAACGCCCAAAAAAGCCGATGGAATATTCCATTTCCTTGGACAGGGTTTCCATCCGGGGCTTGCGCGGGCAGTGTCTCTAGAATAGTTACAGTGCCAGGTGCGTAACTGTGTAGCGCATTGAGGTATCGGGGAAGAATTTTGTATGACTCCTCCCAGTTGCCGTAGACTGTCTCAATTGCCTTTGTTTTTGCAACCCACGTCTTTCTGTAAGATGGAGTGTAGTTGAAGGTTGTAACGATATGCGAGATAATATTTTTGACCTTCAGAGACGGATCAGAGCTTATTAGAGGCAAGATCTCCTGACAAATGAGATCGGCACTGAGTTTCGTATGATCCTGGGAAGTGTTAGGGTTTACACACGTGTGTTGCTGCGTAATCGACCCTATTTTCCATGCATTACTTCGCTTCCTATAAGAAGCCAACAGTCTGAAGCCACACTCTGGATTCTTACAAGTGATTACATACCGTTCCAGGTTTGAACGATCTACTTCAAAATCAACGTTGTGCGCCATGTGCCATTTTTTTATTGCTCTAAGACAAGACTCCTTAGAGGGAAACTTGTCTCCTTCCTTTAATTCATCGTCAGTTTGGATGTACGGTGTGAAGAAGATGTCAGATGATGGTTCGTCACCATCTAGGTTCAGGTTACTCATATGTGTTGGAGGTGCGTACACATGAGCTGGAGGCACCAACGTTTGTTGCTCGTCGTCGGATTCCTCGTTGACCATGTCGTCAAATTCAGTTTCCAGATCTTCTTCTTCCTCGTCTATGACATCAACTTCTTCTTGCTCGTTGACTGGTGGGTCTATAACTTGTGACTGGACAATCTGAGTTTCTTGTGTCCCAACCTGTAGAGTAACGTACAACTCGATGGAATCCAAGCCAGAGTATTCGTGGGTTGTAAACATATCTTGCAGGTCTTCGTCAGTGGCAATCTCCATCTCATAAAACTTAACGGTGTTGTCGTCATTGAAAGAGGGACATTGGTAAAAAAAGTTTGCGATAGGACCCATTGCAATCTTAGCGTATAGTCGCTGAATGAAGTACGAAAAATTTGCTCTTTTGCTTAGCAAAAATGGAACAACCTGAGTGTTTCTCATCACAAAACCGGCTATTTCATGAGAGTAAGTATCACCGTTTAGATGGGCATGCACAAGATACTGTGTAGATGAAGCCATTTCGACAGGGAAGTGTGTGGGCGTTTTAAGATGAAGTCAGATTAGGCAAAATTGCTAGTGTGAGTTGTAATCTTTAGAAAACATTGGGTGTCTTATATATGGTGGTTCTTACAGCTTTGCATTGTATCAACACACGGACACGCTGATCTAGGTCTGCCACAAGATTCTGAATTGATTATAAAAGACAGACACACTGCTCTAGGTCTGCCAAAGGATTCCGAATTGATTATAAAAGACAGACACACTGATCTAGGTCTGTGTATATATATATATATATATATATATATATATATATAAACATATTTTAATAATTATATATATATATATATTAATTAATAATTATATATATTTGAATTAATAATTATATTTTACTGTATATATAAATTCAGTTATGCATATAATTAATAATTATGTATTTTAATTAATGCACATATCCGTTAGGGTAATTGATGTTCAGACGACAACAACTAACACAACAACCACATTTAATTTAATTCAATGATCTGGCGTTGACAACACAAAAGACAGACACACTGATCTAGGTCTGCCAAAGGATTCCAAATTGATTATAAAAGACAGACACGCTGATCTAGGTCTGTATATATATATATATATATAAACATATTTTAATAATTATATATATATATATATATATATATATTAATTAATAATTATATATATTTGAATTAATAATTATATTTTACTGTATATATAAATTCAGTTATGTATATAATTAATAATTATGTATTTTAATTAATGCACATATCCGTTAGGGTAATTGATGTTCAGACGACAACAACTAACACAACAACCACGTTTAATTTAATTCAATGATCCGGCGTTGACAACACAAAAGACAGACACACTGATCTAGGTCTGCCAAAGGATTCCAAATTGATTATAAAAGATGGACACGCTGATCTAGGTCTGCCACAAGATTTCGAATTGATTATAAAAGACAGACACACTGCTCTAGGTCTGCCAAAGGATTCCGAATTGATTATAAAAGACAGACACACTGATCTAGGTCTGTATATATATATATATATATATAAACATATTTTAATAATTATATATATATATATATATATTAATTAATAATTATATATATTTGAATTAATAATTATATTTTACTGTATATATAAATTCAGTTATGTATATAATTAATAATTATGTATTTTAATTAATGCACATATCCGTTAGGGTAATTGATGTTCAGACGACAACAACTAACACAACAACCACATTTAATTTAATTCAATGATCTGGCGTTGACAACACAAAAGACAGACACACTGATCTAGGTATGCCAAAGGATTCCAAATTGATTATAAAAGACAGACACGCTGATCTAGGTCTGTATATATATATAAACATATTTTAATAATTATATATATATATATATATATTAATTAATAATTATATATATTTGAATTAATAATTATATTTTACTGTATATATAAATTCTAAGGATGGTACTCCCCGTCCAAAAACCTAAGGATGGTTCTCTTAAGCTGGTCCATGGAATGGATATTCCAAATCATTACCTGCATGGGAGGTTTGACGGCAGAGAAAATAACGTATCCGTTCCTTCGACGAAAGTCTGGTTGATAGTCCAAACGCCTCACCGGTGGTGGAGGCTCAGAAGTCCGATGCGTGCTATTTGGCCTTATTCGAGATCTCATTTTTTTTTGTGTACTAAGACACACCAGAAACCCTAATTTATAGAGGGACGGACGCCTTGCCTTAGGTCTGTATCACAATTAGGGTTTCATCTGGGGTTTCATCCACTAGACAAAAACGTAAACCCTAATTTTAAAAAAAAATGGAACAACTAATGCGCCAGATGAAATGGCGCATTAGTGTTATGCCCTAACAGGAAGGCGCCAAATGATTTGGCGCATAAGAAGGAATTTTAAAAAAAAGCCAAATCATTTGGCGCATATGTACTATAAGTGGACCCCTCCTGGCCCCACATGGTCCCCACCTGCATGCGTCCGAAACGAGTTACTGTAACCTAGCATGCGTCTGAATCATTTTCTGAACCGATTCCTGATAAGATTCCTGATAAGATTCCTGGCACGATTCTTCCTACTACTGCATGCATCCTACCCGGGCTGTCACCTAGTTATGAGTTGCATGCATGCTACCCGAGCTGTCACCTAGTTATGAGCTGCATGCATGTCACCATGTCTTGTCACCGAAAGTTAGCCTGCATGCATGCCAACAATATCTGCAGAAGCAACACCTAGCAACTATGGAAGTGTTGACATGTCTAGCATGCAGCTTGTTACCGTTTTTGCCTCATGAGTATATAAACCACTTAGAACTCTACAGAATTCGCACCATTTTCACTCATCTACTCTCACAACAATCCTATTGCAATCAACTTCCAAATTTTCATCCTTCAACCATGTCTCTCCTAACAATGGGTGATACACACAGAGGAACCCCCGAGAACATCGCTACCTTTGTAAGTATTTTAGTATTACGTTAATATCATGCAACTGTCTGTGATTAACTAACTGAATTTTTTTGGCATACATACTATTTTCAGAACGCTCAACGTTTTCGCACTCGTAGTCACTCGACCATAGCTCCGGACGAGCGCATTAGACCATACTTGGACGTTGCTGGTTTCGGACCCATTAGTAGAATCGCCGAGTCTTCTATTGACCACAAATTTGTTCTTGCTTTGCTAGAACGCTGGAGGCCAGAGACACACACCTTCCATCTTCCAACAGGGGAGTGCACCATCACACTGGAGGATGTTCATATGTTGCTAGGCCTTCCAGTTGACGTAAGGCAATTAATGGCTGTGTCATGCAGGCGAATTCCTTATGCTTTCAGGCAATTGGCATAGACTTGATAGAGGGAGCAGTTGGTGCTAGGGGGCAAGGTGTTAACCTTAAGAGGTTAAGGCAGTATTATGATCGGTTTCACTTGGATGATGCGTCTCCCCAAGAGACCATACTTCAAAAAACTAGGTGCTACCTACTCTTGCTAATTGGAAACGTTTTGTTCCCAGATAGCACTGGTAACACTGTTAACTTTATGTATCTTCGTCTACTAATGGATTTTACTAGGGTTGGTCTATATAGCTGGGGGTCTGCAGTGCTGGCTACGGTGTACCAATCATTGTGCAAGAACTCAAGAGCTGATTCTTGCACATTCTATGGATGCGCCCTATTGGTGCAGGTGTGGGGGTGGTGGAGGATGCCCATACTGGCCCTGGTTAACAATGGCAGCTGGACCTTTCCGTATGCGCTGAGGTAAGTTTTTAGTATACCATTTATTTCTTACACATTCTACTCCATTCTAACTAAATCATAATATTTTCGTTGTAGATTTTGTGTGAAAAAAATGGACTTCACACTTAATCCGCGGTCAAATATCACAATGTACCGCACGCTAATTGATCACCTAGGACCCCATCAAGTATTATCTCTAATCCTTTTCTTTTTTTATTAGAGTATTTCTTTTTTTATTAGAGTATTTTTTATAAATAATTTTTCCCGAAATAATGTATAACTCTCATGCATGCAGTTCATATGGCGACCGTATCTCGAACGCGAGTATGAGCCTAGAGCTCAGGATGCAGAAATTTGGACGACAAAGTGTTGCCTAATCCGGTACAACATCATAGAAATGCATCAAAGTGACCGGGTAATGCTACAGTTTGGAATGCGTCAACGTATACCCGACCCTCCAGTTGACTTGGGAGTGTGGCACCTCAGAAGAGTTAACCATCAATGGACACACCAAAACTGGAAGGATTTTGCACCCGATCACCGCCAGATGTGGAAGGACCGTCGCCAGTATGTCCTGAACTTCCCCGTCAGTGACCATGAAATGAAACCTTCCCCTGAATACATGAGTTGGTATCGTACAGCTACTTCCCCTAACTTGTTTATTGCAGCTCCGTTCTATTTAATTGATCCCCGTGCACACAACTACATCTTGCCACAACAACAACAACCGGAAGAGGAACAACAACAACAACAACAACTACGGCAACAACAACGACAACAACAACGCCTACAACAACGCCAACAACTACAACAACAACAACTCCAACAACAGCAACAACAACAACAACTCCAGCAACAACAACAACTCCAGCAACAACAACAAAATCTTTTCAGTACTCCATCCCGTTCCGCCCGCAACTACCGACAATCAAATATTTTCCAATCCCAGTCTCAACCATTACAAGAATATGAAGACCACCATCATTCCTCAGACCAATATCAGACCCAATCACAACCATTCGGATTTGCAGCGTTTGCAGGGTCCACAAGGGCATTCGGCCAAAACCTTACTCCTGGTTCGTCTAGCCTTCACCTTAGTCCCGACGATGGTCCTCATGGTGAATCCTCTCACCGTGGCACCCCCTCCGGCTATGCAACACCGTCAAACCAATTCGGCTTTAATCAGGGTAGTTCTAGTGCTGCTGGATGCTACGAACCTGAAGTCTTTTCCCAACCCACTCCACCACCACGACTGAACACGTTTGAGGGGATGGGTAACCGACTTTACAACAGCGGCTTTCCGGATAATTATGGGGGCGTCGACGAATTCATAGACAGCGACCCACGAGACATCCCACTTCTAGGCCCAGTGACACAAACCCAGCAAGAAGCACAAAGGGGCAGGGGTAGGGGTAGAGCTAGGGAAAGGGGTGGTGCCAATATTCGCGGCGGGATCAACGATCGCGGTAAACGTGTCATAACAAGACGAAATTGCGGAACGGATGGCTATCTTGGTGATGGACGCCATTGATCATTTTGTTGTATTTTCTTTAATCAATTGTATCGTTTCTCTAATTATTTGTAATCGATGTTTCGTTTCTTTATTATATTGAAATCGATGTTACATTTTCGGTTTACAAAATGTCAATTTGCGTTTTGTGCACTACATTTTTTAGACTAAAAAAATATTTTGAAAATTTATTTATATATATATCTTAACAAATAAAATAAAAATGGATTTTTAAAAATAAATATATTAACAAATCTTAACTAAAATAAATAAAAAAAATGAAAAAAAAAAAAAAAGGGAATTGGCCTTATGCGCCAAATGGTTTGGCTATTAGGGCAAAACCCTAAACTTATGCGCCATTCCATTTGGCGCAAACACCCTCAATTTTAGGGTTAGCCAAATGGTTTGGCGTATGCACTAGAATCCAACACTTATGCGCCATTTCATTTGGCGTATCCACTTATCTGGAGTCCCAAACTTAGACAGTTTGGTAAATACCCCGAAAAGTTGGTTTTTTCTGTATTTTTTTTATTAAACATGGTTATTTAAAATTTTTTTTCTCATTCTCACTGATCTGCTCAACATAATGTTTCTTGTCTGAACTCTAAGATTGTTTGTATGATTTTTTCTTTTACAGAGTTAGTTTGTTTGACTTTAGAAGAGGTTTTTCATGTTTACTTAAATTAAAAAAACATAAGAATCGCTTTTGTTTTTATTTTAATTTTCAACTATGTACATACAAATGATGTTATTCAAGATTTTATTATGATGGTAAAGTTGATGATGTTTCTTGCTGTCTTAAGCTGTCAACAACATGAGCAACTACTCCTACACCAGCATTGTGAAGCCATTTCTTTTTCACCTGAAATCAATAGAATGCTCATGTTATAAACTATATCAGTGATATCAGCATACTTGAAAAGAAGATTCAGAGGATGCAGTACATGGATGTTGCTATGAGCAAAAAGAGGCCAAATTGCCGAATGAAAGTTGACATCAACTTTTTTCCATCCTACTCGCTGTAATCCACGTATCATCTCCTCTGTTTAAAACATCAAGTGGTTTTAGCAATAAGACAACAAGGTGGTTTTAGAAACAAGACAACAGTATATTCTGTAAGTTTTGGTTAGGGTAATTACCTTCCATAATTTCATGAAATTCTACACTATTCTGTGTATGCTGTGCAGTCTCCTTCGCTTTCACTGCCTCGGGAGGAAATTGAGGTTCATCGGAAGGAACTGGGGGGCAGTATTTCACATCAACAACATGCTTGTATCCATCCAAAGATTGGCGTGGAGGCTGTCGGCACAAATACGGAATGTTAGGTACATTTAACACAAACATATTTGCATTCTTAATAAAAAATATTAATCTTAATAAAAAATCATGGTAATGTTTGAGACCTACAATATGAAAAAGGAGATAATTAAGGAGGAAAAATCATCATATTCACCTTACCAAGTTCGATTTCCCTCCTTATAGAGGACGTGCGCCACCCAACCATATCTATATAAGTTAAAGGAGTTACACAAATCAAGGAAAAAAGAGGCAATAAGTGTCGCTATTACTCTGAATGGATACGATCGTATGATACATTAGCATAAACAACACGACATCTAAATGCTCCAAGTGCAGATCTACAAAACAGAAATCGTTTGAGAATGTGATTGCGTTACTGGACAAATGAAGTTGTAATCAGAAAAGAAAAGTTCCTATACTCACATGAATTTTCCATCTTCACAGTCAGAAGCCATTCTCAAAAGAAGGGGTGGTATGTTGGGCTTATCATCGGTAAGGAACAGCTGACTACCAGTGTGACCAATAAAAAATGGAGCAATAGGTGCAACAAGCTTTTCTAGTATCGGAATACCGAAAAGAAATGGAAGCTGTAAATATAAGAGTTAAACATAAAAAACCATCACAGAAAAGTCAAAACTCCCTTGACCTATATAGCAAGTCTAAACATGAAATCTGGCTGTAATTTGATTGTTCTGAACATACTTGTTTTTTCCCCCTTACACCAAGATGTGGAGTTGCTAAAGTAATAAAATTCACTGGTTCTAGTCCAGCAATCATCCCTCTTGAAAAGTCAGTTCTCTGGGAATTTTCCATTACAAGGTTTGCTGGATCACCAGGTTGGCCACTATTATAGGTATCAGGTGAATAAAGAACACCTATTGCATATCTTGCAAAAAGGCCTCCAAGAGAATGGCCCAGAAAGGATATCCGCTTTAAGCTCTTTGTCTTCTTTACAACTTGCATGATCTGTTGTGATAAAAGGAAATATTATATTATATGACCTACTTCAAGACAGACTCTGCATGCTATTAGAACCGACTCTGGAGGTCTAAGCTTTTGACACACAAATTTGAACATAATACTTGAAGACTCACTTCATCAGCTAATCGCTTTCCAGCTTCATCAATCCCAGTATATGTCTTGGAGTAAGCATTTGATGAACTTGCTGCAGAAATCAAATTATTTTTAAAAGGACCTTCGAAAAACAAATTAAAGATTACTTTCACATTTGACACACATATACAAGCAATTCTACAAACAATTTTTCTCCTCATATACAATTTAGACTAGTTAATCCAATTGATAGAAATATACTTTCTCATATGTTACACAGCAAAAAACCATGGTTTAGTACTTGGGAGATAGAATAATCAACTTTGAATTGGCTAAGGCATATCAGTCACTACTCAGTTTACTGCAATCATCCCAAATCATCCCAATATTTTCAGAAAATATCCTCCTGTTATGTTTGAATATGTTTTGGTGCACAATACACATAACAGATAATTTCATTACCTTCCACGAGTTTTAGGCATTTGCTTGATACAAAACATAATCAAATACAGCTCGAAAATAAAAGTTCTATTAAAAGAAATAAAGAGGAAAAAGGTGGTTGAAACAAAATAAATGACATGAAACCATCACTAAAAAAATATGTAATTACCATAAACTAGAAAGCTTTTTCCAAGGTGCATCTTTAACTCTTCCTCTGCATAAGTCCAGTCACCTGGGCTGTGTCAGTTACAACACCAGTCAATTATGTGTGAGGCTAAACTCAAGAGCAAAATCCAGCAGAAAAAACGTGAACAAATACTAGACACCCCACAGTACAAAAATGACTAAAGAATTTTTCTAGAATCCATTTATACCGTGCATTGCTTCTGAGTTCTGAAAGAGCCTATTCGTCGAGATTCTAGTGTTAGACATATCACATATGGATCCTCAACTAATTAAGTTTCAACTAAGTATTAAGCCAAAAAAGTGTGTCATGTTCTTGCTTTACTAAGGAAATATTTTTTGAATGTGACAAGACTAGGCCATGAAAAATCTATATACTCTGAACACTCCTCAAACATTTACTTTAATCCACATACAAAAGAACTCAGATTTTTAGACAATAAACATATGCAGTGTAGTTAGTATGAAAAAGAATTTGAAGAGTCCTTACTAACAAAACCTACTACTATGATTTACTATAAAGCATGGATAATGAGTTGCTGGAGAATGAATGCCATCATTTATTCCTATAGCAACTTTCAATATTGTATATAATCATAAAAGGGTTTTAAAAACGGGCACAGTCACGTAAAGCTTTCGCGATATCGGTGGGTATAGGTGTAGCAACACTAGTTGCGGTCGTTGCAATATGAATTAACTACAAATTGTTCTTTAACATGAAAACAGTGAATAACAGTATCGGTATCACCATATCAGCACCTGTCACTACCGTTTTGTTGAGACAGTTTTCGCGGTCGCACACCGTTTTTATAAAAACCTTAAAAGCATTAAGCTTATTTATTTTCAATTTCCACCATCAGCTCATTTTATCTTTTGACTCAAATATGAACATTAAAATATAGTAATTCAAAAAACATTACCAAGACCCGATACCATGGACAAGAACTAGAAGGTGATCAGGACCATTCTTCAGATTCCCAGTGGTTGTAGCAGGAGACATTCCATGAGTGGTAGTACTCATAGCTTGGGCTCTAAGGTTCTCGTGTCTTTGTCCTCTGTTTGCACCTGCAGAAGTTCATACCCGGTATTGATGAAAACCAAAAGAAAAATTTAAACATTAAAACCAGATGTTAGTATTTCTATGGCAGCATGTCGCCTAAATATTAGGAAATGTAATTGAGACAAAAAGCAAAAACGAACAGCAGAGGAAGAGGGAAGTGAATGAAAGCCTAGATCGATAAACACCAACAGAGTAAACTGCTTATGAGCTACCAACTGCTAACCATTTCACAAAAGGTCGTGTTAACTTGTGCCTTAAGACACCCGAGAGGCTGGCCTGTTGATAAAGACTTGGGATCTGAGTGTACGTTACTTTCAAGGTTTCATGTACGAATCCCCTAAGTGCAAACAATCACTGTGTAGGACTAGTTCCGTTCTGGCTTTAAGTCCTAAGAAACCCAAAAGACTTGGGATCTGAGAGTGTGTTCTTTCCAAGGTTTTAGGTTCAAATTTTGCTAGGTGCAAACAATCTCTGTGTTGGCCTAGTTCAGCTCTGGCTTTAAATGGTCCTCGTTAGTGGACGGTCAATTGGTCACTTTGAATTAGTCAATTTCATGGCCGGATACCAAGTTTTTTTAAAAAATAAACTTATTTTTAGTTAATTTTCCAATGCATTGAATAAACAATTTAAACATTAAAAACATACTATTTTGAATTAGCATTTCTATTCACAAATATGAAAAGAGTGTCATTTGATTTTTCAAGTCTAACAACAAGAAAGCTCTTCAATCATCGTTTTTTGACTTATTCGCAATATCAAAGTTGTTATATGTCTCTACAACTGTAACTGATGCTATATTCCATTGCAATTCTTGTAATATCAAAGATTGTGGTGCAAACTTTGCAATTTTAAAAAAAAAAAAACACAACACACTCGTCATAAACTAAGACATTAGGGTTTAGGAATGTACGAAACAGCGATCAATTTCAAGTAGAAATTCTATTATTGTAATAACCCGCAAATTTACACAATTAAGAATGAAATAAACAGCAATAAAACTGGAGATTGTAGAAAAAAGAAGTAACCCAAAATTACCAGAGAGAGGAGTGAAATTTGAAATAGGGGTAGAGGGTGAAGAACAGTACGGGGAGGAGGATGATGATGATGAAGTAATTGGTGGTGAGTAACTGCAGCGAGGGTAAATCAACGGGGATGCTGCCATATATACATGTATTAGGAAATGAAGGAGAAGAGTATTTTGCAAATACTAAAATCTATTTGCTACGAATTTGAAGCGAAGTGTGAAGTTTGTGTGTGGAATCGGGGTTATTAGGAAGACGACGAAGGGGGGAAATAGAAAAACTAGTGGTGGTTGTGTCATAGGGTGGATGAGGGAGTGAGGGTAGCGCCATGCTAGCGGTGTGTCATGACAAAAGCCATTGTTTATTCAATTCTGGAATGATGTCACATCAACTATTTTATACATTTTTATTTTATTTTATTTTTTAACTCAACAATACTAACATTCATAATTTTTTAATATTGTTAAAAACATACATTTAAAATTATATGATATTTGACAATAAATCGGTATAATTTTATTACAAACTCGTATACAATAAATGGGTATAATTTTATTACAAACTCGTATAAACAGATATGAATATAGATATGGATATTGAGGTAGCTATATGATGGTGTTCACTTGAGTATAAATTCGAGTGTGAGAATTTTTTCAAATTGTGGATATGAGGACGAATACTATATTACTATATCCAAATTCTATCAATTGCCATCCCTATTCACATGTGGCATAGATATGTTTCAATTTTTATCTTAATATCTTATCTTCTCCAAAAGTCATTAATGCCATTATCTAATGTTAAATTATGTTCTTTTTCTTTCATTTCTAATAAGACATTCATCATTCAATTGTAGCTATCACTTTTATCACTATTGATTACACCTATAAACTAATTTATGAACTATCTTTCTCTCAATTCAGCCACCTCCAACTTCAACTTAGCTACTTATCAACTTCAAGCTAAGTTTTCAGTCCAATTTTAATTTTTCTTCCTCTTAAATCAAACATGTGCAATTCACTCCTCTTTTCCACTTTTTCCTTTCTGATCAAAATATTTATCCCAATATAACAATATTTCTATCATACATCCTCTTTGCAAACCCTAAGAACAAGTTTTTTCAGTGCCTACTCTCCCTTAGACCAACTTCCTCTTCTTCGGTTCATTGGCAATTCCTCTTCTTCAACACTAAAGGAATGAATCCATTTTTCTTGGAATTTGTTCACCATTTTGAACCATATTTTGTCGATTGGGCTTAATGATTATCGAATATACATTTCTACTTTTAACAACCCATAACAAACCCTATACTTACATATGTTTTTCTTTGTTCAATTTAACAACCCATTTTTCTAATAATCTTTCATTTTCATCATACATTTTTGTTACCAACTCAAGACAGGCCTTATTCATGATTATGTTTTTATTTTTTCTATTATTCCATTATTCATGTCCATTTTTTAAAATCCCTAACCTTATATCAAACATTTTCTCAATTGTGTTGGGTTTCAATTATCCGATTTATTTCCTTTCAAACCTAATTTTGCTTTTTCCTCTTTATTTTTTTGATTTGTTGTGTTGTTGTTCTTTCACAATTTCCTCTTTAAAAGAAAGAAGAACAACTTTCTTATATTATAGATGTGTAGTGAAGTGAGATTCATGTTATAGTGAAGTCTTCCTTAAGGATTTAGTTGAGGCTTAAGTAGGATTTGAAATCAGAAAGGTTTGTTGTCAAGTTTTTAATAATGAATATAAGGACATATATTATTTTTGTTTTTTGAGCTAATGTTTCATCTTGATCATATAATTCTTCAGACACGTTTTTGTTTGGAATCATATGCTAAGTACACCTTGAATCCATAATCCACTCCTTACTAGAGTCGTTGCTTGAAACCACAAGAACATCAGGTGATTCAAAATCATCTTGCACAATGATTATGTTACCATTATCCTTACCTCTATGATTATTCAAGCATTCATAGCACAACTTTCTTGTGTGACTCTCATTCTTACAGTGGTAACACCTAACTGCGGGAGCATTACCACTATTCGACTTGTGTTGATCTTTACTCTTCTTCTTCTCAAACTTACCATCCTTCTTCGAGAATTTTCCATCTACAGACAATCTTTCACCCACAGATGACGGCTTCTGCTCATTTCTTTGGTTCAAGTCCTTCGAGTACAAGGCTGATTATACTTCTTCAAAGGTTAGAGACTATCTTCCATATAAGAGATTTTCCTTGAAGTGAGCATGGGATATGGGTAAAGCACACAACAATAGTAGCATTTGATCTTCACCACTGTTGGTAACATCAATATTCTCCGGATCAAGAATTAGTTTATTAAACATATCCATCTGCTTGGTCAAGACTTTTTCTTCACTCATCTTGAACGAATTCAAAGCTTGCTTCTGGTAGAGATGATTTACCAAGGATTTGGTCATGTATAATTCTTCAAGTTTCAGCCACACGCCTGCGGCAATTTTCTCCTACGAGACCTATCGGAAAACCTTATCACCGAGGCTTAAAACAATGACAATGTGGGCTTTCTCGATCATCGCCGCCTTTTCCTTCTCTATTAGGGAAACATCCATCTTCTATAATCCTTTCGACGCTTCTAACAAACTCTAATGAACTAGAAAAACTTGCATCTTAATTTAAGTGCCATAAACAGAAATCATTTACTCGGTGAATTTCTCAATCTCATACTTCGTTGACGGCATCTTGATCCACGCTCAGCGCACCAATTTGTTGTAACAAACGATACAAATAACGATGTAATTCTGTGATAAAAGAGAGAGTTTCTTGATTGACCAAGAAACAGTTCGATAAACAAATGGGAGTGATGAGGGAAGAAGAAGAATAAGAAAATAAGATTGGTTAAAATCACTATTCTTTACTTTCTCGTCAGAGTTTATGATTACAAGTATTACATAATAACAACCAACCTCAACCTCTCTCAACAACCTGAGAGATCAGCCTATTTATAGACTATTATCTATGTATGTTATGTATGATGATAACTCACACATAACTAACTTATACAACTGTATGCTAGAACAAGTTTCGACTACTGCGTGCTAGAACAAACTTTAACTACAACAAACTACTTTGTCGAACCATGAAGCTACCCTTGTCGATATTAGAGTTCAATCCAGAATACCACAAGCACAATTGAAAAAGCGGACAGACTGGCACGAGACGCTTGTTAGTATCAGAGGTGGCAAAATAGACTGTGGCCCGTGCACCCGCCACAAAATGACAGGTTCGATTTGGCTTTTGGGTCCGCCGCCCATCAAAGCTCGCCCAGTCAAAGCTCACCGCCCGTCAAAGCTCGTCCCGCCAATGTCCGCCGCACCTATTCGTTTAACCCTTCCCCACCTTAAACCCGTCCTTTTTTTGTTAATTATAGTAATTATAATTCTTGATGGTTTTATTTGATATATTTATTGGTGAATATATGAAATATTTTTTAAGTAAAATTTATTAAAAAGATGTTTTATAAAAAATTATTCTAAAAAATAATTGAAAAAATTAATTGAAAAGTAAAAAAAACTATTAATCTATTAAAAATTAAAAAATAATAAATTTTAAAAAAAAAGTCGGGCAAGTCTGCCGCCCATCAACCTGCCTGACAAGACGGGTTAGATTTTTAGGCCCATTTTTATTTGGCGAGTTTGTTTGTCCCGCTCCTTTTATGACAGGTATAAGACGGGGTGGGATGGAGCAAACCTGACGGCCTATTTTGCCATCTCTAGTTAGTATAAGTTTAACATGTGCCGTTAGTTTGTATAAGTTTAACATGTTAATTTAGACTGTACGATAGTTAGTATAAGTTTAACACGTTAATTTAGAAATATAAATCATATCTTTGTTGTCTAAATTTGTGATTGGAAACCAGGAGCATACATACAATTCACACTGTTTCATTACTATTAACTATTGTTTAATAAAAGTAAATTATAATTCGTATTAATAATTAATCATTATCAATTTATAATTAAATAATTAATCCAAACAATTGAGACATACAGATAAAAACAAAAGGCTCCTAAAACATATAAACAAGAGGCAAATTGGACCAAAAAATTATAATACACAAGTCTTTGTTTTCCCCATTAAAAATTTCTTTGACGCGTTCATCCTACACATAAATAAAAAACCAAATATCTTTCTTTTGACATTTAGAAATTGCAAGTAGCTATAATGGCAAAGAAAGACGGTTCAGTAGTTGCTAAGGGCCACGAAGAAGGAATCAAATTAGCAACATCAATCTTGAATGAGTTTGGACTTCCACCAGGACTTCTTCCACTAGTTGATGTAATCAAAGTTACTTTTGTTAGAAGAACCGGTTACTTCCGAATCTTGCAGAAGAAGAAAGTCGAACACAAGTTTGAATTGATTGGAAAGTTGGTGAGCTATGATACTGAAATCAATGGTTACTTGTTGAAGAAGAAAATTAAGAAGCTTAACGGTGTGAAAGCTAAAGAAGTCATGCTTTGGCCTCCTGTCTATGAAATTAGAGTTGATGAGGTATCTACTGGAACGATTCACTTCAAGGGTTTTGCTGGGATTGTGAAAACCTTCCCAGTTGAAGCTTTTGCTAAAGGTGATTAATTAATAGATGTAACTATCATGTGACTGAAATGCAATTTTCATGGATTTTCAAACTATGCAATAAACATGTCATGTGGTCTTGAAATTTTCTTACTACAATGTTTTTATAGTTAAATTTTCTTATATTTCTCACCCCAAAATTCAATAGATAATTTCACTTATATAAGTTCAATAGATAATTTTACTTAAGTTGAGTGCCTGAATTTAAACATTAATGCCTTAATCTATTGTTGGGATTTAACTTTCTGTTTGTAAGTAGTGGGGTCCTAAATTTATAATGGGGATGCAGAAAAGTTTGTCATATGAGATAACAAAAGAAGCATGGTATAAAGGAAGAATGTTACCCGGTTCAAATGCCATGCTGCACTAGAAATTGTATATTATGATTGTCATTAAAATTGTGACATTATTATGATTGTCATTACTGGAACTCAAACTAGTATAGGGAAATACAGCTTCATATTTAAATAAAATAGACAAACCCTTTAGTTAAGCTTGAATTATAGAAAAATACATTTCCTTGCACCAGAAGAAAAAGATAAACATCCAAAAATTTTGAGATCATGAGAAAGTAGAAGGATATTTGTATAATTTTTTAAGAAGAGTTTTGTTATATAAATTGGGATTACAAGTTCAAAAAATAAAAAAGTGGCATCTCGTGTTTAAGATTTATGAACAAAAACTTTTAGAAAGCTTAGACTGAAAAAAAAAAGCCCTAATCACATTCAAAAGGTGCATGTGTTTTCTTCAACAATATAATTTTGTTCGGATTTCTTCATATACTAAGTTTGATGAAAATTCCTAATGATGTATAAAAAGATTTCGGGAGGAATTCAACTCTATTATCACTTTTGATTCTTTTAATTTTAGCTGAAAATTGTGTGGAAACAAAATTGTAAGCATAATTGGTGAATAATGGAGGATTTAGGGTATGTGGAGAAGGAGAGAGAATCATTAATTTCATTAATTTTCACTAGTTTAAGATGAGGATGCCTCCAAAGCATTTTTACTAGAGTATTACAACAATTGTGACATAAAACAAAACATTAAAATACAAGAAAAATCCAAAACAAGGGTCTGTAATCGGTTAATACATCTGGTTAACCAGTTACACCGACAAACAGAAAAAACATCTCATGTCAAGTGTAACCGGTTAACGTATTTGGTTAACCGGTTACAGCAACTCAAAACCAGCTTTTTCAGACTCTGGAAGTGATTATTATCCTGCTGTAACGACTTACACCTCCGTGTTATCCAGTTACAACACTTGAATTATTGAATTTTCATCCAACACACTACCTTAATTCAGGTGCTCCAAGTTCTCCATGCCCATGCTCATCTTCGACTTCTTGAACACATCATATGTGACTCCCTTAGTCAACAAATCGGCAACTTGGTCCTCATTTCTACAATATCCCAATTATAACTTGCATTCACTAACAAGCTCCCTCAAGTAGTAAAACCTCATCTCAATGTGCTTGCTCCTCTCATGTGCAATTGGGTTCTTAATAGCTGAAACATTATCTATCAAGAATGTGACAGTCTCACCCTCATTACTGCCTAACTCTCAAGCTCTCGTTACTATGATTCAAGTTGTTGCAATTACACATTTATTTGAGGATAAATTTTGACCTACTACAAATCTAACCTCTCTATTCAACCAAGCCACCCCCACCCAACCAACCACAAAAGAAACCATCACTACTCTCAACTCAAAACACTAAACCATTCACCATTCCATTCAAACCTAGAACCATAAAAAATATTAGCCCCGCTGAAATGCAATTGCATAGAGAAAAAGGTACATGTTACTATTGTGATGATAAGTCTATCCCTCGTCATAGATGCCCTAATAAATACATAATGCTTTTCCAATTAGACGATGTTGACTCTAATTCAGAGGCTCAGGCCACTGATGAACATCTACAACTGCAAACTGATGACACTATTAGGGATAGTGATCACCATTTGTCTCTTAATGCCATGAATAGGTTCCCTTATTTGGGATCCCTTCATTTTACAGGCAATGTGAATGGTCTAGAGGCGCAAGTCTTAGTGGATGGTGGTAGATCTGAGAATTTTTTCCAACCACGACTGGCCAAATTCTTGAAACTTCCCATTAAGCCTATTCTGCATTTCAATGTGTTCCTAGGCCATGGCCATAAGATGGTGGCAGAAAGAAAGATTACTTAATGACCGTGACTATTCAAGGGCACCCCATTACCATATCCACATTTTTAGGCTTAAATAGTCCTTTGGTCCCAATAAGTTGGTATGTTTTTTATTTTCGTCCATGTATTTTATTTTCCTTGGAAATGATCCCTGAATGTTAAAATCATTTTGGTTTTAGTCCCTAAAATTAAAATCTGCAAGAAAATTCAAAGGAAAATCCTCAAGAAACATGCAGATTTTCCTCCGAATTTTAACTTTATGGAACATGGAGGTTTTGTACTAATTATCGAGCTCTCAATGCTATAGAAGTTAAAAATAAATTTCCACTTTCTATAGTTGATGAATGTCTAGATAAACTTTATGGTGTATAATTCTTTACAAATCAGGCACTAGGCACAAACCAATAATGGCTAAATCAACAGATTCACAACCTTCTATGGCTTTCAACCTTTCCTCCAGGAGGTGGAACTTTCTGACTGTTTCAATAATCGGGAACCTGAAGGCTTCAAGTCTCGAATTTTCTCCTGATGTGGAGTCTCTTTAAGAGTAATAGGAATCTCGATAGTATTTCAGCCCTTCTGATTCATAAGAACTTCTCTTGGGGTGAGATTAGCATTTGCATTTGGTCTCTAAAGAACCACTATCAACTCTTCTTGTCTAAGAGAAAAACTTGAATAGCCTCCATAAACTGATTCACATTAGTCCCCATTTTGTTCTCATCTTAGTCAAATCCTCACGGAGTTGTTCCATTATTAACTTTCAAGCACGTAGCGGTGAGAAGTCAACTTTGTTTCTAAAGTCGGAATGTGAATAGAAAGGGCCCCCATAAGCTTCTGAGAGAACTATGAAATGCATGATAGTATGAATGCATGTTTCATTTACGGAGAATCCTAAAGTCTTTTCACACATTTTTGTTTCTTTTTTTCTTTTCTCTCCTTTTTTGAAATCAAAACTTTGTTTTGTATAGAATATCTTTTCTTTCTTTTTCTCTTTTTTTCGTTTTTTTTAAAACAGACTTTAGGATCCCCAATAATGAAGTGGATGAAGGAATGATGTTATGCAATGCAAAGTGGTGAGACTGAACGTCTCGCAAATCTAGATATCTGAATTGTACTGATCTTTCTGAATGATACAGGTTCGAAATTCCGACTTCAGATTGCAATGTAGAAATCAGGGTATGATGAAGGCTAGTATCCTGTCCCACCCCAATCTCACGGGTATGAAGTCTAGACATGGACAGGTGGTCCCTAATGGTCACCAGGGTTAACGATTCCCATGGGGTACAATGTGTTTGAGGCAACAAACGTGCCTGACACAATGTTCCATGAAAGAACCTCGCCTGGTCGTGGTACCCCATGTCAAGCTCGATCGTATCAAACACTACGGGAGTTGACATGGGCATCTACACTAATCCTATGTATCACTGGCATGGGTAGTGGGCCTTTTACCTTACAAAACCCCCCACCTGCAAAACAAACAGAAAAAATATGTGGCCCCCACGGGGCCCCAATAGTATGGTCCAGAATGCGAGAAAGTAAACATGATATGCAAGCAGAAAATAGACATGATATGCAAGCATATATATACAGGATGTAAACATATAAACAAACAAAGAAACACCCAATAAACAAACAAACAAACAAAGGTTAGGATCGACTCTCTAAGAATGGACCAGCACAGGTCTAACGTCCCCAACAGAGACGCCAGCTGTCGCTATCGCGAAAAAATGAATCAGAGTCGCCACTAATATATTTTTCCCATCAAGGAAAAGGAATATCAGAAAACCTAACTCAAATAAGAACAAGGTCTTACGACCAGAGAACAGGGTACAGGAGTCGGTTACGCAAGGGGAAGGTGCTAGCACCCCTCACGTCCGTCGTACTCGACGGTATCCACCTATGTTTGTTTCTATCTAAAGGGTGTATCTTTTACTAATGCAATGCATGATTAACTTAGAGTTTTTTTTAATAATTATTGTGCTTGCTAGAGTTGCCTTTATGCCTACGTATCCTCTTAAGAAGAATCAGAGCGTCGTAGTTCTGCTCAAGATTTTCTATGTTTTTTAGGATTTGTTGGTATTTTTTAGTGAACAGTTACATCACACTCCACCGCTCGACCTTTGGAGACTTACGCTGGGAATGAAGTGGAAGTAACCTGCTCTTAAAAGCAAAAGAAAAGTATGTCGAGCGTTTCGAGTGACCCTTAAACAAGGTAGACTCGAGCGACTCATGGTTGGTGTTTTTTATGATTGGGAATTTCCACTCAAGTGATCCCCTTAAACAAGAGGGACGAGAGTTTCCATTCCCTTTTTATTATTTCCAGCCTTTATTAATGTTTTAGTGTGTTTTTATTGATTTTGTCTTTATGCACAAAGGGAACCTATTCCTCTAACAATCCTAGTATTATCATACAAATGACCCTAAGGTCAAGGATAAGGGAATCTCTATCTATGTTAACATGCATAGACTACAACCTAAGTTGTTTTATGTGACTAATCTTAATGAAGATTGAAGTCACCACCCTAAGGGAACATGGTAAGCATAAGGTAAGAGATAAACAAAATAAAAGCAAGTGAAACCCATGGTAGGTGACTTAATGAAGTCCGTCACCAATTCTACTCCTTGGAGAGACTAAATCACAATGAATCTTAAAGGAAAATAATCCACAAAAGGTGGAGGAAGAACAAACAATCGTCGCCTCTTAAACTAACCACAATCAAAAGTATGAAAGAAGAGGCAAAGCATGATAATGAGGGAAGAAAGCCCTAGGGAAGTGGCAAAACAAATAATTAAGTATCCTAAATCAAACACAAAAGCATCATGGCATCTCACAAAAATATTCACAAGAAGTCACCAAAGTATTGCATGAATCGTTACTAAACAATTAGCAAACATACATCAATTAGTCAAAACAAAAAGCAAATGAACAGATGGCCCAAGCTTGAGGTCAGTAGCATTACATTGTATTTATAGTTCTAATATCCTATGTTAATCCTTATGAATCAATTAGATTGAAGCAACCCCAAAATTCTAGTGAAAACTTAAACAAAATTAGGTCAAAACTAGCTAGTAAGTTCAAATTGTGAATGAAATTAGGAAAAAATGTGAACATATGATGGAGGTCAGTAGTTACCAATATTTAAGAGGTGTCTAAAATATCATGGAACCTTTTCCAAATATTTACACAAAATTACAAGTCCATTGCGCAAGTTACGATACTATCGGTAACCAAAAACAAAGGTATTTACATGTGAAAAAGAAAATTTAAGCAAAGTAAAAAAGAGTGATTAAAAAAAACAACTCCTGGTACTAAGACCTCTAAACATACCCTATAATGTCCTAAAAAAGTTTCAAAAATATCTCACCAAAACATCCTCACTTATGGGTAAAAACAAGCAAACATCGTCTATGTATGTACAAGCATCGAATGCTAAAGAAACCGTCTCAAAACCCTACCAAAAAATAAAATCAGAACTTGGTTTTCAATATATGGCAACATATGTGTCTCTACTGAGTACACACAAAAAATAGTGACAAAATTCAATTTACAAGTCGCTCAATCAAATTCAGTCGCACAAGGTATCCAAACCGAAACAATTGCGAACATACTTGAGAGAAAGGCTCAATTAAAATACTAAAACAATTTCTAAAATTCTACGAAAAATATCAAAAATATATAAACATCCTAAAGTATTTACAAAATATTTTTACACATTTTTTATTTGAGAGGAAATTGATTTATGAAACAGAAATTGAAGAGAAAACAAATTTCAAACAAAAATGTAATTCTGCCTAATAGGGGGTGTTGAAGTAAAAGATATTGAACAGGATCTATGTACAGGCGTGTTTGGGCCCAAATCAGGGGTGGAGAAACGAAACTGCATTAGGCTTATAACCAAAAGCGTGGCCCATAATCATACATCACTATATTTCCTTTTTTCTTTTATCTCATCTTTATTCATTTTTCAAAATCTATCAGCATGTGTATTATTTTGTACCTAGTTTTTTATTAACGTGACATGAGAGAAAAGGAAATAGAACAAATCAATTGGTCACTCACAGTTTAAGTGACTACAAGACAAAAGTATCACCCTGACCAATCACACGCTTACACTGCATTTTCTAATCATATCTTATCTTAATCTTAATATATATAAATGGAAGGTTGTCATGATGGCAACCCTAGCCACGTGTCATCATGATAGCTATTTCCTAGTCGCGTGTCACCATAATAGCTATTCTTAACAAAAAAACCCTAATGTGTTATTTACTAAATTGACCCTATATTAAAATAAATAATAATAATAATAATAATAACATAATAAATTGTTCCTTATTAAAAATAAATATTAATAACAATAATAAAATCCATTTTATAATCATTTTAATTATAACTAATATGATAATATAAAAGTAAAAAACAAAAAAAAAATATTAATAATTACTACTCAACAAAAATTTAAAGAAGCCAAATAAGAATAAAACTATTTAAAACTTTATTCCTATTTTTATATAAATTGTTAATTAGTGACTACATCATATATTTAATTTTATATAACTCAAAATTAAATGATGAAATATAATTTTAAAAAAATTCATTTATATAAATTAGAATAATAATTTTTAAAATTTAAATTAACAAATTTATTTTTAATTTTAAAACTGTTTTTGAAAAATAATTTATCAAATGACTTTTTTTAATATTTCTCTAATTTTAATAGTAATAATATATTTTGGTGTAAATTATTTTAAAAATTGAATTTGTCTCAATTTTATTTGGGGCTAAATCATATATTTAATTTTATATAATTCAAATTTTAATCTTGGCATTTAATAAAATATATTTTTTATTTATATAAGTTAGTACGATAATTTTTAAAGTTCAAATTACTAATTTTTTAAAACTTTTAAACTGTTTTTGAAAATTAGTTTATCAAATAAATTTTTTTATATATCATAAGAAATATTAAAAAATATTAATAAATATCTTTTAATATTATTACTATTATTACTATTATATAAGTTAGTACGAATATTTATATATTAATAAATTATATATATATCTTTTCTATTTCATAACCACCTACAACTTTTTAATTTTTAGTTTTTTTTTTCATCTCCTTAACTATTCATTAAAGGTGTCATAAATTACTATTTTAATGCAATGTTTTATTTCTACTTTTTTCGGTTACTATTTTTTATTAATGAGTAAAATATCCAACGTGATATTTCTTCTTCCAACTTCTATGATAATTTCACATTTGGTGCATCCTTTTCCTTCTACAGTGGTTATAAAATAGTTTATCTTCCATATGCAAAAAAAAACTGTTCCTACAACCGTTACATATCACATATCCTGTAAATAACTGTAAATCTAATAACTTCATTTGCAGATCTAGATAGACTTTTTTCTTCTCACTCCCACCTATATATTTGGATTCAAATATGTCTGCTTATCAACTTCATCCGATCTCTTCAACTTCGACAAGAGAAAAAAAGTGCAAATAGGGTTCCAAGATCCCAAGTCTATATTAGGGCTTCAAATGCAAATTTTTAACTGATTTGAATGCTGGGAAGAAAGGAGAATATATAAATTGTGATGATAATATGTGGTTCATTGATGTTGTTTGTTTGTTATTGTTTTGGTTTTGATGAATTTTCATTTTCATTTTTTTCTGGCGAGGAATGATAGGAATAACAGCCAAATTTGAGAGAGTGGAGGAGTCGAACCAAAATGGGAATAATCAGAACAATTGGAGAAAAAAAAATCCAAATAACCATATTTAATAATTTATTTACACCAAAAACCATCTTTTCGGAAAAATTACCTGTATGACCAGGTTTCAGAGGTGGTCTCCACATAGGAGCCACCTCAGGTGGCGCCAATGACCAAAACTCCCTAACCTATGCGCCACCCAGGGTGGCATCAATGTACATTTTTTCATTTTTAGCCACCTAGGGTGGCGCCTATGTACATATATATATATATATTTTTTTTTTGTTTTTTTTTAATTGTTTATATACTATTTTTTTTTAAATTTTTTTTATTTATTAATAAAATTGTTTTTAACATAAATAAATAAATTATATTTTTTTTTTTATTTATTAATAAAATTGTTTTTATTTTAAAGTATTAAAAAAATATATATATTAAATTGCAACAGATAAAATCAGTGAATCAGCTAACTCGAGCGTCCACGGAAAAAAGTAGTTCATTCATTAATTAAAAGGTACATAGAAAATAACCAACAGAAAAAGATAAAGTAAAACATCTAAGAAATCACCACGGTTAAAACAATGTCATTAGGTCCATGCATCATTTGAATGACATCAATGTCGTATTCCACGTTATCCCAGAAAGTTATCGTTGCTCCAGTCACATCATCAGCCCTTGTTTTAAGCCTCTTGATGCTTCTTATCTGTTCGCCGGCCTCGTACTCCCCCTCTAAAAATCTCAGGAGAGTCCTCTTGAGCTGCTCGACGGAAGAGATATTCCAAAACATAACCGGCATGGGAGGTTTGACGGCGGAGAATATGACATGTTCGTTCCTTCTGCGATACTCCGGTTCAGGTTCGGCACGCCATGTTGATCTTCGGGGCGGCAACTCTGTTGTCCGGTGACATCCATCTGGCCTAATGGTTGTCCGGCGAGGCATGGTTGTGTTTGTGTGATTGTTTGGTATTTGGAGTTTGTGTATCTGTGTGTAAACTCAACCATAGGAGCCCCTAATTTATAATAGTAGTTTGTAGAAAAAATTAATGATGTTGCGTACTGTTTACAAGCACGCCTAACATGTATGATAAATGCAGACACACTGATCAATGACTGACTTGATGGGACTAGACGAAAGCATGCGTATTTGACTGACTGTCCAAAATAAAGAGTGGCAGTATGGGCCATGAAGACAATTTCACAACGAGACAAAGACATAACTAGTTGATTTAATAAAGGATAATACAAATACATAACCAATAGAAATAGAAATACAAATACAAATATAAATACAAATACAAATACAAATACGAATACTAATACAAATACAAAAACATTGTCAATAAAAATACAGATACAAAATACAAATGACATACAACTAATTGTTGGTGGAATTTGATCCACGGTTAGGACAGGTATTTTTATTGTGCCCGACTTCACGACATATGCTACACTTTCGTACCATTTTCTCATGATCCATCTCGGTTGTGATCCGGGTGCTGTTCGGGCGACCTCTTTTCCTTCTCCGCATGTTATCATTATGCCAAACCACGTCCCCTTCATACGTAGGCCAATAATCCTCCTTTGCCATCACTTGAAATGAGTTGTTATACACCCCGAGCAAGGTTTCTGCCTTGTAAATGGGAGATAAAAGTGCTAACGGATCTTGATGCGCATACGAACATGCTGCAATTACATGAGAGCATGGCATCCGAAAGGCTTGAAACGTTCCACAATCGCACCACCCTTCATCTATAAGAACCCTGTATTGTTGTCTCGGAAGGCCCTCGTTATGGTCAATCGTTTCTTTAACACTGAAGGTCCGGTTGAATCGATCGAAAGATGTCACAATGTGGTTGTTGGCTTTGGCAGATTGCTCTTTCATGAATTTGACGCATGTTTCGCTCCATAATTGTCCGGATTCTATAACTGCATTCCAACGCTCACCTCTTCTTGCGAAAAGAGAAGCCATCCTATAGTATGTTGCTTCCACCAAGGCAGTAATCGGAAGGTGTCTGATGCCCTTAAACACCCCGTTCATAGACTCCACAAGATTCATAGTCATGTGCCCCCATCGCTTCCCGTTGTCGTATGATCTGGTCCATTTCTCTCTAGCAAGATTGTCTACCCATCTGCCTGCATCTGGATTTGCCGCTACAATTTCATGTCGATAATATTGGAACGTTGGTTGAGTCAACGCATATCCGGCATTGACAAGAGTCTTCCGAAGAGCCCTGTCCTTTATCTCCCGCATGAAATTTTGTGCGATGTGTCGAATACAGTAAACATGCGTTGATGTAGGGTTTTGCCACCCGTTTGCTGGATTGTTGTACGCACTCTCGATGGCAGCACGTCTGTCCGAAATCAGGCAAAGTCCAGGTTGGGGGGCAACGTGTGTCCGAAGATTTCTGAGAAAGAAACCCCAACCTCCAGCAGTTTCTCCTTCCACAAGAGCGAAAGCAACAGGAAAGATGTTACTATTTCCGTCTTGAGCCACAGCCATCAACATGGTGCCTTTATATTTTCCGTACAACCAAGTTCCATCTATTTGAAGAATTGGTTTGCAATATGAAAATCCTTGTACACATGGGCGGAAAGCCTAGAAGATCCTGTGGAATATCACATTTCCTTGAAGTGATGTTCCGTCTGGAGATTGCGCCGGAAGGGTCTCTAAAATAGTAACAGTTCCAGGAGCATAAATTTGAAGCGCATATAAGAAATGTGGGAGTCGTTTATACGAATCCTCCCAATTTCCATACACAACTTCGATCGCCTTGGTCTTCGCCAGCCACGCCTTTCTATAAGACGGAGTGTAGTTGTACGTTGCAACGATATGAGAGATTATCGTTTTCACCTTTAACGATGGATCTTTTTCAACTAGAGGCAAGATTTCTTGACAAATGATGTCATAACTGAGCTTACGGTGATCTTGTGATACATTTGTGTTAATACATGTGTGATCTTGGGAAATATATCCTATAACCCATGAGTCACTTCTCTTCCTGTATGATGCATGCAACCTGAATCCACAATCAGTGTTACTACAGTAAATTTTGTACCTTTCGACATTGGCGCGATCAACTCTAAAATCAACATTGTTTGCCATATGAAATCTTTTTATCGCCATGATACATGCCTCCTTAGAACGAAATCTGTCTCCTACTTTTAACCGTTGATCTGTTTGGGTGTATGGATCATAGAAAATATCAGTCGATGGTTCGTCATCCCCATCAAAATTCAGGTTCCTCATGTGCACTGGAGGCATATGCACTTGATCTCGTGGTACAACAACTTCCGGTTCATCTTCACTTTCCTCGTTTACCAGGTCATCAACTTCTATTTCCGGTGCTTCTTCTTCTTCATCTACAACGTCGACCTCTGCTTGCTCGTCTCCAAGTGCATCAATGACCTGTGACTCAACCATCTGTGTGGGTTGAATTTCTAAGCATTAGATTAAAATTATATTAAAGATTATAATTGAGTGTAATTATTAGTGTAATAAATTGGTGTAATTATTGATTAATAATAATTAAGAATGCAAAAAGACAATTAATGGTATGAAATATCTTATTGACAATCAAGCCTTCCATTATTGACTTGAAGAGAAAATTACTAGTAAATGATGTATATATCCATTCAAATTCTAGGGTGCAACCTTCTATGCATTCAATTAAGTGTCGTTACTACAAATAAGAAAGAACATTCTTGCAAATAGGAGAAAACGCTGCCGAAAAACACATATGCGTAAGTCCCTAGGATGAAACTCCCATTATCACTCTTGATGGGATATCAATATCAATATTGCAGTACTAATATCTAACCAACCATATAAATGAGTGAAAACAAGTAAACACAGTGGAACTTATTACTATGGGGCACTAGTACAGAAAGTACTTTTTACATCGGGCGAAAAGTAATAAGTTTGAGACATTTTACATCGGGCCTCGGTTGAGTTCATAGGTCTGATGTGAAAAACAATGCAATTTTTTTATAAAAAAAATATACGCAACCTTTTACATCGGTTTTAAGCTTGGCCCGATGTAATAGATTACCATACCACATCGGTTTATATCTTAGGTCTGATGTGAAAAATATTACAATTTTTTATAAAAAAAAGTATAAGCCACATTTTACATCGGACTTAAGCCAGGGCTGATGTAATAGAGCGCTTTTTACATCTATTTTATCAAAGCCCGATGTAAAAGGTTTTCTGTTTTTTAGCATATTATGGCTGTTTTTTCTATTTTTCCATTTTAACCTGTAATTTTTTTTTTACCTAATTTTCCATATAAGATTCAAATACCACAGACCAAAGAGGTCGTTATATATTTTGCACATTTTTACTCACAGCACACAGACCACATTTAATTGCACCAAATAGATACGAACTATATATATATATATATATATATATTCGTCAAAATATACAAAAATATTAATCTAGGATACACAAGTGTTCAAAATGTTAAGAAAGGTTTACACACGGTTTACTACTACAAAATAATAACATAACAAATATCCAACCATTTAAATCCTTTCGCACACTTGAAAAACCAACACGCATCCACGAGAAACATAAAGTTATTCTTTATATAACTCAAAGAAATATTTTGCCCAACGGAGTCGCAAATCATACAAATCTTCTTGTGTCAATTTTGTAGGATAATTAAATACCTACAATACGTAAATAACAATATAGAGTTATTCTTTGAAAATTTATATTAAATTGCAAAATGCAAAGTAAATAACAAATTAGAGTTATTTTATTACCTGCATCCAAGATTCAGTTATATTGGCAGAGACAATATCCAACATATTTTTCATCACATAATATCCACAATCATTAATGGTATGTTGTTTCCTTGTCTACAAATGAAAGACATAATTAATGAATAATTATCATAAAATTAAATATAGAATTATAATTTACATCACACTTACATTGGGCCTAAGCCATGTAATAGCTTTTTTCTATTGCCATTTGCAAATTGATGAACCTCAAAAGCACTAATTCAAAAAAAATCCAAATAAAGCCACATAAAATATGAAATTACTTTTGTAACAAGTTATGTATATATATATATATGATATATACTATATTATAACAAAATTCACATAAAAGATAAACTTACGTTGAAATAATTTTCTTCGTGACTTTATCAATATCCCGATGAAGTGAACAAAAGAAGACCACAGTATTGTCTCTTGGACACAAGACTATTAATTGCCAATGTTGTCTGTACATGTGTATGGAAGTACAAAAGTCACATAAAATATCTATGTTATCAAAATTAAAAAATAGAAAACAAAATTTCATAAAGACTTACTCATGAATAAGTGGTAGTAAGTGGCAAACTTTGTTTTGCGACATTAACTTATCTTGTACGTATTTTTTAACATCTACTATAGATTTCGGCACAACATCATAATACATACACATAGCAGGGTCCATAAATCTATACACTTCTGATGTGGAATTATCAATACATACACGATGAATATACCTGAATAATTTTAAAATAAACATTAGACTCGAAGTGATGGGAGATATAACCTATTGAAAGTAATAAAAAAAGAAAATGTACTTACGTGCTCCAAACTTGCAGAGTAGACACGTCAAGCCAATGAAAACCCATCAACAACTCTCTGATACACTTAGGTGACATATAAAAATTAATGGCGGATTTACAATGACTTAAATTCATTTCCAAGTGTTGGTCAGCCATTTTCACAACCATGAGTAACAATCTCTGAACATCGTTAACTTCCGCCTCTTTTGTGCTTTCTTTTGCAGCTGAACAACTTCCTTTTCCGCTTGCTTCGACTACTTCCATTTTTTCAATGCATTTAGTATTATCTGTGTTTTGTGACAATCCCATAGACGTAAGTGTCTCCATAAAAGATTTTTCCAAAGCCTTATGCTCCTCAACCCACTTTTGATCAAAATCAGCTTTAAGTCTTGCATCCAATTTTGATGAAAGTTGTTCAAGTTGTTCATTTACATCTATATGTTGTCCTTGACATGAAGAAGACCTTCAAAAGTAAGTTCTTTGTTTATGGTGCTTTCCAACACCACGAACACGGCCGCCATGCTCAGATGTTCCAATGGCTGCTGTTAAGATATCGTTACGTCCATGTGGAACAAAGACACCTTTTTCAGCTTCTTCAACTAGAGAATCCTACAAAATGAAAAAACCACAACTAAATTCAATAGTTTTTAAATAATCACAAATATAATGATACTTGAAGTAATTTCCAAGTTTTACTGACAATTTTCTCTGCAACAGCTTGTGCAGACTTTGATGTGTATTCTCCACCTTTCTTTTGTCGTGCTCTTTTCCATAACTCATGGCGTGACGGTTGAGATGGACTACCATTATCATCTAATATAGAATCATCTCTTGATGATATCCTTTCATTTTTAATTTTCTCCTCGAGCAAGCGATACCCTCCACGAGATAATACATGTGGGTATACATTCCTAGCCACATTTTCCCTACCTTTCGACTTTTTTCCTATTAATTATAAAATCAAACAGTTATCACTAAACATAATAAAAATGTTATTAAAAAAACTCAAATATAACTCCTACTAACCTTAAATGTTGGGGTATCCCGAAACTTTAGAGACTCTTCCCATACTTCTTTTTTTAATAAAATTATACCTGACATGTGCAGGAGCGAGATCTTTTTTGGGATTATTAACATATTCGTCTGTGAGTTGTATCTTAAAACCTCTCCATCTCTCTCCTGCATATTTAATTCATTCCTTCTTCAACGGATCCTTGATTTTACCATTCTTGTCTTTAACACACCAATCTGGAATAGTGAAATGAGTCTACACATATAGTATATGGCATATGTTGTTAGTATATATGTGATTATAAAATATAATCAAGTGTTGAATTTAAAATACTTGAACATCAACCCATATAGCGTCTTTTATCCCATTATCTATGTCTTTCCACTCATCTTTCAAAATACAATATCTCTGCCGAGCAGAAGATGCTATGTAACTCTTAAAATTTGCAGCATTTTTACCAACACCAGTACATTCATAAGTTCTTTGATCAAACTCGACCTTTATCTTTTCACCCGTTTGATGAACTTTGTCAATTTGTGTCATCAAAGTTGGACCTCTAACTCTTTTTTTATTAGGATTACCAGATGAAGAGGACTTGTCGGTTGAATCAACCATGTATCTGTTTAAACAAAATAAAAATAATTAGAAATCAAATTAAACACAAGATAAAAACAAATAGACATAAAATTAAGCACAAGATAAAAACGATTAGACATAAAATAAGGCATAAAATAAAAACAATTAGAAATCAAAGAAATGTCGAATTAACTTATAAAAAACACCTTACTAGTTCTCCCATATCCCTTCTTCATGATCTATGCGAATAGCATGCACATCATCCTCTACATTTTTTTCAATGAAGGTAGGCACATTTGTTGAGAAAGGAGGAGTTTCAGAAATATCAAGATCCGCATCTTGATTTTCATCACTATCATGCACCTTTCCTTGTAGAACAACTGATCACCTTTTATTAGAAGGATCTGTGACATAAAAAACTTGTTTTTCTTGAGATGCCATGATGAAAGGTTTGTCCAAGCTAACTTGCTAAGATCAACCAATGTAACTCCAAATTCATCAATTCTTACACCACTATTGATATCGACCCATTTGCATTTAAATACAGGAACTTTAAACACAACATAATCAACTTCCCAAATCTCTTCAATCACCCCAAAGTAGGGTGTAGATGCCATAACCGGGTTTTTATCTTTAGCACTAGAGAAGTGCATGGACTCGGCCACAATCATAACCCCACTATTTTGCGTGGTACTACGGTCATCCTTTGCCTTTGTATAAAAGGAAGTTTTATTAATATCATATCCACTACAAGTTATTATGTTACATTTAGGCTCATAGGACAACCACTTAATTGTTTTTGAAGCACTATCATCACCAACAATTTTTTCTTTAAACCACTCAGAGAAACTCCTATTATGCTCTTTTAACAACCCTCTTTCACTCATCTTGGGGTACTTTTTCTTTATGATGCTTTTGTGAGCCGATAAGTAAGGATGAAATTCATCCATGTTATTCAATATATACAAATGCGCTTGAACAACCACATCAATACTTAAGCTCTTGATCTTTAAACCTTGTGTACCCACACCCTCACATCTTCCATCATGACGAGACTTGGGAACCCCTACAACATTCACTTCCGACAAATAGTTAGAACAAAACTCAATTGCTTTTTCTGCAATGTACCTCTCAATAATCGATGCTTCCGGAGTGTGTGGGTTTTTGGTATACCCTTTTAGGATCTTCATGTATCGCTCTATTGGATACATCCACCGTAAAAAAATTGGACCACATAATCTAATCTCCCTTACTAGATGAACAATCAAGTGAACCATAATGTCAAAAAATGAAGGAAGAAAAAACATCTCTAATTGGCACAAGATAACTGCAGCCTCATTTTCCAAATCTTCTAACTTTAATGGATCAATGGAATTGCAACCAATTGCATTGAAAAACAGGCACAACCTAGTTATAGTCTTCCTAACATTGTTAGGCAATATCCCACGAATAGCCACTGGTAGTAGTTGTTGCATTAAGACATGACAGACATGAGATTTTAAGCCAACCAATTTGAGATCTTTAACCGATACAAGCCTCTTGACATTTGATGAGTAACCATGCGACACTTTGATACTTTCTAAACACTCACAAAAACTTGTTTTCTCTTTTTTCGACAAAGTGTAGCAGGCAGGAGGAAAATAGGTCTTGTTACCTACATAATGTTATCATCAAGAATTTCAACAATTAAAGTTATGTACATGCTATTTTAATATCAAAAGGTAATGATAGCTTAATTTGAACAAATAGTTGGTACCTATATATTGTGGAGTTAGCTCTTCTCGTATACCCATCACGCCCAAATCTAGACGAGCATTAATACCATCCTTTGTCTTGCTTTGAATGTTGAGAAGTGTTCCGATTACACTATCACATACATTTTTCTCCACGTGCATCACATCAATACAATCTCTTACCTCAAGATTAGACCAATATGGAAGATTGAAGAAAACCGACCTCTTTTTCCATATATTATTCACAATAGGCCGCTTTTTGTACTTCCCAAAAACAGCAGTAATGCCCTGTTGTCGTTGATAAACTTCCTCTCCGTTTAAGGGCTTTGGAGCAACACCATTCTCTTGTTCCCCATTGAAAGCTTTCCGCAATCTACGATATGGATGATAACAATTTAGAAATTTTCGATGCCCGAGTGTAATACGGTGGGAGAACTGACTTTTTTAAATGTTGCGGATAGCAAGAGTCGCCAGTGACTGTTATTTTATCCAATAAGAAAGGCATAAAAGAACAGAAAAAGACCTTTTAAAATATTTTGAGTTCGGGGGTAGGTTATACAAAGGGAAGGTGTAAGCACCCTTTGCATCCATGGTTATCCATGGGCTCCTAATTGCTTAACTCACTTTGTTTTCAAAACGTTTGAAGTGTAGTGTGTGAATAGTAAAAAAACTTTGTTAAGGACTATAGCTTGTAAATAAGCGTGGCCTTGTTTTGAAAGTATTTTGTAAAAGAGAGTGTGAAAAAAGATTTGTATTTGAATTTGAAAAGAGCAAGCAACCAGGAGCACCTACCCTAAGTTAAAGATTTCGTTCTTTCAGCTTTTCAGTTTGAAAGGGCTATCCATACGATAAAGAAGGTAGGAAGTCCTTTCATTGGATGTTAAGTGTAACACCCCAAAAAATTATTTCTAATTATTTAATTTAAGTAGGAAAATTATTTAATTGGAATAATTGATTTTATGAGGAATATTGAGAAATATTGGAAAATAGTTATTGGGTTGGGTTGTGGTTAGTGAGAAAGGGAGGTGTTAACTTGTTAGGCCCATTAACCAAAGTTATTCTATTTCTCATAAAATAGAAGGAAATTGTGGAAGAGGAGGGTTACAGCAATTGGGAGAAGAGAAAGGACGTGAAAATAACTGAAGAGCTTTGGAAAGGGGAAGACCGAAGATCAAACCTAAGGTAAGGGAGGAATCTTCCTTTTAGTATCTCTTATATGGTCTTAGGTAATAGGTAGATTGATGTATGGTTTGATTCAATTAGACATTGGGGTTGTTAGGTTAGGTTGTTATAATTGGATTAAATCGATGATAATTGTGTGAACTATTTGGTTAATAATGCGTTTAAATGATGTTTTGTGGTGTATAATTGAATGTATGATGATTATATGCCTGTATGTGATGTCTGGAATCGTTTTTGGGTGAAAAGGGTGTGAAATCGCAGGGTCTGTCGCAGACTTGGGATTTGCTGAAATCGCAGGTCCGCTGAGCGGAGGGGGTCCGCCGAGCGGAGGTCCCAACGTAGTTCGCTTCTGTTGGACGTCGCTAGAGGTCCGCTGAGCGGAGGTCTGAAGGATTCGCTTCTGACTTACGTCGCTGAGCGAATCTTGCTGTGTGTGAATTTTTCTAAAACTTTAAAATAACGTATCTTTTGATCCGTGTATCGTTTCTTAGTGCCGTTTTGGGCGTTGTGCAAGTAATTAAATGTTTTATATGATGAATGATGAATATGGGCGGTGGCCGAATTTATTTCTTTAAAACTCGATTTAATTACTTGATGAGAATTGAACATTGTGTGCATATGAGATAGGTGTGACAATGTGTTTGATGTGATGATGAATTGGTTGTGATTATTATTGTGATTGTGATGAATGCATGGCTATTTGAATGATGTTGAAAACATGTACGTACTTATTCGGTGATGTGGTGTTGACATGAGTTGTTCATCGTGATTCGGTGGTGTTTATAAGTATGTTATGTGTGTTTCATTCATTCATATGCATTTGATGATGGATCCCGTTGATGAGTGGATCGTTGGTGGCTAATTCCCATTGTGCGGAGATTAGTAAGCAGTCATCGTGTGCCCATGGGGGTGTGAGCGATGAGGTTAATCGTGTGCCCATGTGGGGTGTGAGCGATTAAAGGGCAGTATCGTGGAGAGAAGTCCTGTGAATGTGATTCACGAATTTCGGTACCACATGCATAGTGTCAGTTGTGTCATATGCATTTTGTCATAACATGATTGTATGGATTTCCGTGTTTTGTGTTGTAATCTATTATTGTGTGATTTGATGAATAATAGATGTGAATCTGAATATGTATGATTGGGTGAACGGTATATTATGATACTTGTTGCTTATGAATTGCATAATATTTACTAATTGAGAATGAGACTCACCCTTACATGTTGTCATTTTCAGATTGAGGAGTAGCGGCATTAGTGTTCGGTGAGGATGACTCGTAGAGTTTGTTAGAACAAGATTTGTTCTTATCAATTATCTTAGTTTTGATGATAACAATAATATGAATTTTGCTTAAGATAATATGGTACTCTAATCCAATGCAATTTCCCTTTCAGGAAATATATAAAGAGTACGCATAATTCAGCGCTCAGAAGATGTATCTCAAATGGTTCAGCATGCAACATCAGAACATGGTCTGGCAAGACATCAGAAGATGGTCGAAGCAGAATCAGAACATGGGTCTATGGAAGCATCAGAAGAACATGAGATCAGAAGCACTGAAGATCAGAAGATGGTATCACGCTCAGAAGCACTTCAAGGTCAGAAGATCAGAAGATGCTGTGCACCAAGCTGTTTGACTCTGATGATATTCAAACGTCGTATTCACAAACATCAGATCAGAAGGAAGTACACGTGGCAGACTACGCTGACTGACAAAAGGAACGTTAAAGCTACTAAAGGCTACGTCAGTAGACACAGCGTGAACAAGGCTCGAGGTAGTTGACAAAAGCGTGTAACATTAAATGCAAAGCTGTACGGAACACGCAAAGCATTAAATGCATTCAACGGTCATCTTCTCAACGCCTATAAATATGAAGTTCTGATGAGAAGCAAGGTTAACAACGATTCTGCACCAAAACAACTCATATCAAACTTGCTGAAACGCTGTTCATATCTAAACTCAGAATCTTCATCTTCATCAAAGCTCACTACATTGCTGTTGTAATATCTTAGTGAGATTAAGCTTAAATTGTAAGAGAAATATCACAGTTGTGATTATCGCTTTTTAGAAGCATTTGTAAACTCTTGAATAGATTACATTAAGTTGTAAGGAACTAGAGTGATCAGTTGATCAGTATACTCTAGGAAGTCTTAGCAGTTGGCTGAGCAGGAAGTCTTGGCAGTTGGCTGAGCAGGAAGTCTTGGCAGTTGGCTGAGCAGGAAGTCTTGGCAGTTGGCTGAGCAGAAAGTCTTAGGAGTGAACTAAGCCTAGAGTGATCGTGTTGATCAGTAGACTCTAGAAAAGTCTTAGGAGTGAACTAAGCAGTTGTTCCTGGAGTGATCAGGTTGTGATCAGAAGACTCTGGAAGACTTAGTTGCGGCTAAGTGGAAAACCATTGTAATCCGTGCGATTAGTGGATTAAATCCTCAGTTGAGGTAAATCATCTCTGCGGGGGTGGACTGGAGTAGCTTCGTTAACAGCGAACCAGGATAAAAATAATTGTGCATTTTATTTTTATCGCTCAAGATTTTAAGTCACACTTATTCAATCCCCCCCTTTCTAAGTGTTTTTCTATCCTTCAATTGGTATCAGAGCGCCGGTTCTAAGGTGCAAGCACTTAACCGTGTTTAGAAAAGATTCAGGAAGAGAAAAACGCTTCATTTAAAAGATGGTTGATGAAAGTGAAAGGACTATACCTACACCTGCATCTACATCTGGCTCTGCTGAGCAATACAACGGTAACAATGGTTATACTAGACCGCCGGTATTTGATGGTGAAAACTTTGAATACTGGAAAGATAAACTGGAAAGTTACTTTCTGGGTCTAGATGGTGATCTATGGGATCTTCTGATGGATGGTTACAAACATCCTGTAAATGCCAGAGGCGTAAAGCTGTCAAGACAAGAAATGAATGATGATCAAAAGAAGCTTTTCAGGAATCATCATAAATGTAGAACTGTTTTGCTGAATGCTATCTCTCATGCTGAGTATGAGAAGATATCTAACAGGGAAACGGCCTATGACATATATGAGTCCTTGAAAATGACTCATGAAGGAAATGCTCAAGTCAAGGAGACAAAAGCTCTTGCCTTAATCCAGAAGTATGAAGCCTTCAAGATGGAGGATGATGAAGACATTGAAAAGATGTTTTCGAGATTTCAAACTCTGACTGCTGGATTGAGAGTTCTTGACAAAGGATACACCAAGGCTGATCATGTAAAGAAGATCATCAGAAGCTTACCCAGAAGATGGGGTCCGATGGTGACTGCATTCAAGATTGCGAAGAATCTGAATGAAGTTTCTCTGGAAGAGCTTATCAGTGCCTTGAGAAGCCATGAGATTGAGCTGGACGCAAATGAGCCTCAAAAGAAAGGTAAGTCTATTGCATTAAAATCTAATATCAAGAAATGCACTAACGCTTTTCAGGCTAGAGAAGAAGATCCTGAAGAATCAGAATCTGAAGAAGAAGATGAACTGTCAATGATTTCCAGAAGGCTAAACCAACTCTGGAAGACCAAGCAAAGGAAGTTCAGAGGCTTCAGAAGTTCAAGGAAATTTGAACGTGGAGAATCTTCTGATGAAAGAAGATTTGACAAGAAGAAGGTCATGTGCTATGAATGCAATGAGCCTGGACACTACAAGAATGAATGTCCAAATCTTCAGAAGGAAAGTCCCAAGAAAAAGTTTCATAAGAAGAAAGGTCTTATGGCAACCTGGGATGAGTCAGAAGATGATTCAGAAGATGAGCAGGCCAACTGTGCGCTGATGGCGACAGAAGATGACGGATCAGAATCTACATCAGAATCAGATTCTGAAGAGGTATTTTCTGAACTTACTAGAGATGAGTTAGTTTCCGGTCTAGCTGAACTTCTGGAACTCAAGTCTCAGATCAGTCTCAAATACAAAAAGCTGAAAAAGCAATTTGAATTTGAAACAAAGAAGCTTGAGTTGGAGAATTCTGAATTAAAAGAAAAACTTTTAAAATTATCCAATAATGTTGGATCTCCTTCTGATTCAGAAAAATCCACTCCTAGTCTGAACCATATTCTGAAAGAATATGATTTAAGTTTCAGAAAGTTCTTATCTAGAAGTATTGGCAGAAGTCAGCTAGCTTCTATGATATATGCTGTGTCTGGAAACAAAAGAGTTGGCATTGGTTATGAGGGTGAAACCCCATACAAACTTGAACCTGTTGATGAAATGAAAATTACATACAAGCCATTGTATGATCAGTTCAAGTATGGCCACTCACATGATATTAGGCACACTTCACATGCACAAAGTTTTCACATTACACACACTAAGAAGCATGTGACACAACCTAGGAAATATCATGAAACTCACATTAAGAATTATCATGCTGTTCCTCCTATTACTTACAATGTTAAACCCAAGTTCAATCAGAACTTGAGAAAATCTAACAAGAAAGGACCCAAAAAGATGTGGGTACCTAAGGATAAGATTATTCCTATTGCAGATATCCTTGGCTGCAAGAAGGACAAAGCACAACATGTCATGGTACCTGGACTCTGGATGCTCGCGACACATGACAGGAAGAAGGTCTATGTTCCAAGACCTGGTGCTTAAGTCTGGAGGAGAAGTCAAGTTCGGAGGAGATCAGAAGGGCAAGATAATTGGCTCTGGAACTATAAAATCTGGTAACTCTCCTTCCATCTCTAATGTACTTCTTGTAGAAGGATTAACACATAACCTTTTATCTATCAGTCAATTAAGTGACAATGGTTATGATATAATCTTTAATCAAGAGTCTTGCAAGGCTGTAAATCAGAAGGATGGCTCAATCCTATTTACAGGCAAGAGGAAGAACAACATTTATAAGACAGATCTGCAAGATCTTATGAGTCAGAAGGTGACTTGTCTTATGTCTGTTTCTGAAGAGCAGTGGGTCTGGCACAGGAGGTTAGGTCATGCTAGTTTGAGAAAGATCTCTCAGATTAACAAACTGAATCTTGTCAGAGGACTCCCTAATCTGAAATTCCAATCAGATGCTCTTTGTGAAGCATGTCAGAAGGGCAAGTTCTCCAAACCTGCATTCAAGTCTAAGAATGTTGTCTCTACCTCAAGGCCATTAGAACTCTTGCACATTGATCTGTTTGGACCAGTCAAAACAGCATCTGTCAGAGGAAAGAAATATGGATTAGTCATCGTAGATGATTATAGCCGCTGGACATGGGTAAAATTCTTAAAACACAAGGATGAGACTCATTCAGTGTTCTTTGATTTCTGCATTCAGATTCAATCTGAAAAAGAGTGTAAAATCATAAAGGTCAGAAGTGATCATGGTGGTGAATTTGAGAACAAATCCTTTGAAGAATTCTTCAAAGAAAATGGTATTGCCCATGATTTCTCTTGTCCTAGAACTCCACAGCAAAATGGGGTTGTAGAACGAAAGAATAGGACTCTTCAAGAAATGGCCAGAACCATGATCAATGAAACCAATATGGCTAAGCATTTCTGGGCAGAAGCAATAAACACTGCATGTTATATTCAGAATAGAATCTCTATCAGACCTATTCTAAATAAAACTCCCTATGAATTGTGGAAGAATAGAAAGCCCAACATTTCATATTTCCATCCTTTTGGATGTGTATGCTTTATTCTGAACACTAAAGATCATCTTGGTAAGTTTGATTCCAAAGCACAAAAGTGTTTCCTTCTTGGATATTCTGAACGCTCAAAAGGCTACAGGGTATACAATACTGAAACATTGGTTGTAGAAGAATCAATCAATATCAGGTTTGATGATAAGCTTGGTTCTGAAAAACCAAAGCAAGTTGATAATTTTGCAGGTTGTGATATTGACATATCAGAAGTTGTTGAGCCAAGAAGCAACGCATCAGAAGCAGAGCTCCTCAGAAGCAAAGAATCTGAAGATCAAGTAACAGCTTCTCTGGAGGATCTAAGTATTTCTGAAGAACCATCTGTCAGAAGATCATCCAGACTCATCTCTGGTCATTCAGAAGATGTCATTCTTGGAAAGAAGGATGATCCAATCAGAACAAGAGCATTCCTTAGGAACAATGCAGACTGTCAATTAGGTCTTGTATCTTTGATCGAGCCAACTTCTGTTGATCATGCTCTAGAAGATCCAGACTGGATAATTGCTATGCAAGAAGAACTAAATCAGTTTACAAGGAATGATGTTTGGGATCTTGTTCCTAGACCAGATGGATTCAACATAATTGGTACAAAATGGGTCTTCAGAAACAAGCTTAGTGAGAAAGGTGAAGTGGTAAGGAACAAAGCCAGACTGGTGGCTCAGGGTTATAGTCAGCAAGAAGGGATTGACTACACAGAAACCTTTGCACCAGTGGCCAGGTTAGAATCTATTCGTCTATTAATTTCTTTTGCCACTCAACATAACATCACTCTCTATCAGATGGATGTTAAGAGTGCCTTCTTAAATGGTTATATAGATGAAGAAGTTTATGTCCATCAACCTCCTGGTTTTGAAGACTCTATGTCTCCTAATCATGTTTTTAAACTTAAGAAATCATTGTATGGATTGAAACAGGCTCCCAGAGCTTGGTATGAACGCTTAAGTTCTTTCCTTCTAGATAATGGTTTCACTAGAGGAAAAGTGGACACTACTCTCTTTTGTAAAACCTTTGAAAAGGATATTTTAATTTGTCAAATATATGTAGATGATATTATTTTTGGAACATCTAATGCTACACTTGGAAAGGAGTTTGCTAAGTCTATGCAGGCTGAGTTTGAAATGAGCATGATGGGAGAACTCAAGTATTTCCTTGGAATACAAATAAATCAAACATCAGAAGGAACGTATGTTCACCAAACCAAGTATGTGAAGGAACTTCTGAAGAAGTTTAATCTTCTAGACTGCAAAGAAGCCAAAACTCCTATGCATCCAACATGCATCCTAGGTAAGGATGAGGTAAGTAAGAAGGTAGATCAGAAGCTATACAGAGGTATGATTGGATCTCTTCTATATCTGACTGCTTCTAGACCTGACATTCTGTTCAGTGTTTGTTTGTGTGCTAGATTCCAATCGGATCCTAGAGAATCTCATTTAACTGCTGTTAAGAGGATTCTAAGGTATCTGAAAGGTACTACTAATGTTGGTTTAGTTTACAGAAAATCTAAAGAATACAACTTAGTAGGATTCTGCGATGCTGATTATGCTGGAGACAGAATTGAAAGAAAAAGTACTTCAGGAAGTTGCCAATTTCTTGGAAGTCACTTAATCTCCTGGTACAGCAAGAAGCAAGCAACCATTGCTCTATCAACCACAGAAGCAGAATATGTCGCAGCTGCTGGTTGTAGCACACAGATGCTCTGGATGAAAAGTCAGTTAGAAGATTATCAGATATTTGAGAGTAACATTCCTATATTCTGTGATAATACTTCTGCTATATGTTTATCTAAGAATCCTATTCTACATTCAAAAGCTAAGCATATTGAGATAAAACATCATTTCATAAGGGACTATGTTCAGAAGGGTGTTATTTCTTTAAACTTTGTTGATACAGACCATCAATGGGCTGATATCTTTACAAAACCCCTAGCTGAAGATAGGTTTAAGTTCATTCTGAAGAATATCAGTATGGATTTATGCCCAGAATGAGAAGATGAGAATTTCTCATATATGAGTATCTTCTGAAATGAATGAGGAACATTTTTTTCAGAAGTTCTGATTGAATTCTTTTAGAAATTATGATTCGGTTATTACTAACGTTTCATTGTCTAAGTTGATTCAGAACCTCTTTTAAAGCAAAACAGCTGTTACGCTTTATCTCGGGATGGTAAACCTGTCGTTACTATTCATGGATAAGCGCGCGTGCAGTTGAAGGGACGCCGACCATAGGTAACTGCGCTAGTCACCTCATTCGTCTTTATTATCTCTCCTCACGTCACGTAACATTAAATGCTTTTCATCGTTCGTTTCATTTTATTTTCCTTTAAATATTCTTCAAAATGGTTTTCGGTTTCCTATCTCTTTGTTTTCCTCTTAAAATTTTTTTTTTCTCTCTCTCTTTCGTTTTTCTTTTCTTCTCTCAAAACCTAGCATTCACCTCAAGCCTGTTGAAGCTCCATGACTCAAAGGCGACAGATCTCTGTGCATCTCGGGATGGCTCTTCTAATACCGCTCAAGTCAGATCCTTCTTTGATGTTGTTATCAACTTTCATCCAAAGACAGAAGACTTTCTTGAGTTGTGGGAAGATATACTCAACTTCTATGTTGAGTTTCTTGACCGATTTGTGTATTTTTTAATTTTTGTAGTCATTTCCTCTTTGGAAATTCTACTTTGTAGTTTTCTTTTCCTTGCTGCTTCTGCTTGTTTTGTATTTGCTAGGAATGTTTTTCATCTTGTTAAACATAGGAACCTTTTGTAATATCTTTTGATTATCAATGAAAAAGTTTCTTTGTGTTTTACATTCCAGTAAATGTTTTCTTTTGTCGTGTTATACATCTGAATCTTTTTAAATATTCTTTTTGATGTTATGACAAAAAGGGGGAGAAAGATAAATGATAAATGATTTGATTAAATCTATCAGTTGCTGGGTAAAGGCTCCCACACATTCACTAACAAGAACTGCAAGTTCTATATGGTTTAAGTGTTTTGCAGGTACAAAGAAGTGAAGTGAATCTTCAAAGCAAACACTAGAAGCAAAACCATTGAAACTGAAGCAAGCTGAGTGCTGTCAAGCTTCAGAGATCAGAAGCAAGAAAGAAGAATGAATCAGAAGCACTGATAATAGAATTTGAATATCACTGTCTATCCTGTTCTGACAAAATTCTATTTGCCCTGATACACATAATGTTATGGCTCTGATACATTATTTGCTCTGATACATGTTTTTAGCCTAAAATGCTCTGATACATTTTGGCTCTGATACATATCATGTATTTGAATATACATTTTATGTTCTAACGCGTTCATGCTGACTTTTGTCGTTTAGTTTTTGTTCTGTAACATTTCAGGATGTAGAGATGCTCAAATGATGCTCTGGTACATTCAACAATGTTCTGATACAAATCTAGCATGAAGTGATGTTGGTAGACATTCAAAGTTCTGAAGCTATCCGAGGGAAGCAGAAATCAGAAGATGTGAATGTTCTAAAAGATCCAGAAATTCAAGTTCTGAAGCTGTCCTGAATGGAAGCAGAAGTCAGAAGCTGTGAATGTTCTGAAGATCAAAGAAATTCAAGTTCTGAAGCTGTCCTGAATGGAAGCAGAAGTCAGAAGCTGTGAATGTTCTGAAGATCAAAGAAATTCAAGTTCTGAAGCTGTCCAATGGAAGCAGAAGTCAGAAGCTATGAATTCTCTGAAGGCAGAAGCTCATATGATCGTCTCTACCGAAATAATCAGGGAAGTCTTTTATTAAAGTTCTTCGAGTATTTATTTCAGGGGGAGATTATTTATCTCAGGGGGAGATTGTTAATCTCAGGGGGAGACATATTCATATGCTTTTGCTATAGCTGTGTAATATTTGTCTTTTGCCGTCTACTCTTTCTGATCGCAAATTCATATCATTTATATATGTTTTTGTCATCATCAAAAAGGGGGAGATTGTTAGAACAAGATTTGTTCTTATCAATTATCTTAGTTTTGATGATAACAATAATATGAATTTTGCTTAAGATAATATGGTACTCTAATCCAATGCAATTTCCCTTTCAGGAAATATATAAAGAGTACGCATAATTCAGCGCTCAGAAGATGTATCTCAAATGGTTCAGCATGCAACATCAGAACATGGTCTGGCAAGACATCAGAAGATGGTCGAAGCAGAATCAGAACATGGGTCTATGGAAGCATCAGAAGAACATGAGATCAGAAGCACTGAAGATCAGAAGATGGTATCACGCTCAGAAGCACTTCAAGGTCAGAAGATCAGAAGATGCTGTGCACCAAGCTGTTTGACTCTGATGATATTCAAACGTCGTATTCACAAACATCAGATCAGAAGGAAGTACACGTGGCAGACTACGCTGACTGACAAAAGGAACGTTAAAGCTACTAAAGGCTACGTCAGTAGACACAGCGTGAACAAGGCTCGAGGTAGTTGACAAAAGCGTGTAACATTAAATGCAAAGCTGTACGGAACACGCAAAGCATTAAATGCATTCAACGGTCATCTTCTCAACGCCTATAAATATGAAGTTCTGATGAGAAGCAAGGTTAACAACGATTCTGCACCAAAACAACTCATATCAAACTTGCTGAAACGCTGTTCATATCTAAACTCAGAATCTTCATCTTCATCAAAGCTCACTACATTGCTGTTGTAATATCTTAGTGAGATTAAGCTTAAATTGTAAGAGAAATATCACAGTTGTGATTATCGCTTTTTAGAAGCATTTGTAAACTCTTGAATAGATTACATTAAGTTGTAAGGAACTAGAGTGATCAGTTGATCAGTATACTCTAGGAAGTCTAAGCAGTTGGCTGAGCAGGAAGTCTTGGCAGTTGGCTGAGCAGGAAGTCTTGGCAGTTGGCTGAGCAGGAAGTCTTGGCAGTTGGCTGAGCAGAAAGTCTTAGGAGTGAACTAAGCCTAGAGTGATCGTGTTGATCAGTAGACTCTAGAAAAGTCTTAGGAGTGAACTAAGCAGTTGTTCCTGGAGTGATCAGGTTGTGATCAGAAGACTCTGGAAGACTTAGTTGCGGCTAAGTGGAAAACCATTGTAATCCGTGCGATTAGTGGATTAAATCCTCAGTTGAGGTAAATCATCTCTGCGGGGGTGGACTGGAGTAGCTTCGTTAACAGCGAACCAGGATAAAAATAATTGTGCATTTTATTTTTATCGCTCAAGATTTTAAGTCACACTTATTCAATCCCCCCCTTTCTAAGTGTTTTTCTATCCTTCAGAGTTTATCCGTTTATGTTGGGTCGTGTCGGTCATGCTCTGATCTTGTAACACTGGGGGTTGACCATTAGTTATAGAGATTTATGAGAATTCTCTATTTTATTTGGTGTTGGATTATGTTTCCATTTGGTTATGTTGATGATGTTTCTTATTCTGCTGTGATAAACATAATTGTGTTTTTGGTAAATCGTTTCCTAATGAAGCATGACTTGACCATGATTGGTTTATTTATTTTAAATAATTGTGGCACCCTTGTGTTTATGTTTTACTCTGATATATTTGTTTAAGTTGCCGCGGGGTTTAGAAGGGTGTTACAATAGTGGTATCAGAGCATAGTCGGTCATGTGACCAGAGTCTTGTTGTTAATTTTTCGTTTTGTTATGCGTCATGTGTGTGACACACTGTCGGTACTCAGTATGTTCTAACTCTTTGCCTGCAGAAGTGGGATTGAAACTAGTGGGGGAGAAGCTATGCTTCTCGGATATGTCTTAGATGCAAGATGTTAGCATGATGCGGAGGGCAACAGTACAAGAGTGTGGAGTTATTGTTTTCTGAAGTGGAGTTGACATGGGCTGTAGACTGTGGTTGTTATTTCTGTCGGAGTGCCTCGGAGTAGATGATGGTTATTTCTGGAAAATGGAATTTTGAAGTTGTGATGCTTCAAGTGCTACTAATGGACTGTGATGTTGTCGTGTGAGTAGCCCTATGTGAAAGGTCGCTGTTGAAGCGGTGATTAAAGAAAGTATTATCGTAAACCTTGCCGTAGGATTACTAGTTTGTAATTGATATGATGGTAGAGGTTATCGATGTTGTTGAGAATGTTTTGACGCGCGAGTAATGCGAAGAGACGAGTATGATCTCAAGGATAAGAAGGTTGATGATGGCGTACATGAATTTGGTTTCGTGATGTTGCAGAAGACGAACTTCGGCGATGGAATGTGTTGCTCAAGTTATAAGAATGTTTGGAAGCGAAGAGATATGATAAGGAGCTGCATAGAATGTGATTGATTTGAAGAGGATGAGTTTCGGAGTGGAATTTCCGCAAGCAAAACGCAGGACAGTTGTTGAATCATTATGAAACTTCGAAAATTCATAACTGGAGTTCTAGACATCCGATTTGAGTTCCGTTTGAAGTGTCGGAAAGCTAACGAGATGAACTTAGTTATAAAAATGGTTGCAGCAGCTGTAACATATTTAATTGTGACAGGATGATGTTGGAAAGAGGTGAAGTTGCGGTTACGCCTGTTCTTAGAACTAGACGTGTTTGTTGGTACGGCACGGGATATCAGTGCCAGAGTTGAACAAATTGAAGGAATAAGTAGGAGGTTTGTTGAGAAGCAATTTTAGGAATTAAATGTACCATTTGAGGAATTGTGGAGATATCACTTAGAGTGTCGCTGCATGATATCGATGTTGCATTTCGGACGATGTTGGAAAATTCATATCTTGAGTTCCGAGTGTTGAAATGATGAGCCGTTTGAACCTACGAGGAGGATAAATTATGTTCTACCGTATGAGAGAGTTATAAATACAGTAGAGTGATCCTATGAGGAGAGATTCTGAGGTCGGTTAAGGAAGCGTGAAATTGTTGGATAGGGATGCCTACTACCGCGATTGCTTTAAACGTAGTTGAGTAGAACATGCTGTGATGAATAAGTGGGGGAGATGTTCGGTAATAAAGATGATTTGAGTGCCGATGGATCTTAGTGAGGATTGAATTATTAGTAAATGTGAATTAAACTTTAGAATGGTGGAAGTCATATTTGTGATGCGTCACTGATGGGTTTGAGTGGTGTATTGATGCAAAGTCAGCAAGTAGTAGCTTATGCGTCGAGACAACTCAAAGTGCATGAAAGGAATTATCCGACTCATGATTTAGAGTTGGAAGCCGTGGTTTTGTTTTGAAGTTGCGGTGACATTATTTGTCTGGTTCGAGATTCGAAGTGTTTAGTGATCATAAAGGTCTGAAGTACCTCTTTGATCAGAAAAGGCTTAATATGAGGCAGCCGAGATGGTTAGAGTATATTTTTTTAAGGATTATGATTTTGGTTTGAATTACCATCCTGGTAAGGAAAATGTTGTGCTAATGGTGCGAGAATTGGATTTGATTGAACAATTCCGAGATTTGAGTTGGTATGCAAAGGTATTCCTAATAGTGTTAGATTGGGTATGCTAAAGCTGACTAGTGGTATTCTTGACGAGATTAGAGGAGGTCAGACAACTGATGTTGAGTTGATCGATAAGATGACTTTAATTACAGAGGTAAAGGCGGTGAATTCAGAATCGACGAGCATAGTATAATGTGGTTTGGTGATCGGGTTTATGTTCCTGATGTTTTTGGAGCTTTGAAAGAATATTCTAGAAGAAGATACTGCAATGGATTATTGGACTATGACGATGTTAATGAGTTAAGTGCAAACTCAGAAAGGACACTATTATGTAGTAAAGACATTTTATGCTTAAATATGGTTGTCGGCTATTTATTGATAAATTGAGGACTTGATCACCCTCAATCTCTTGTTGATAGTAGACGAAATCATATGGATGGGATGAAATTGTTGTTACCTTAATGGTATAAGATGTGGTGAATGCTAAGTCGTGAGAATAATCACTCACCATGTTGTGTGAGCATATGAAGAAGTGAATATGAAAGGGTGCAGCATATAGGACGGTGACTTAAGACGGGTAATCGAAGTCGCACAGCGAAAGTGTGATGTAGAGTGGTGTTATGAGTACTACTCGTGGGCAGTGAGGAATTAATATGTCGGAAGCCTACGTAGAGAATATGTGTTGATCTACATGTTGGATTTAGAATCTCGTGGATGTAAGGATGTCGTGCCGAAGGATTAGAACCCTTTTGAATAATTTTCGAAATGATGAATATGTTATTATGGGTGTAAGTAGTTAACGAGTATGTATTCGGCAAAGTTAAGGCGATGAGTTGATACTATATGATGCTATAATAATCTTATGCTGTTGTAAGGTGTTATTGTAGATTCCAGATGTAATGGGGAATTATACTCTATGAAGGACGAAGTTGATTTAATCCTTAGAGTAGGGCGAGACTCTGTTCGAGCTATTTTGTAAGCAATGGTATATTGAGGCTGATGAGTGTGATTATGATTACTTGTGTGTACTCGTTTTGATGGTTAGGATGTTTAAATGGAGGGAGTAAATCAAGGATTTGTTTTTGGATGTGAGCAAGCATTGCTAGTGGTAAATTAGTACCATGGATGGTAAAGAATGATTCTTAAATGAATGAGTAAAGAGAGCCATGATTGGATAAAACTCGGGAATCTAATTGGTAATGATGGTTGTAACGAGTAATCAGAATAGTGCAACAAAAAAGGAATGTAAATGTGTTGGGTAATTGCTAGTGTGACTTGAAAGGAGTCAGATAGTTGAAATTCAATGATAGAGGAATATTGTTATCGAGTTTCTTGAAGGAAGCGGTTAGTGAAAACGTGTAAGTATTATTTTATCGCTCAGATGGAAAAGTGTGTCTAAGGTTGGTAAGTTCGGTAGATGGTATGCATTACTGCAGTGTTGATCAGGTGTGATCATACCATGGATTGAGTAATTATATTATTCAGTTATTGAGCGTATTGTATGGATCACACCTCGATGTTTCATTTTCGTTAACCTTTGGAGATATAGCGAGTGGTATACCTTGGGATGGTCAAATGCGACGTAAGAGCTGAGATTGAATGCATGAGACATGCTTATGTTGGTTATGTCAGATGAATTTTGAGGTTCGACTAAGAAAGTGTTAAGTGGGAACAGGAGAGTCGGACGAAGGACTCTTATCTGGAGCTTTTCACTTGAGGTATGTTTTCGAGGACGAAAACTCTTTTAGTGGGGGAGAGTTGTAACACCCTAAAAAAATTATTTCTAATTATTTAATTTAAGTAGGAAAATTATTTAATTGGAATAATTGATTTTATGAGGAATATTGAGAAGTATTGGAAAATAGTTATTGGACTGTGTTGTGGTTAGTGAGAAAGGGAGGTGTTAACTTGTTAGGCCCATTAACCAAAGTTATTCTATTTCTCATAAAATAGAAGGAAATTGTGGAAGAGGAGGGTTACAACAATTGGGAGAAGAGAAAGGACGTGAAAATAACTGAAGATCTTTGGAAAGGGGAAGACCGAAGATCAAACCTAAGGTAAGGGGGAATCTTCCTTTTAGTATCTCTTATGTGGTTTTAGGTAATAGGTAGATTGATGTATGGTTTGATTCAATTAGACATTGGGGTTGTTAGGTTAGGTTGTTATAATTGGATTGAATTGATGATAATTGTGTGAACTATTTGGTTAATAATGCGTTTAAATGATGTTTTGTGGTGTATAATTGAATGTATGATGATTATATGCATGTATGTGATGTCTGGAATCGTTTTTGGGTGAAAAGGGTATGAAATCGCAGGGTCTGTCGCAGACTTCGGATTTGCTGAAATCGCAGGTCCGCTGAGCGGAGGGGGTACGCTGAGCGGAGGTCCCAACGTAGTTCGCTTCTGTTGGACGTCACTAGAGGTCCGCTGAGCGGAGGTCTGAAGGATTCGCTTCTGACTTGCGTCGCTGAGCGAACCTTGCTGTGTGTGAATTTTTCTAAAACTTTAAAATAACGTATCTTTTGATCCGTGTATCGTTTCTTAGTGCCGTTTTGGGCGTTGTACAAGTAATTAAATGTTTTATATGATGAATGATGAATATGGGCGGTGGCCGAATTTATTTCTTTAAAACTCGATTTAATTACTTGATGAGAATTAAACATTGTGTGCATATGAGATAGGTGTGACAATGTGTTTGATGTGATGATGAATTGGTTGTGATTATTATTGTGATTGTGATGAATGCATGGCTATTTGAATGATGTTGAAAACATGTACGTACTTATTCGGTGATGTGGTGTTGACATGAGTTGTTCATCGTGACTCGGTGATGTTTATAAGTATGTTATGTGTGTTTCATTCATTCATATGCATTTGATGATGGATCCCGTTGATGAGTGGATCGTTGGTGGCTAATTCCCATTGTGCGGAGATTAGTAAGCAGTCATCGTGTGCCCATGGGGGTGTGAGCGATGAGGTTAATCGTGTGCCCATGTGGGGTGTGAGCGATTAAAGGGCAGTATCATGGAGAGAAGTCCTGTGAATGTGATTCACGAATTTCGGTACCACATGCATAGTGTCAGTTGTGTCATATGCATTTTGTCATAACATGATTGTATGGATTTCCGTGTTTTGTGTTGTAATCTATTATTGTGTGATTTGATGAATAATAGATGTGAATCTGAATATGTATGATTGGGTGAACGATATATTATGATGCTTGTTGCTTATGAATTGCATAATATTTACTAATTGAGAATGAGACTCACCCTTACATGTTGTCATTTTCAGATTGAGGAGTAGCGGCATTAGTGTTCGGTGAGGATGACTCGTAGAGTTTATCCGTTTATGTTGGGTCGTGTTGGTCATGCTCTGATCTTGTAACACTGGGGAACGATAGTTATAGAGATTTATGAGAATTCTCTATTTTATTTGGTGTTGGATTATGTTTCCATTTGGTTATGTTGATGATGTTTCTTATTCCGCTGTGATAAACATAATTGTGTTTTTGGTAAATCGTTTCCTAATGAAGCATGACTTGACCATGATTGGTTTATTTATTTTAAATAATTGTGGCACCCTTGTGTTTATGTTTTACTCTGATATATTTGTTTAAATTGCCGCGGGGTTTAGAAGGGTGTTACATTAAGGGTCATCGAGGAAGTATCGTTCGCCATAAAACTTTCCCTACCATATAGAGGTAGGTAGTCTATAAGGAAGGATAGAATAGTCATTATTCTTTAGGCAACCAGCGAGGATACCTTAGCAATCGGGACAATCATCATTTACCGATGCAACATCGAGGGACAAGATCATTTTTTATCGTAGGCAACTTCGAAGGACAAGATCATTTTTTATCGTAGGCAACTTCGAAGGGACGATGATCTTATGATGATGAACTGAGAGTAACATTTGCTTTAGGTATCCTCGAATTCGAGGGACTTGACTATTTTAATATTGAAAGGCAACAGGCAACATGCAACAAAAGAGGTTACCCTAAAGGTGTGTGTGTGGCACAATCAGGTGGTTAAGTTCATATATTTTCTCTTGTAATTAGAGTGATACTAAGTTAATTTTAACAAGGCTTGCACTCCCTAGGATTACTAACCACAACAGAAAAATAAACAGAATTAAAGATCCTACGCTATTACAATAAACACCTGTAGGGCAGAAAAATAAAGGCAAGAAAATAAAATCCTAAATTTATTACAATAAACACCTGTAGGGTAGAAAAATAAAGGCAGGAATTAAAAGGAAGAAAAATAAAACCCTAAACTAATACATGGCTTTGGGGCAGTTACAATAATTAGGCAAACGATAAAAATATAATAAAGGCAAACCCCAAATGAGGAACAAGTTAACCACAGTTAATAGAATACCAGTAAGGCAAAGGCAAACCCCGAGTGGGGAAAAGTTAGCCATAGTTAAAAGAAAATCAGGTAATCTAGACTAGGGTTAGTGTTAAAATTTATTTTGATCAAAGCCCTTAATTAATTATTGGTTGAGAACCTAATTAATTAAAACCTTAATTCTGATTAAATTATCTAATTAAACTATTCAAATCAAAATCTAAATAAAAGAAAAGACTAAATTAAATTACTAAATTAAAATTATTAAATTAAAACTACTTTATTAAATTGCTAAATTAAAATTATTAACTAAATGTAATTAATTAAAAAAAACAAGTTTATCAACTAAAAGAAAAGTTAATTATTTTAACAAAAGAATTAGTTTGAAAAGAAAAATATTTTTTGTTAAAAAATAAAAATAAAACAAAAAACATATAAAATAAAAATAAATAAAAAAAATTAGAAAAACTTAGCGTTTTGATTCAATGTGGCTGGCTCTTGGAGGACTTTGGTACACCTGCGCATTCAGAGGCGTTGGATTGGTCTGGGCAATGATCTGGTGGCTGAGATGCTGAGGGTGCATCGTGAGGTGCGTGAGTCAGGTACGCTGGATCTCTTGGAGACAAAGGCCTCAAACTAAAAAAAACAAATGGATGCCACCCCTAGGGATCGAGCTCATACACCTAGAGTTGTTCACTCCCTCTGCCACTGAACCACGCGTTTTAAGTTGTTATATAATGGAACCAAGATTTATATAAAAAAATTAATACTTAAATTTGAAAAAAAAAGAAGAAAACGCGCGCTAGCCCCTGGATTTAAATTGCACCAATCAATTGAAGCCATGAGGTCGTCTTCCTCGTGCGTCCGTCGTGTTAGACCATGACCTTTAGCTACAGACGAACTCCATAGCCATAGCTCCTACACACTTCAAAACTCACAAATCGAAACGTAAATCAAAACTAAAACCATGGATCGGCTATAAATCACCGCGTGAGTCCGATGGTGTCCATTATTTTGGCCAATTTTGCCTGTCATTGAAAACCCTAAACGGAGCTCAAAAACCCTATGTTAGAATAAGATTTGTTCTGATCAATTATCTTAGTTTTGATGATAACAATAATATGAATTTTGCTTAAGATTATATGGTACTCTAATCCAATGCAATTTCCCTTTCAGGAAATATATAAAAGAGTACGCATAATTCAGCGCTCAGAAGCTTTGTCTCAAAGGGTTCAGCATGCAACATCAGAACATGGTCTGGCAAGACATCAGAAGATGGTCGAAGCAGAATCAGAACATGGGTCTATGGAAGCATCAGAAGAACAAAAGAACAGAAGCACTGAAGTTCTGATGGTATCACGCTCAGAAGCACTTCAAGGTCAGAAGATCAGAAGATGCTATGCACCAAGCTGTTTGACTCTGATGATATTCAAACGTTGTATTCACAAACATCAGATCAGAAGAAAGTACAAGTGGCAGGCTACGCTGACTGACAAAAGGAACGTTAAAAGCTATTAAAGGCTACGTCAGTAGACACAGCGTGAACAAGGCTCGAGGTAGTTGACAAAAGCGTATAACATTAAATGCGATGCTGTACGGAACACGCAAAGCATTAAATGCACTCAACGGTCATCTTCTCCAACGCCTATAAATATGAAGTTCTGATGAGAAGCAAGGTTAACGATCCTGAACAAAACAACGTCTATTAACTTGCTGAAACTCTGTTCAAACTCAAAGCTCAGAATCTTCATCTTCATCAAAGCTCACTACATTGCTGTTGTAATATATTAGTGAGATTAAGCTTAAACGTTAAGAGAAATATCACAGTTTGTGATTATCGCTTTTAAGAAGCAATTGTAAACTCTTAGAATTGATTACATTAAGTTGTAAGGAACTAGAGTGATCGTGTGGATCAGAATACTCTAGGAAGTCTTAGAGGTTATCTAAGCAGGTTGTAACTAGAGTGATCGTGTGGATCAGTAGACTCTAGAAAAGTCTTAGAGGGTATCTAAGCAGTTGTTCCTGGAGTGATCAGTGTGTGATCAGAAGACTCTGGAAGACTTAGTTGCTGACTAAGTGGAGAACCATTGTAATCCGTGCGATTAGTGGATTAAATCCTCAGTTGAGGTAAATCATCTCTGCGGGGGTGGACTGGAGTAGTTTAGTTAACAACGAACCAGGATAAAAATAACTGTGCAATTTATTTTTATCTGTCAAGTTTTTAAAGCTACACTTATTCAAACCCCCCCTTTCTAAGTGTTTTTCTATCCTTCAATTGGTATCAGAGCGCCGGTTCTAAGGTGCAAGCACTTAACCGTGTTTAGAAAAGATTCAGGAAGAGAAAAACGCTTCTGTAAAAGATGGTTGATGAGAGTGAAAAATCTACATCTGGCTCTGCTGAGCAATACAACGGTAACAATGGTTATACTAGACCGCCAGTATTTGATGGTGAAAACTTTGAATACTGGAAAGATAAACTGGAAAGTTACTTTCTGGGTCTAGATGGTGATCTATGGGATCTTCTGATGGATGGTTACAAACATCCAGTAAATGCCAGAGGCGTAAGGCTGACAAGGCAAGAAATGAATGATGATCAGAAAAAGCTTTTCAGGAATCATCATAAATGCAGAACTGTTTTGCTGAATGCTATCTCTCATGCTGAGTATGAGAAGATATCTAACAGGGAAACGGCCTATGACATATATGAGTCCTTGAAAATGACTCATGAAGGAAATGCTCAAGTCAAGGAGACTAAAGCTCTAGCTTTAATCCAGAAGTATGAAGCCTTCAAGATGGAGGATGATGAAGACATTGAAAAGATGTTTTCAAGATTTCAAACTCTTACTGCTGGATTGAGAGTTCTTGACAAAGGATACACCAAGGCTGATCACGTAAAGAAGATCATCAGAAGCTTACCCAGAAGATGGGGTCCTATGGTGACTGCATTCAAGATTGCAAAGAATCTGAATGAAGTTTCTCTGGAAGAGCTTATCAGTGCCTTGAGAAGTCATGAAATAGAGCTGGACGCAAATGAGCCTCAAAAGAAAGGTAAGTCTATTGCATTAAAATCCAATATCAAGAAATGCACTAACGCTTTTCAGGCTAGAGAAGAAGATCCTGAAGAATCAGAATCTGAAGAAGAAGATGAACTGTCTTTGATCTCCAGAAGGCTAAATCAACTCTGGAAGACTAAGCAAAGGAAGTTCAGAGGCTTCAGAAGTTCAAAGAAATTTGAACGTGGAGAATCTTTTGATGACAGAAGATTTGACAAGAAGAAGGTCATGTGCTATGAATGCAATGAGCCCGGACACTACAAGAATGAATGTCCAAATCTTCAGAAGGAAAATCCCAAGAAGAAGTTTCATAAGAAGAAAGGTCTTATGGCAACCTGGGATGAGTCAGAAGATGATTCAGACTCTGAAGATGAGCAGGCCAACTGTGCGCTGATGGCGACAGAAGATGATGGATCAGAATCTACATCAGAATCAGATTCTGAAGAGGTATTTTCTGAACTTACTAGAGATGAGTTAGTTTCCGGTCTAACTGAACTTCTGGAACTCAAGTCTCAGATTAGTCTCAAATACAAAAAGCTGAAAAAGCTATTTGAATTTGAAACAAAGAAGCTTGAGTTGGAGAATTCTGAATTAAAAGAAAAACTTTTAAAATTATCCAATAATGTTGGATCTCCTTCTGATTCAGAAAAATCCACTCCTAGTCTAAACCATATTCTGAAAGAATATGATTTAAGTTTCAGGAAGTTCTTATCTAGAAGTATTGGCAGAAGTCAGCTAGCTTCTATGATATATGCTGTGTCTGGAAACAAAAGAGTTGGCATTGGTTTTGAGGGTGAAATCCCATACAAACTTGAACCTGTTGATGAAATGAAATTCACATACAAGCCATTGTATGATCAGTTCAAGTATGGCCACTCCCATGATATTAGGCACACTTCACATGCTCAAAGTTTTCACATAACACACACCAAAAAGCATGTGACACAACCTAGGAAATATCATGAAACTCACATTAAAAATTATCACGCTGTTCCTCCTATTGCTTACAATGTTAAACCCAAGTTCAATCAGAACTTGAAGAGAACTAACAAGAAAGGACCCAAGAAAATGTGGGTACCAAAGAAAAAGACTATTTCTTTTGCAGATTCTCTTGGCGACAAAGAAGACAAAAGTCAACATGACATGTCTCCTGGACTCAAGTTGGTCTCAACACTTGAAGGGAAGAAAGATTGTCTTCCAAGTTCTGGTTCTTAAATCTGTTGAAGAAACTATGTTCGTAGGAAATCAGAAAAGAAAGTTTATTAGTCTTGGAACCATCTGTTTTGTTTGTCTCTAAAGCATTGATGTTTTGTTCTTGTTTATTCTGAATGCTCTAAATGCTACAGAATATACAATACTGAAACATTGACTGTGGACGAATCAATAAATATCTGGTTTGATGATAAACTTGTTTCTGATAAAACAAAGCAGCTTAAGAATTTCTGCAGATACAATTTCGTCGCATCAGAAGCTGCAGAACAAAGAAGTGAACCTCAAGAAGCTGTGTATATCAGAAGTAATGGATCAGAAGATCATTCAGATTTATATCAGCACACTTCAGAAGGAGTGTTTCCAGAAGAGAAACTTGATCAGATCAGAAGCAGTGATCAGAATCTGAAGGCGTAAAGTCTATTCTGAAATTTACAACTGTCATCTATTATCTGATGGTGAACACGTGTCTGTACAGTTTGTACAAAGCGTGCAGTTGAAAAGAGGCCGACCTAGGTAACTGTTTTAAATCATTTCATTTACCACGTTCTCTCTCCTCACGTCACTCATCATTTAATAAAATTGATTTCCTTTGATTCTGGAACTGTTCAATTTATATTTCTTATTATTTTCCTTTTCAAATCCGTCTCTATATATTCTTTTCAAATCATATCTTACATCTTTTTCGCTCCCTTGTCTCTCTCTTTCCTTGCATTCTCTCGTTTGAAAAGTTCTTAGCCGTTTTCTAAAAACCCTAATCGAAAACCCAGTACGCTTTTCTTGTTCGTTTTTGTTCATTCTGCATCCATGGCTGCCTTCTCATCCCAAAATGCTGAGTCATCTGTTCCTCATCATCTCCAAGAAGAAACTTTGCAACTCACTCCTGTTGTCGCATGCTCCATTCCTAAAGATGAATTGGAAGTTCTGTGTGAACTCATGGTTGACTTTGACAACATTGAAGAAAACCAATTTCACCTTAAAGAAGACATCATCTTTCAAGGATGGACCTCGTTGTTCGCTGAGTTCGTTGGTCCAGTTTATCCGGATCTTGTCAAGGAGTTCTGGGTACATGCTGTGGTTGCTCCAAAATCTATAATTTCTTTCGTTCATGGAAAGTTTGTCGTTATTACTGAAAACATCCTAAGAATGATGTTTGACCTGAAAAACCCTGAAGGGGTTTTTTAGTTGGATCAAAGGGCAGATATGGGAGATGTTCTATCCACTCTTTATCCAAATGTCAAGAAAACAAAATATGTCAAGGAATTGAGAAATGTCTACAGAATCTGGACAAAGATCCTTCTTGGGTGTTTCTACCATAGGAAATCAACACATGCCTCGGATTTCATCAGTAATGATCAAAGGTATATTCTTTATTGCATTGCCACTCAGAAAAAGGTTGATGCGATTTACATTATCTTCAACCATATGTGGAAAGCAGTAAAGGATTCCAGAAACGCTTTCAGAAAAGAAAATGGTGGAACAATCATTCCTTTTGGTAGAATTATTACAAACCTTCTGGTGCATTCCAAGATTGTTGAGAGTCTGGAGTCTGAAGGTATTATCAAAAACCTTGCTGTCACCTCTGGAGCCTGTCTGAATGCTTTTTCTTTGAAGAAGATGAAAATTATTGACACTATCCTCAAAGTTCCTCAACCTCTAGCTGGAACAAGAATCAGAAGAAAACCAGTACTAGCTGACTTTGAAACCTTCTTCAATAGTGAGGTACCTGAAGTCAGAACTAAGTATCTGAAGTCACAAAAAGAGGATAAGAGTCTTAAAGATCAAGACAAAGGTGCTCCTATTAAAGTGAATCGTAAGAAGGAAGAAAGGACCAAAAGAAAGTTTGATCATCCTGCTGCTACCACCAATAAAGAAGTGGTCCCAGAAGAAGTCATTGCAAAGGTTGCTAAGGCTGTCTCTGCTGATTTTGAGAAGAAAAAGAAGGAAGCTGAGAAAAAGAAGAAGAAGTCTAATAACAATGCTGAGATTGTTGAAGTTGTTGAGAAGAAGAGAATCGGAAAAAGAAAGATGATTCTTCAAGAATCTGATGAAGAAAATATCTCTCAAGAGGCTGAGAATCAACCAGAAGTTCTGGCATATGTCAGAAGGAAAGAAATCGCTAGCGGCAAAACAAAGATCTTTGAAGAGCCGAAGAGTAAGAAGCAGAAGAAGACTGAGGATGTGGCCAAAGCTTTTCTGAGAGGTTCCAAAGGTATATGCATTTCTGAACCTAATTCTGTTCCTGCTGTTTGTTCAGAAGCTGCACCAATAGAGGTTGTCCCTACACCTGAACCAGAAAAAGCCACATCAGAATCACCTGTCTTTGTCCATGTTCTTACACCTCCATCTACTCCTATAACCATTCCTTCCTCTCCACCTACCATAAATCCTGTTCTGGATATACCACCCCTTCAAACTCTCTTTCCATCTCAACCTTCTCTCAATGCCACTCTTGAACATACTCCCTCCACCTCTCAAAACAATCCTTGTGATTCTCCTTTTCCAACCTCTGCATCACATGAGCAGCTGCTCCGTGATTGCAACTACACTCCCAAGCCTCGTCCTGAAGCTGAAGTGGTAGTGTTAGATTCTGATACTGAAGCAGAATCTTCTTATAGGTTGGATAGAGAACCTCATCCGTACTTCACTTCCAACCCTGCCTTTTCAAAAACCCAAATAAAATTCCGTCCTGTATATCCTATTGGTGTAGTTTTTGAAAACATAAAGAGGAATCTCAGAAGTACCTTTGATACTCTCAGAATTGCTGAAAGTTCTAGATTGAATGATGTTGCTATGCGGAACTTCTGGAGGATCTTTCGCAGAGAATCAGATGCTCTGTTTTTAGAACTTCAGGAAGCCTGTGTAGCTGCTGCCCCACGGCCTCGTGGAATTATGAGGAATTATGAAGACTTCTGGTTTGCTAGTCTCAAAGGAAGACATCTGTTGGAAGAGAAGCCCTTCTTGGATGAGATGGAACAATTAAGATTGGCTGCTGAAATGGAAGCAAATCCTTGCAGGGATATTGTTATCTTTATTCCTCAATATCCTGTTCTGCTAGGAGACTTCAAGACTCTCTTTGACTATCTGAGGGAAAACCCGTCTGTGAAAGACCCAAGCTTGGTCATTCCAGAAGTTGTTGACCCACCAGAAGTTGAAGGTCCTTCTGCTCCAAGGAATCTAGCTGCCATTCTTCAGGCACTTAAGAATGGAGAATCGGAAATTCCTGCTGCAGAATATGGAGATGCTTCTATGCAAGAAGCAGATGCTGAAGATCATGTTGCTAAAACTGCTCCTGTTGAGGAAATCCCTGCAAATGATCTATCTATGGAAGCTGCAGATCAACATGCTATTCCTGTGGTTGAAAGCGGTGAAGCTTCTTCTGATGAATCTTCCCGTCTTGCAAGGACTCTGGAAGAAATTCAGAAAAGACAGGATGAGCAAAGCTCACTCAATGCTGAGTATAGCGCTTTCATGGTGAGGCAAGAAGGACACAACAATATGGTTCAAGAGATGCTGACCAAGATCTTGTCAAGACTAGGGCCATCTTAGATTGAGTCTGTGTTGTTTCTTTCTTTTCGTTGCATCTGTCTTTGTGCATCTGATCTTTCTTATCTTCATGTACTTCTGTACCTGCTGCTTGAACTTCAATGAAATCATCTTCTTCCTCCGTGTGTTTAGTTTTGTTTGTCTCTGAATCTTTTTTGCTTTTTGATGATATGACAAAAAGGGGGAGAAAGATAAATGATAAATGATTTGATTTAATCAGTTGCATTTACTAACAAGAACTGCAAGTTCTATTTGGTTTAAGTGTTTTGCAGGTATAAAGAAGTGAAGAAAATCTTCAAAGCAAACACAAGAAGCAAAACCATGGAAACTGAAGCAAGCTGAGTGCTGTCAAGCTTCAGAGATCAGAAGCAAGAAAGAAGAATGAATCAGAAGCACTGATAATAGAATTTGATCCATATTTGTCTATTTGCTTTGACAAAATTCTATTTGCTTTGATACATTATTTGCTCTGATACATTATTTTAGCCTATATGGCTCTGATACATATAATGTGTTCAAATATACATTTTATGTTCTAACTCGTTCATGCTGACTTTTGTCGTTTAGTTTTTGTTCTGTAACATTTCAGGATGTAGAGATGCTCAGATGATGCTCTGGTACATTCAACAATGTTCTGATACAAATCTAGCATGAAGTGATGTTGGTAGAAATTCAAAGCTCTGAAGCTATCCGAGGGAAGCAGAAATCAGAAGCTGCGAATGTTCTAAAGATCCAGAAAACTCAAGTTCTGAAGCTGTCCTAAATGGAAGCAGAAATCAGAAGCTGTGAATGTTCAGAAGATCAAAGAAATTCAAGTTCTGAAGCTGTCCTAGATGGAAGCAGAAGTCAGAAGCTGTGAATGTTCAGAAGATCAAAGAAATTCAAGTTCTGAAGCTGTCCTAAATGGAAGCAGGAATCAGAAGCTGTGAGTGTTCTAGGGATCTAAGGAAATTCTAGTTCTGAAGCTGTCCAATGGAAGCAGAAGTCAGAAGCTATGAATTCTCTGAAGACAGAAGCTTATATGATCGTCTCTACCGAAATAATCAGGGAAGTCTTTTATTAAAGTTCTTCGAGTATTTATTTCAGGGGGAGATTATTTATCTCAGGGGGAGATTGTTAATCTCAGGGGGAGACATATTCATATGCTTATGCTATAGCTGTGTAATTTGTCTTTTGCCATCTATTCTTTCTGATCGCAAATTCATATCATTTATATATGTTTTTGTCATCATCAAAAAGGGGGAGATTGTTAGAACAAGATTTGTTCTGATCAATTATCTTAGTTTTGATGATAACAATAATATGAATTTTGCTTAAGATTATATGGTACTCTAATCCAATGCAATTTCCCTTTCAGGAAATATATAAAAGAGTACGCATAATTCAGCGCTCAGAAGCTTTGTCTCAAAGGGTTCAGCATGCAACATCAGAACATGGTCTGGCAAGACATCAGAAGATGGTCGAAGCAGAATCAGAACATGGGTCTATGGAAGCATCAGAAGAACAAGAGAACAGAAGCACTGAAGTTCTGATGGTATCACGCTCAGAAGCACTTCAAGGTCAGAAGATCAGAAGATGCTATGCACCAAGCTGTTTGACTCTGATGATATTCAAACGTTGTATTCACAAACATCAGATCAGAAGAAAGTACAAGTGGCAGGCTACGCTGACTGACAAAAGGAACGTTAAAAGCTATTAAAGGCTACGTCAGTAGACACAGCGTGAACAAGGCTCGAGGTAGTTGACAAAAGCGTATAACATTAAATGCGATGCTGTACGGAACACGCAAAGCATTAAATGCACTCAACGGTCATCTTCTCCAACGCCTATAAATATGAAGTTCTGATGAGAAGCAAGGTTAACGATCCTAAACAAAACAACGTCTATTAACTTGCTGAAACTCTGTTCAAACTCAAAGCTCAGAATCTTCATCTTCATCAAAGCTCACTACATTGCTGTTGTAATATATTAGTGAGATTAAGCTTAAACGTTAAGAGAAATATCACAGTTTGTGATTATCGCTTTTAAGAAGCAATTGTAAACTCTTAGAATTGATTACATTAAGTTGTAAGGAACTAGAGTGATCGTGTGGATCAGAATACTCTAGGAAGTCTTAGAGGTTATCTAAGCAGGTTGTAACTAGAGTGATCGTGTGGATCAGTAGACTCTAGAAAAGTCTTAGAGGGTATCTAAGCAGTTGTTCCTGGAGTGATCAGTGTGTGATCAGAAGACTCTGGAAGACTTAGTTGCTGACTAAGTGGAGAACCATTGTAATCCGTGCGATTAGTGGATTAAATCCTCAGTTGAGGTAAATCATCTCTGCGGGGGTGGACTGGAGTAGTTTAGTTAACAACGAACCAGGATAAAAATAACTGTGCAATTTATTTTTATCTGTCAAGTTTTTAAAGCTACACTTATTCAAACCCCCCCTTTCTAAGTGTATTTCTATCCTTCACCCTAGTCATGGCATCTCTTAGAAACAACCATTGAACAACAATTAATTTATCCAGAATCATTTGTAGCATCATTCTAAGCACAGTTACATGATCCAAATTCATTTATGATGCATGAGAAATTGTAATCGACATTAAAAAGTTTTAAGGAAACCGTGATGAATTGGTGACGATTCTGAGAGCGTCGAGGCTTGGTGAAGATCCAGATAGCTTCCAGGACTGATAGGGAACGTGATTGAGTCCTTTAAATCCCTTTGTCATGCCCCAAAATTTGCCCACTATATTTCAAGCTTTGATTCACAAAACAACTTAAATGGTCAACAGTCGACTGATTTGACCTAAAAGTCAATTGTGGTCAAAGTACAGTCAAAATTCCTGATTTTTGGTCAACATCCTCATTTTGAAGTATCATTCATCATTTTATCAAAAGTTGATCATGGTTCAACCAGGAAAGCTTCAAAATCACCAAATGTCCAAGTTACTAATTTAGGGTTTTGAACTAAAAGTCAACCCAATTTTGACTGATCGTATCTCTCTCATACTTTATCATAAATTCCTCAACCAAAGCACGTTTTCAAGGAAATTCAATTCTCTACAACTTAGATGTTGGGCCCGAGGTCAAGAAATGCTTCCGCCTAAGAGATATAAGTCAAAACATTACAGGTCCTTCTAGAAGATCACAAAAAGCTGTTTTTTGTCAGGAACAATATCATCAAGATAAAATCCCCAAATGCAAAAAAGGTTCCAAAGTGGCTTATAGAGGACATCTTGAGCTTTCAAAAATGTCCTAGAACACTTCCATACAATAAAAATTGAGAGAGTTATGGCTTGGTGAAGTTGACAAAATTTGAGAAAATGCACCGAATACAAAGTGGTGAATTTTGATGTTTTGAATTATTGGGCCTAAGCTTTCGGACTTCAAACTCATCCATGGTCTAATCCAAGACTTTTAAGTCTAATATTTTGTTTTTATGATTTTTATTTATATTTATGTGAATTTTTATTCATTTAAATGTTAAATAAATCAAATAAAATATAAAATAAATAGATTTAAACCAATGGATTTATTTTCCAATCATATAAGATGACCAAATCCCCAAATTGATGATACAATTTTCGTACAAGGCAAGATTTGGTGGAAAAGTGATTGAAATTAGCCAAATTTGGAAAGCTCCATAATCAAAAACTCAATCACACATCAATTTCCAATTTATCAAGGTTTGGAACCTTATTTGTTGACCTAAGATAATCCTTTTAAAGGCTGAACCCTATTCTGAACAGAGAACGAAAAATTTGGCAACAAAGAACCATACAGAAACTTCAAAAAATCGTGTGGCCAAGCAAGGTAGCAGATCAAGTTATAGCCTGATTCAGGCCAAATACAGCATTCCAATCAATTCTTTGGAGTTTTCCAAACGTAACTGTCTCATCACCACCCATCAAAACGCACGGAATCGACACCAGAGCCTTCACGGTTTGCTCAATTGTGTTTAAACCATATTCGTTAATCTACACTATTTGAATGAATTTTAAACATAAATACATATTCCTGAGATTGTTTCGGTGGTGTTTGAATCATTAATTGCAAGGTTTGGTACATGAATCAAGATATGCCATGGTTAGGGTTCATATTCGTGATTTTGGGGGAATTAGGGTTCCAAGTGATTTCAGACCAAATTAATGATCCCAATGGATTCGTGAGATTGTATACCGTTGATATACGCTATTATTGGTGTTGTTTGATGTTCATATGCAGGTTTGAAGACGAATGCCTACGGCCACGCAGAAAAAACCATGGGCAAAAGTGTTTCAGAAAGACCGGGCTGAAGGAAGGAGACAACCGGGTTGGCGCGCATTCCGTTTTTTTGAAGTTTCTGATTAAATTGTTTTATTATATTATATTATTCGTGCGTAATGTTAACAGCAAGACAAAAGTGCCTCAGTGGAGTTGCGTCTTTGTGTTCAAGCGCGAGAGGGATGGTTCGATTCCTCTCTCGTGCAAATTATTTTGTGTATTTTCTGTATTAAGACTCATTTGCAGATCTTGCGCGCACTCTCTAGGGGAGCTCACTGTACACCCTCAATCATGACCATCAGATCTTCATCATAGCTGAATCCAACGCACAGGAAGGCGCTGGCACACCATGGAACCTCGCAAGCCAACTGTTATACCCCAAAATTTGCCCGCATCTTTTTTCAGAAAGAAGACAACAGACTTCTGTCTAAAAATTGAGAGTTTCATATAATCTTGGATTTTATTTCATAAATATCCTGATTTTATGAATACTCGGTCTTTAGAATTTTTCTTATACGGTATTTTGGCTCGCTGTTGAATTTATTCTTACACAAACGCCAATTACTGTTTATCATTTCACACACGCTGTTTATTTGAGATTTATTTGCAGATAAATAGTACTGACGCAATTGGTACAGAATTAAATCTTTTTTCAGGCGCAAAGTCCGGGGATTCAGACTGTACTGGTAACGAGTAAATTATTATTAATTTTTGTTTCCCACTAATTTTTGTACTATATTCTATTATTTTCAAAATCTTTTCCTTTCTTTTCAAATATCTTTCTTTCAAAATCAAATCCTAACTTTATTCTACACATCTCTCTTTTTCAAACCCTACCATACACTTTCTTTCAAAACCTACTATCACTCAAATTTTTCTTTTTTGTACGGAATCACTTCATTCCCCAACGTCTCTATCCTTCTTTTCACTCTATAAACACCTCTCATTTTTTTTCATAAAATCTCACATCAAATTTCAACTCATCTCTCAAATTTCTACTTCATATTCATTTTCTCTTCTTCCCCGGCAAAAATGGCGAAGCGGATGGATACGTGTTTTCTTATGGTCATCACCGTCGTGGTAGTGATCATGTCCTTTTTCTGTCTGCATAGTCCTGAAAAATGTGGACCTGGGTTGTTTACACTCCCAATCATCTATATGTTATTATTTATAGCATGGGTTATTAATCGTCATTCTTAAAGTTTGTCGTATCTTGTGTTTTCAAATAACGTACCGTTTACTCGTCGTACTGTTCATTATATTATGTAATATTTGTACTGTCAGTATTAAATGTCGTACTATTTGTCGTACTGTTGTTTAATTATTAAGATAATATTTTGTGTGTTTTCTGCCAGTTAAATATTTATTTTTCTGTGCATTAAATGTTTTTCAGGGTTATTATCGGTAATTTCGTTCGCGTACAATATATATTATTTATTTATTATGTCTGTGTTTTCTCTAACAACTCATGTAAGTAAATTTTCACCATTAACACAACAAAAAAACAAAAAGAAAAAATTAACTTTAACTGTTGAATTTTCACTTTAACTGCTACGTTAATGCCTGAACAGTTAGTTGACAGTCAAACCCGCGGACAGTGCAATTCTCCGTGTTTTGTACCATCAATCAAATCAATCTTTTGCATTTCAAAATTCCAAGATTTTTGTTCTAGAAGTCTTCTGAATATCACATGATTAGCAGAGACTCAGCACTGCACAAAAATCAGGTACGCTTAACAGTCTCCTACACGAACAGTCCCTAACTAGGGTTTTTGTTTTTTTCAGGAGAACAAGTTTTTTTGAGACCTCCAATGGATTTCATGGACCTCCATATATCTCAAAGTACCACCATACAAATTTTCAAACTTCAATTCGCTCAGACGCACAGTCAGCAACTCAAACAGTCAACAGACGACCAGTTTGACCGAAAAGTCAACAGACAGTCAAAAATGAAATTTTTTGTCAACATCCATATTTTGTCAAAAGATTCATCATTTGATCTTTGGTTGATCATAATTCATCAAGGAAAGATCAAAAATCAGCAAAACCCTAAGTTTCAAAATTAGGGTTTTCTCCTAAAAAGTCAACTGAACTTTGACCGGCCATAACTCTCTCCTCGTTCATTCAAAAAATTCCAACCAAAGCTTGTTTTGAAGGAAATTCAATTATCTTTCAAATGCAATTGGTCCCATGGTCATTAGATTCACCATTTGGAAAATATGAACCAAGACATTACAGGTCATTTTCAAAGTTAACAAAAAGTGGTTTTTTGTCAAAGGCCATAACATCAAGATGACTTCTCCAAATGAAACAAAGTTTCCAAAGTGGCTTGTAGAGGACATCTTGAGGTTTCTAAAAAGTACAAGAACTCCTTCATATGATAAAAATTGAGGGATTTATGCCTTGTTGAAGTTGGCTATTTTTTGGGAAAATGCATGAAATCAACATTGATCAAAAGTGTTTTTTTTCCAAAAGAGACCAAGTTTCCATGATCCAAATATGCTTCTAACAATGCTAAGGGCCTCCCACGACCAACCTAAGGCCCATAACATTTTATTTCTTTTTGGTTTAATTTTATTACATTTAAGATTAAATTGAAAAGAAATGGTGCAAGATAATGTCATGTAGCTTTGATCTTAAGCGTGAGTCATCAAGAATCATTCAAAGCTCTGCCCCAAGGAGATGGTACAGCAGAAGGTTGAAGAAAATTGAGCCATGGTTGCTTGAATTCAAAGCTACATATTATTAAAAAGTCAAAAATTCAACAAAGCCATCAATGCATGTTAGCTTAGTTTTTAAGTCCCTCCATGGCCTATAAGAGGAGACACACGAAAGAATCCACAAAGAATAGCCAAGAAACCACAAAATTCTCACAAAATATCAAACACTTTGTAATTTTCGTTTTGCAATTTCTAGCTTACCTCAATAAAAAATAATCATTCAAATCATCCTCTGGGATCACATAGAGTAAGATTGATGCACTAAACAAGTCCCATAATACTCTAAATACGCGTATCATTATCTTCATGTTCATAACTACATAGTTTTCGTTTTCCAAATTTTCACGTGAAATAACTTAATCTAAACTTTGATTTAAGTTTCTGACATCATTTAGAGTAAATCCAATGTAGCTCATGCAAGGTTTCACCCCTCTAACACAATCCACCATTGTTGGTTGTCCAAACTTGAAAGGCTTCGAGTCGCATCTTCCAGGCATCTTTAATAAAAACTAATGCCACTAATGAACTCAGGGGGTCTTGATTAGGCTATCTGGGTTGTTTGCAACAATTTATTTTCTTGTTTTTTCAGGTTTAAAGAAGAAGAAAATCGGAAACCAAAACCGTTGCCAAAAACCTGAAAAAAAACCGTTGCCATAGCTGTGTAGAAGATGATGAACAGTAACTAGGACTTGTTGACCTCCACGCGTGCGTTCCTGATTGGCTCGTCAACATTCAGCGCTCCCTCCCTTTTTTCTATTCGTCCACGCATGCATAGTGGGACCCACCTGACTTATTAAAAGTCTTTGTAATCCCACGTGACCAGTCAATGCAAGTTTACCATGCTCTCTCCAATCAAAGCCATCAGATCTCCTAGTAATCTGATCCAAGGTTCACAAACACGCATGTACACCCTGGAGCCTCAGCTCCTCACCACACAGGATTTTTTCTTCAATATTTTTAATTTCTTTTTTAATATAACTTATAAAATTAATTTAAAATAGTTTTAAAAATCAAAAAAATATAATAAAAATATTTTTAGGTTTATAAAATAATCTATTAATTTTTGACATAAAAATATTTTATTTTTCTTAATAATTAAAATATTTTGTTTAATTAATTAGTATATATTTATATATTTACTTTTTAATTATTTCAACCAATCAAAAAATCAAAAAAAAAAATTGTTCTTTATATTAAATTTAGTTTACATATTATAGACTAATTTTGTACATATTTAGAATATTTTTTCTCTTTAAGTTTTAATTATTTGTGTAATTATTTGCATAATTATATGATTATTTAACTTAATAATTTTCAAAATAACTTCAAAAAATCCAAAAAAAATTATTTTTATTTTAAAATTAATTAACAAGCAATATGAACATATTCTAAACTTAATTTTTAGGTTTAAATTTTATTTCTACCTTTTTCTCATTTTAATTAAATTAGTCATGCATTAATTCTAATTAAAATCAACCATCTAAAAAATCCAAAAATATTTCCCTTTATCTTATTGCAATTTAAAGTTCATAGATAAGTGTATAGGTTGTCAAAATCATGTAAATAGTGTAGTTTACATTTCTCGCACAATCGATGTAATAGCGTAGATTTACTTTCCGCATTTTACATTCCTGCATTTTAATTCTAGTTCATATAAAACTGCGTGAATGTCAAAGATAAAAACTGAAGCGTTAGATCACTAACTTCAAAGATAAAATATCTGAATCAAAACACCATCACACTTGCACCTCTTAGGGTAATCCCTCTTTTACTCTTTTCAAAATCAAATTCTACTATTTCAAATGCAAAAACAAACCTTTGTTTACATCCGGTAAAAGGAGAATTTTCTAAAGGAAATGGGAAAAGACCTTATAAACTTAGGGTAGACCTCATAATTGCTTGCTCAAATCAAAACAAATAGATGTCTCATATATCATTGTTTTTTCAAAATAAAACTTCTAACATACCGATCATATTAGGAAGACCATTCTTAGCAACCGCTGGTGCAATTATAGATGTCAAGCGAGGAAAGCTTACCTTCGAAGTAGGAGAAGAGAAAATAGAATTTATTCTTTCCCAATTCTTAAAAGCACCTTCTATAATTGACACATGCTGCTCTGCCGACATAATCGACGAGTGTGTAAATGAAATAAAATCCGAACCACATGAGGAAACTGAGATCCTAAGAATTCCTATACCGCCAATTTTTGAAGACGACAACTGGCGTGGGGAATATCAAGATAACCACCTGAGTGAATGTTTAGCATTAACTCCTGATCCTATACCTGGGCCTAAGAAACCTGCTATAGAACTTAAAACACTACCTACCGACCTTAGGTACGAATTCTTAGATGAAGAACAAAACCGACCAGTTATAGTTAACGCCGATTTAGGACAGACCGAGACTGAAAAAACTACTTACTATCCTAAGAAAATACCCAACCGCTTTAGGATATAACATATCAGATCTGAAAGGAATAAGTCCTTCCCTCTGTATGCACCACATTATGCTTGAAGACGATTGTAAAATCTCTAGGGAACATCAAAGGCGAATAAATCCTATTATGAGCGATGTGGTTAAAAAGGAAATCCAAAAACTGCTAGAAGCCGGAATCATATATCCAATATCCGATAGTAAATGGGTTAGTCCTGTTCATGTCATACCAAAGAAAGGAGGAGTTACTATAATCACTAACGCAAAAGGCGAATCTGTAGCACAACGTACCCAAACTGGATGGAGAATGTGCATTGACTATAGGAAGCTAAACAAAGCCACCCGAAAAGACCATTTCCCGTTACCATTCATAGATCAAATGCTCGAACGCCTAGCTAAACACTCACATTTCTGTTATCTGGATGGATACTCCGGATTTTTCCAAATTCCTATCCACCCTGACGACCAAGAGAAGACCACGTTTACCTGTCCTTATGGTACATTCGCTTATAGACGAATGCCTTTTGGACTTTGCAATGCACCCGCAACCTTCCAAAGATGCATGATGGCAATATTTGCCGACTTCCTGGATGGAATAACGGAGGTCTTTATGGACGACTTCTCTGTCTGTGGAGGAAGTTTCGAAACATGTTTAGAAAACCTTGAAATGGTACTTAAACGATGCGTAAGCGTTAACCTAGTCCTTAATTGGGAAAAATGCCATTTCATGGTTCGACAAGGAATTGTACTTGGACACATCGTATCCGATAGAGGGATCGAAGTAGATAAAGCTAAGATCGAAATTATCGAAAACCTTCAACCTCGCAAAACTGTTAGAGAAATAAGAAGTTTTCTAGGACACGCTGGTTTTTACCGACGTTTCATTAAGGATTTCTCTAAAATAACCAAACCCTTAACTGAATTACTGATGAAAGACGCCGAATTCATTTTTACCGATAAATGCACTGAAGCATTCCATACGCTTAAACAAGCATTAATCTCTGCGCCAATTATGCAACCTCCCGACTGGAACGAGCCTTTCAAAATAATGTGCGACGCAAGCGATTATGCTGTAGGAGCCGTTCTAGGGCAAAGAAAAGATAAGAAACTACATGTCATATACTATGCGAGTAGAACCCTAGACGAAGCTCAAATGAATTACGCCACGACAAAAAAAGAATTATTAGCTGTCGTATTCGCGTTAGACAAGTTCCGTTCTTACCTGGTAGGAGCCAAAATAATCATATACACTGACCACGCCGCTATTAGGTACCTCTTAACCAAGAAGGACGCCAAACCGAGACTATTAAGATGGATTCTGTTATTACAAGAGTTCGACTTGGAAATTAAAGACAAAAAGGGAACTGAAAATGTCGTAGCAGATCACCTCTCTCGATTGGAAAATCTGAAACCTGAACAAGTACCAATTGCCGATGATTTCCCTTATGAAAGACTCATCGCTCAGTTAGAAGCTAATGAATTAGAACCATACCATCCAATCACTGAAACTAACAACTTCGCAGAAGTAGCTTTAGTCCGCTCTAACACACCTTGGTATGCAGACTTCGTAAACTACCTAGCTGCTGGTGTACTTCCTCCTGATCTAAGTTACCAACAGAAGAAGAAATTTTTCCATGACCTAAAACATTACTATTGGGACGACCCGCTCCTTTTCAAAAGAGGCCCCGATGGAATCTTTAGACGTTGTGTACCCGAGGAAGAAATAGGAAGCATAATAACACACTGTCATTCTGCACCGTGTGGAGGACACCATAGCACATCTAGAACCTGCGCCAAAATCCTTCAATCTGGACTCTTCTGGCCCAACCTGTGGAAAGACGTTTATTTTGCTGTATTAAACTGTGATAGATGCCAACGAACCGGAAATATCTCGAGACGTGACGAAATGCCTCAAAAGGGCATTCTAGAAGTAGAAATATTTGACGTCTGGGGAATAGACTTTATGGGTCCGTTTCCATCATCATTCGGAAACCAATATATACTCGTAGCTGTCGATTACGTTTCGAAATGGATAGAAGCTATCGCTTCTCCTACAAACGATACACGAGTAGTTATCAAACTCTTCAAAAACGTCATCTTTCCTAGGTTCGGTGTGCCAAGACTGGTAATTAGCGATGGTGGGTCTCATTTCATTTCAAGAATCCTTGAGAAACTCCTTCGAAAATATGGAGTAAATCATCGAATAGCTACACCATACCATCCTCAAACAAGCGGACAAGTAGAAGTATCTAACCGCGAAATAAAACAAATATTGGAGAAAACTGTTGCTATATCTAGAAAAGATTGGTCAACCAAGTTAAATGAAGCTTTATGGGCTTATAGAACAGCTTTCAAAACTCCAATTGGAACTACCCCATTCAAACTCGTTTATGGAAAATCATGCCACCTCCCGGTAGAATTAGAACATAAAGCCTATTGGGCCATTAAGAATTTAAATCTAAACTACACCGCCGCTGGTGAGAAACGACTTCTAGACATAAACGAATTAGACGAACTTAGACAAGACGCTTACGAGAACGCCAAAATCTATAAAGAGAGAACGAAAAAATGGCATGACAAGCGTATATCTAGGAAAAATTTTAACATAGGCGATAAAGTACTTCTATTCAATTCTAGATTAAAATTATTTCCTGGGAAGTTACGATCTAGATGGTCTGGCCCTTTCGAAATCACTAACATATTTCCGAGTGGAGCAATAGAAATCAAAGGAGAAACCGTCAAACCATTTGTCGTAAATGGACAACGTCTTAAGTTTTACCTTCATCTCGAACACGATGAAAATATCCAAATTTTTAAACTCGACGAGCTGCCCGCTCATTCGAAAAAATAGTTTTCTATTTTAAAATCGTCGAGCTTACGACATAAAACAAAGCGCTTGGTGGGAGACAACCCACGTTTATTATTTTTATTTTTATTTTTAACTTTTTATTTTTATTTAAATAATCTATTCTATTTTGAATTATTTTAATTTTAATTTTAATTATTTTTATGTTTTTCCTACATTTTATAATAATCACTATAATTATAACCGCTATCTTTAAATCGCAAAAATATTTCCTTTTTATAATTATATCTATTATTATAACTTGTTACTTTTTTATTTTGTTTTATTTTTCTCTTTATTTTCCTTTTTAAACAACACTAGCCTAGTTCTAACTTAATCTTAATATTTTCAACTTATAGGTTTTCTTAACTACTAACTAATCAAGATGCAAGAAGTTGATAATATGGAAGTTGTGTTCCGTGGTAGAGGACAAGAAGCAAGATTCGCTAAGCTGGCTGAAAGGCAAATGGATTTGACTTGCTATCCTCACCAGCCGACTATGGAAAGACTTGGTATCGAAGAGAGCGTCATGCACTTGCTGAACCAAATCGATTGGACCGGTTCTCACCTGTTCCGCAAGTTTAGTACTTACCGAAAGCTCACTCTGGAATTCTTGAGCTCCTTGACTTATCTTCCTAACTGTGGACAAGGGCTGAGGAAAGGAGTTATCCTCTTTCGACTCTTTGGTATGGAATATAATTTTTGCATCCGAGATTTTGCTGAAATAATAGAATTACCTCATGGATCAGATGCATACACCAAAGTAGCTGAAGACAGTCTTGCTTACTGGGAATTGGAGAGATTTTGGGGCAAGATCACTGGAAACGATAACCCTGAAGAGAACGAGTTTCAATCTGAGAACATCCATAACCCTGCTTTCAGATACTTGCATAAGATCATCGCTCACTACATTTTCGGTAAACCCGATAATATTACTAAAGTCTCTAGAGAAGAGTTATTCATCATGTTCTGCACCTCTTAGAATCGTCCGGTCAACGCCATCGCATTCATGCTAACAAACTTCGAGCGCATCACGCAAGATGAAGTTTCACCTATTAGGATCGGCGGATTTGTCACTATGATTGCTAATGCTATAGGACTGAGAATACCTCTACTTAGATTGACACCTCTTGGTTCCCATAATTCCATGGACATTCGTTTCTGCTTTAATCGAGGTATCATTGGTAACCTTGGACCTGATCAGTTTGATTTACTCATTGATAACAAAGTACTGGATCAGTTCACCTTACCAAGTCCAAGAACGAGTGTGCATAACCCTGCTAACTGGCTTTACTATGGTCAGATTCCTGAAAGAGAAGCCTCACCTAAAACCCCACAAGCTTATGAACATTTTGATGAAGAAATGCACGAATCGGAATCTGAGCCTGACACTCCTCCTGGATACTATGACCAAGGAAATATACCCGAAGATTACCTTGAACCTGAATACGAACCTATGCCTGAGGATGATCATGTGCCTGAATATGAACCTCTTCCTGAAGATGAACCCATTCCTGAGTATGAACCTGAAACTCCTACTGGAGAATATACTGAAGATATGACTGATGTCGAGTTTGAACCACAACAACCTGCTGCATCCACCGCATCAGTGAACCAAAGAATGCCTAATCAAAACACACATGAGCAAGCCATCAATGCACTGCAACAAGATGTACAACATGTGCGCAGCGAGCTACACACTTTGCAAATGCACTTCTTCAATTTCATCGACACCGTCAATGCTTAATTCGACGAAGTTTTCAAACACATTTATTCTAATGTGCACAACAATAGACGTGGCTAGATGTTACCGCTTAGATTATTAGATTTTATTTCTAGTTTTAGCAATTTTCAATTTCTAGTTTAGAATTTCATTTTCTGCAATTTTACATTCTGCTTCTGTCAACACTCAGTACCAGTTTTAATTCCAAATGCATTATTTTATTCATTACTGCTACTGTGTTATACTGCATTACTATTAACTGCTATATATTCCTGTTTACCATTATTTTTGCTGTTTATAGTATGAAACAATGACACTGTTCTGAACTATTATCCTCTAATTAATCCTACCTGTCAGAACTGGTCCACACCCATGTATGCGTGACAACCACCTGCCTAAGCTAGGAGACGCACGTCTCCAATTATGTGGGACCAGAACCCTGCATGCAAAGGACAGGAGACGCCCGTCTCCATGCTCTGTCCCCCAGCAGACTGACTGCCTGAGACGCGCGTCTCCCAAGGGCAGCAGTCTGCGTTTGACCACGCAGAAGAAGCATCTTTACTCCCTTTTGAATTTTGAATTTGAATTTCAAAATTCATCATTCAATCTTCTTCATTCTCCCCATTATTTCTTCCATTTAAACACCATAAACCTCATTCATCCTCCATCATTCACCTCTTTAACTCTACATCATTTCCCATTTCTCCATTCCATTCAAACTTCAAACACCACCATAATTCCATTTTAATTCTACATTAACCACACCATTTTCAAACCTCACTATAAAACCACACCACCACCACTCTTCTTCTTCACAACCTCCAAACCATTTTCTACTCTTCTACTCTCCATACTATTTTTCTTTCCAAACACATCATGCCTCCACGTTCAATCATCCGTAGTGTGCGTCCAGAGAGGCCACCTCCCAACCTTGCAAATATTATCTTTCGAGAGGATGACAACGATGCTCAAAGAACAAAATACCTTGCATTCTATGAACGTTCGGTTGTTCCCACAAAATTTGTGAACATCGAATGTCTAGAAACTCTGGGTCTCATAGATGGTGTCACCCGTTTACTCACTAAATCTAGCCTACACCATCTTTGTACCGAACCCGTACCAACTTATGAGCCGCTCGTCTTAGAGTTCTTGAGCTCTTTCAATTACGACACTCCTTCTGATCAACCGCTCTTAACCGGTAGCATCCAATTTCAGATGTTCAACCTTGAATTTACTCTGGATCAAGAAGTAGTGGCTACGTACTTGCATTTTAATAATGCACCAAATGCTCTCCGCACAATATTTCAAGAACTCGATGGTCGATCTTGGGAAGAACTTGCTTTCGAATTTTGGTTTAATCTCACTGGCGAAATTCCTACCGGTTGGAGGGCTCTACATGCTTCTCATATTCAAAACCCCGCCATACGTTATTTTCAACGTGTTTTGGGGCACACTATTTTTGCAAGATCCAACAACCATAAGGTAAACCAAAATGAATTTTTTTCCTCTACTGTGCGCTAAACAATATCCGTTTCAATGCCGCACCTTTTATGCTCCAACACATCCAAGGCTGCATCAACTCCCCTGCTACAAACCCCTTCCTGTTTGGCGGAATTATTACCTCCTTGGCCTGTGCCTTAGGTCTTGGTGATGACCTCATCTCCCTCTCTCATCTCATGATGCCTGCTCAATCACTCGATCTCACCTACTGCCGTGACTCTCACTTGGTTTCACCCCGCCATGATGGCCGCTACACTTTGGTCGTCAACAAAGTTCTGATTCCTTATGTCATCCTGCCATGCCCAGAGCAAATCAACATCCGTTATGTTCAGCGTTGGAGGCTCATTAATGACAATCCGCAAGATAACCAACCTGAACATCCTAATGAACCTGTGGATGCAATGGAAGATGAACTCAACCAAGACCAAGCTGATGCAAACCAACCTCCTCAAAACAACCCTCCGCCTATCACTCTTGATGCCATGTATGCTGCTATTCAACGCCAAGATCAACTCTTTCAAGCTATGCAGACAAATCAAAGCGAAACACTAAGGCTCATTCGAGAGATGCAACAAGAGCACCGTGACTATGCTATTAGGAACGAAGGTCAATACACCGAAATTGCTACACAATTGCATGATCTTAACATTCGTGTAAGTGGCTCTCCTACTGATAGACGTCGCCGTGTTCGTACAAGAGGCGCAAGCAGTTCTCGCAACCGCAACACTGAGGAGTAGTTCACATGCATTGAGGACACTGCATCATTTAAGTCTGGGGGAGTCGTATTACTTGCTTTATTTTTATTTCCTTTTAGTTTATTTCCCTCCCTTTCAATTTTATTTCCCTTCCTTGTAATGTTTTTCCAATTCAATAAAGTATATTTATGGAATTTCAAGTCTTATATGTATAATTCTGTAGTTATTATAATTTCTTCCATTTTCTTGAGCCATAACAAAATTTTTTACTCCAAAACGATAAACGCACAACTCCACACGTTCGAGAAATACGAAGCTACTCAAACACTCAACGCATAGAAATTGATAAAGATTCAAGCCAATACCCTTATTGTCCCAACACTCTAAAACCCCCAAGTATGCGTAACCGATTTGAATACCCTTTATACCGAAACCATCGACTTTAATTTTTGAAGTAACCCTTAGTAGTTTATTCTAGCAGTCGGCACCGTCTTAGATACCAACTACGCAGAGAGTCGATGAATATAAGTGTATGATCCTCATAATAATAATTATGTGCTTAACCGCTAAAAAGAAATGTGCCTACTAAGTAAGGTGATCCTCACAAGATCATTTAACCTAACGGTCACAAATCTCAAATACAAAGGATTTAAAAACTCATCGTTGATTGGTTCAGAAGATATCTGGTACTGAACTTGGTAGGAAGGACTGCTGTCCGATTCCCCACAATCTACAAATGAGCGCCAAGGAGTATACCACATAAATGTGCCATAACTCCATGAGAAGGATCATAGTCACTAACCGACTACTCTGCTATGTGCGTGTCAAGATAAAGGGCTTAATGTGATTGCGCGCGAATGAAAAGGGTAAAACAAGATGACGAGTCAAGGTCAAGCTATAATAGCATGATTCGGATTGGTATGCATGCTGGGAGTTGTCTAGTGTCGCTACTATAAGCTTATTGCTAGGATCTGCAACATTATTTTCAAACAAAAACACTATGTAGCTGAGTATGACCGAACGACGTGGTGGAAACGTATTTCATTTCGCTGTCCTCCTATCTTTATCTTATTATTTTGCTTGAGGACAAGCAAAGGTTCAAGTCTGGGGGAATTTGATAACACGATTTTATATCGTATATTTAGCTTGAAATCCGTAGATATTTATAGCATTTTCCGTTTATTATACTGATTTATTATGATATTACGCGAGTATTTGCTTTGTTTCAGGTTTTACGCCCTTATTAAGACTATTTGTGAAAAAGGAAAGAAATGGAGCTAAAATTAATGCTATTTGTGCCTAAAAGATGAAAAGGGGGTGCTAAACCAAGAAAGAGGTACAAACAAGGCCCAAAAGTGCAAAAGTGCTAGTCCAGCCCACGAAGGAACCATTTGTGAGTGGCCCAACTAAATTCTGCAAAGAGGAGACGCACGTCTCCAACGTCTCATTGGCCACGTCAGCAAGGGGAGACGCACGTGTTCAGTCCCCTATATTTTCTCCACTTGAGACGCACGTCTCAAGTCATTCAAAGGAGCTTCCCCAAAAAGCGGAGACGCACGTCTCCAAGTCCAAGTCAGCTGAGGTCCCTCTTTTCACGCAACGCAACTGCAAAGCCTCCCCTATAAAAGGAGACTGATACCTCAGTTCTCCAGGTCCGATTTCCTGCTAACGAAGTGCTGCCGAAATTGTTCCGCGCTTATTATTTTTCTTCCTGCTTTCATTTAAACAGTTTATTTTCTCACAACAATTTCTACACCGGAAATTGTTGTGAACCTTTTATAAATCTAGCCTTACGTTAGATTTATCGCTTTTATTTCCTTGTTTTAATTTCCGTCCGTTTAAATTCCGAAGAACGATCCAGCCAACCTGTGGTGGAAGTGCGGTACTTGAAGATTCAATTGCAATTTATTTTATTCAGGTTTATTATTTACCGCATTTATTTATATTAATATTGCATGATATATCATATGCCAATTAACATGCCTTTTATTATAAGCCAAATTAATTTATGCATGCTTAACCGTATTAATATGTCTGGCTAATTTACTAAGATATCGGTATGTAAAGTAAGTTGACTGTGGGATCCGAAATAAATTGGCTTAAACTATGTTTTATTAATTATCACTTGTTTTTGGTTTGTATGTCTAATTTAATTAGTAAGTCTTAAAACCAATAGAGCGAAAGTTTGAGGGTTTAAGACGGTCAAAGGTTAAAATCAATAGAGCGAAAGTTTGAGATCTTTAACTGGATAGTAGACATAGGACATTAGTTTTAAGGATGGCGAAAGCGTATTAAAACCAATTAGGACTTAGTTATTTTCAAAAAATGTTTTTACACCCGAGCGGGATGGCGAAAGCGTACGTTAGGGATATTAGCATGTTCCGAGTCAACAGAGCGAAAGTTTGAGATTAGGAGATTTAAATAGATAACAACTTCATAAAACAGGCATTTTATTAATTATGTTGTTTCCAAAAAGCTTTTCTAATATCTAATGGGATGGCGAAAGCGTACATTAAGAGTTAGGATAGTAATCTAAATCAACAGAGCGAAAGTTTGAGACGAGGATTTTTAACCAATTGAATTAGTAAAGATTTTTAATTGAATTATGCATTAGCCAATGGACCTTTGGATCACCTAAAGTTAAACGAAATACATACTGATATCTGTTTATTATAATATTTCTTTTTATTCACAAACACTCTCCCTTAGGAACAATAAAATTATTAGTAGCCTTAGCTTTACATAGTAACCTTAGATAACGGTAGATCGATTCATAGTCCCTGTGGATTCGATATCTTTTAAAACTACACGACACGACTGTGCACTTGCAGTCATCAGATTTATAGACACGTAAAGTCGCGATCAACAAATATTACATAATATAACGAACAGTACGACGAATAAAATGATCGGTACATTATTTGAAAGCGAAAGATACGACAAACTTTAAAAATGACGATTAAAAATCCATGCTATAAATAACAACATATAGATGCACGGGAGTGTAAACATCCCAGGTCCGCATTTTTCAGGACTATGCAGACAGAAAAAGGACATGATCACCACCAAAACAGTGATGACCATAAGAAAAAACGTATCCATCCACTTTGCCATTTTTGCCGGGGAAGAAGAGAAAATAATTAGGAGATAGAAATTTGGGAAATGAGTGAAATTTGATGTGAGAATTTATGGAAAAAATGAGGGGTATTTATAGAGTGAAAAGAAGGATGGAGATGTTGGGGAATGAAGTGATGCCGTACAAAAAAGGAAAATTTGAGTGGTAGTAGGATTTGAAAGAAAGTGTATGGTAGGGTTTGAAAAGAGAGATGTATGGAATAAAGTTAGGATTTGATTTGAAAGAAAGAGATTTGAAAAGAAAGGAAAAGATTTGAAAATAATATAGTATAGTACAAAAATTAGTGGGAAACAAAACCAATAATAAATTAATTGTTACCAGTACAGTTTGAATTCTCGGACTCTGCGCCTGCAAAAATTTAATTCTGTACCAATTGCGTCAGTACTATTTTTCTGCAAATAAATCTCAAATAAACAGCGTGTGTGAAGTGACAAACAGTACTTGGCGTTTGTGTAAGAATAAATTCAACAGCGAACCAAAATACCGTATAAGAAATATTCTAAAAACCGAGTATTCATAAAATCAGGATATTTATGAAATAAAATCCAAGATTATATGAAACTCCCAATTTTTAGACAGAAGTCTATTGCCTTCTTTCTGAAAAAGATGCGGGCAAATTTTGGGGTATAATACATTCATCAAAACAATTGATAACCATATTTACCATGAACAACATCAATTTGCATAACAAGCAGAAGCAATCACATTATAACAACACACATCATTGCACATATTCAATTATGCAAACAAAAAATCTTTGCATCTCATCAACTATGCAAACAAGAATAAAATACATTTGGAGAAAGAGATACTTTTCAAAATAAAATTAAGTTATTGTTGTTTTCTTTATTTCACATGGTAGAGCATTCAATTTAAGGAACAACGTCCAAAACGGCGTCTAAAACGGACTTACGGTTTGAAAGTTAGGAGCTTTTAAAGTTAAGTGAAATTTAAGAAAATCTGTGGAACCCGGTTCCTCCCCATTTGGGAACCGGTTCCTGCTGAACAAAATCACCTTGTTTCGGGTTTTTACTATGGGAAACCGGTTCCTCCCACCTGGGAACCGGTTCCTGACGCTGCTGTAGCAGAAAACTCCAATTTTATGACTTTTCTTCATTCCTATTTTCACTATCAACACCAAATACGAACCCACACATTATGATGACCAATTTTCATCAGTTTTCATGATTCTAACACAACAACAATGCAATATAACTATCATCCATCAATTATAACAAACCAATTGCATCATATTCATCAAATTGGGCATTTTAGTGTTAGAATCTCATAAACCCTAACATCCTAAATAGAGGTTCAACTCTTAATCCATCCTACCATCATCAAAACTATAATACTATTTAATAAAGAATAGTCACCCCTTATCTTAATTCACGGTTGGATTCTATTTCTCTTCGCGTTCTCTCTACGTATTCCTTCATGTTCTTCATGCCCTAGCTCTCTCCCTTTGCCTCTTCTCAAAACTTTGATCGTACAGAATGATTCCCTATTTCCTCTTTTCTCTTTTTACCCCTAGGACCCCTAATACGGTCTTCCCATATTGCCCTCACTTACTCTTCACAAATGACCACTCTTACCCTTAATATCTCTAACACTAATATTATTTTATTTTACTAGTTAAAATAATTCCACTTATTATTCTAATTATTCTGAAATACGCCAAAATTCATCGATACACATAAGCCTCACGCAAACCATCACGACATCAGATGAATCACCAAGACATCACATAAGTCATCATAATCTCAAACATCACCGATCATCACAAACCATAATAACGACTCAACATATTGTCACTTTTTCAATACTTCACAATGACTCATAGATTCACGCTAAAATAATTAAATAAATAATTAGTCTAGAATTTGGGGTGTTACAGTGTGGATTGAGTGCAACTTGTGAGGTGCTCCGGTTCCAAGAGGGAATTAATCCTATTGGTGGGGATCTTTGGAGAATAATGATGACTAAGTCATCAGTGATGTTTTGGTACCACATGCATGAGTCTTATGAAGTTGCATTTCATTATTTGTGGCATTGCACAATATTTGGAATAAGTGATGTCTTTGATTAATTCTTGGAAGATGATTTTTGGTATATTTTAAGTGATGTTTTTGATTTATTTTTGGATTGATGATGCTATGACGTGAAGAATTGGTAATTGTTGTTATATGACGTAATGTATTAAATGATGTTATATGATTGTTGTTTCTTTGATATGACTGCTATATCTATTCCTTATGTCTTTTATAATGATTATGATGTATTAAATACTTGAATTAATTGATGTGTTTGTTGGATGTTTTGATTTGTGATGTTTGGTAAGAAGAGTTTTGGAATCGACGTTGTATTATAGATGTCGCAATTGATGCCATTTTGTTGTTATTCATATGCCATGAATACTATATCTATTACTTATGCTTTTCATGATGATTGCGATTTACTCACCCTGCCTGTTTGAATTACCTCCGCATGGGTAACGCGCAGGTGATCAAGTTTAGTGCAGGAAGCATAAGAGGTAGCTTAGGAGTGCACTATTTAGTTTCGTTGAGTCTAGTGGGTCTTGCTCTGATATGTAACATCGAGATTGGGATCGATTGATTGTGAACCTTGAGCATTTTATTATTTTGAAGATTTTGTATTAGTTTTATAATCACAAAGTATGATGATTTTATCGATGTTGAACTACTTTTCATGGTAATGATTAATTTATGAAGAAGTTTCTAAGAGATATTTATTCTGATGCGAAGTTTTAAATAATTTGATTAATGGCACTAAAGATGCTATTTATGTTTAAATGTTTTACAACCCGTGTTACGGAGCAGGATTAATTGTTATGTGAGGTTTTGTGAATATGTGACATCCTTGTTGTTTGTTTTACGTTTATTTATTTATTAAAGTATTCTTGAAAAACATGGGGTTTAAAAGGGTGTTACAACTGGTCCTGGTGTCGCCCTTCAACTTTTGACAGGCTTCTCCCTAGTTTGAGAAACATAGTGTTATACCCCAAAATTTGCCCGCATCTTTTTTCAAGAAAACTCCAATCTGGAAATTAAGAGTCTCATATAATCATGGATTTTTATTTCAACAAATATC